>NC_092044.1:71340523-71667606 GCF_003086295.3 Arachis hypogaea
AGGATACATAGTCGGTGAGGATACGATGAGCGATAATTTATACGCTTTTTGGCATTGTTTTTAGGTAGTTTTTAGTAAGTTTGAGCTACTTTTAGGGATGTTTTCATTAGTTTTTATGTTAAATTCACATTTCTGGACTTTACTATGAGTTTGTGTGTTTTCTGTGATTTTAGGTAAATTCTGGCTGAAATTGAGGGACTTGAGCAAAACTCTGAAGAAGGCTGACAAAAGGACTGCTGATGCTGTTGGAATCTGACCTTCCTGCACTCGAAATGGATTTTCTGGAGCTACAGAACTCCAATTGGCGCGCTCTCAACGGCGTTGGAAAGTAGACATCCAGAGCTTTCCAGCAATATATAATAGTCCATACTTTATTCGAAGAATGACGACGTAACTTGGCGTTGAACGCCAAGTACAAGCTGCTGTCTGGAGTTAAACGCCAGAAAAACGTCATGATCCGGAGTTGAACGCCCAAAACACGTCATAACTCGGAGTTCAACTCCAAGAGAAGCCTCATCTCGTGGATTAATCAAGCTCAGCCCAACATACACCAAGTGGGCCCGGAAGTGGATTTATGCATCAATTACTTACTCATGTAAACCCTAGGAGCTAGTTTATTATAAATAGAACATTTATCTATTGTATTAGATGTCTTTGATCATTCGGTCTTGTGACCACATAGGGGCTGGCCATTCGGCCATGCCTGAACCCTTTACTTATGTATTTTCAACGGTGGAGTTTCTGCACACCATAGATTAAGGGTGTGGAGCTCTGCTGTACCTCAAGTATTAATGCAATTCTATTTTCTTTTATTCAAATCTCTCTTATTCTTATTCCAAGATATTCATTCGTACCCAAGAACATGATGAATGTGATGATAAGTAACCCTCATTATCATTCTCACTCATGAACGCACGTGATTGACAACCACTTCCGTTCTACATGCAACAGAGCTTGAATGTGTATCTCTTAGATTCCCCAACAGAATCTTCGTGGTATAAGTTAGATAGATGGCGGCATTCATGAGGATCCAGAAAGTCTAAACCTTGTCTGTGGTATTCCGAGTAGGACTCTATGATTGAATGACTGTGACGAGCTTCAAACTCCTGAAGGCTGGGCGTGATGACAAGCACAAAAGAATCAAGGGATTCTATTCCAACCTGATTGAGAACCGACAGATGATTAGCCGTGCTGTGACAGAGCATAGGAACGTTTTCACTGAGAGGATGGGATGTAGCCATTGACAACGGTGATGCCCTACATACAGCTTGCCATGGAAAAGAGTAAGAAGGATTGAGTTAAAGCAGTGGGAAAGCAGGCGTTCTTGAGCCATACAACATCTCCATATGCTTATCTGAAATTCCCACCAATGAATCTGCATAAGTATTCTATCCCTTTTAGTATTTCATCTTTTTATTGTTTATTTGAATCTAATTAAGTATCATGTTTAAATCCGCCTGACTGAGATTTGCAAGGTGACCATAGCTTGCTTCATACCAACAATCTCTGTGGATTCGACCCTTACTCACGTAAGGTTTATTACTTGGACGACCCAGTACACTTGCTGGTTAGTTGAACGGAGTTGTGAATTGAACCAGAGACACAATAGTTTTTGTGTACATACCAAAGAGCCAATATTGTTGATCTCAATTTCGTCCACCAGATACCAAAGAGGTATACTAAGTACTCAAGGCAAATCTTAGAGAAGGTATCTTTAAGTGGAGTGGGTTAGTATACGAGTGGTGATCATATACCGTGAGGTGTTAGAAACTAAGAACTCGGATTGTAAAAGGTTTTGCGCGAGCACCTTGAAGCTTGGCAATAGTGGAACTTCTCAATTGCGATTGAGAAAGAAAGTGGACGTAGGACAAGGATTGTGCCGAACCACTCTAAATAGCGTTTGCATCTCTCCAAACTCATCTCTTCAATATTATTGTCTTTTACCTTTGAGCAAATAAATTGTGATCGAAAAGTAGCTTCGTAAGTACTTAAGGAGTAGCTTAAGTCCGATTGGTGAAAAGCTTGATCAATTTATTTGAGTTGGTGTCTATTGGAAAGTAAAAGCTCCTTATAAATGCTTAGCAATTGAGTTAAGCTCTTGGAAAAATACTAGTACAATAACACTTTTGTATATTGTCTTTAACTTTAGCAAAAAAAAAAGATTCATTGTTGTTGCAATACTCAATTCACCCCCTCTTGAGTAATTGTGCATAGGTTCTACAGCCAGTATGGCATTCAGAGTATCAATCTCAAGGACTCCTTTCTTCTGAGTCATCTCATTATTCACAGGATTTCTTTCAGAAGTATACATGAACTGGTTATTTGAAACCATCTCAATGAGTTCCTTGGCTTCTGCAAGGGTTTTCTTCAGATGAAGAGGTCCACCAGCAGAGTGGTCCAATGACATCTTGGACAATTCAGACAGACCATCATAGAATATACATAAGATGTTCCATTCTGAAAGTATGTCAGAAGGACACCTTCTGATCAATTGCTTGTATCTTTCCCGAGCTTCATAGAAGGATTCACCTTCCTTCTGTCTAAAAGTTTGGACTTCTACTCTAAGCTTGCTCATCTTTTGAGGTGGAAAGAATTTGGCCAAGAAAGCATTGACCAACTTTTCCCAAGAGTTCAGACTTTCCCTAGGTTGTGAGTCCAACCATATCCTAGCTTTGTCTCTTACAGCAAAGGGGAAAAGCTTAAGTCTGTAGACCTCGGGATCAACCCCATTCGTCTTAACAGTGTCACAGATTTGCAAGAATTCAGCTAAGAACTGATGAGGATCTTCCAATGGATGTCCATAAAACTTGTAATTCTGCTGCATTAGAGAAACTAATTGAGGCTTAAGCTCAAAGTTGTTTGCTCCAATTGCAGAAATTGAGATGCTTCTTCCATAGAAGTTAGAAGTTGGTGCAGTAAAGTCACCAAGCATCTTCCTTGCATCTCCACTATTATTCTCAGGTTCGGCTGCCATGTCTGCCTCTTTTTCAAAATTTGCTGTAAGGTCCTCTCCGGAGTGTTGTGCTTTAGCTTCTCTTAGCTTCCTCTTCAAAGTCCTTTCGGGTTCAGGATCAGCTTCAACAAGAATGTCTTTATCCCTGTTCCTTCTCATATAAAAAAGAAGAGAACAAAGAGAGTAGTGAAATCCTCTATGTCACAGTATAGAGATTTCTTTATGTGTCAGAAGAAAAGAAAAATAGAAGAATGAGGTAGAGAGAGAATAAGAAGAATTCGAACACAAAGAGAGGGAGAGGGTTCGAATTATTAGATGAGTAGAAGAGAAATGTTAGTAAATAAATAAAATAAATAGAAAGAGATGAGAGAGAGTATTCGAATTTTAAGAAGAGGGAAAAGAAAATGTTTTTATTTTTATTTAATTAATTAAGTTAGTTTCGAAAATTCGAAAAAAAATAAGAAAATAAAAAACTAAAACAATTAGTTAATTAAAAAGATTTTTGAAAAAGTGGTTAGTGATTTTTGAAAATTAGAAGTGGAAATGTAGTTAGGTGGTTTTGAAAAAGATAAGAAATAGTAAACTTTTTAAAATTAAAACAAACAAGTCAAGTAGTTAGTTGAAAAAGATTTGAAAATAAATTTTAAAAAGATAAGAAGTTAGAAAAAGATTTTGAAATTAAAATTTTTAAAAAGATATGATTGAAATTTATTTTGAAAAAGAATTGAAAAAGAAATTAAAATGATTTGATTTTTAAAATTAAAGTTGATGACTTGACTAACAAGAAACTAAAAGATATGATTCTAGAATTCAAAGATTGAACCTTTCTTAACAAGAAAGTAACAAACTTGAAAATTTTGAATCAAAACATTAATTGTTAGCAAGGATTTTCGAAAATATTAAATAAAAATAAGAAAAAGATTTTTGAAAAATTAGTTTTAAAATTTTTGAAAACATTAAAAGAAAAAAGAAAAAGATTTTGAAAAATTTTAAGAATGAAATTCGAAAATCATAAAAAAAATGAAAAATAATTGATTTTGAAAAAGATTTGAAAAGATAAAGTTTTTAAATTGAAATTTTGACTTGACTAACAAGAAACAACTAAATTTTAAAAATTTTTGACCAAGTCAACTCAAAATTTCAAAAATTATGAGAAGAATAAGGAAAAAGATATTTTTTTATTTTTGAATTTTTATGAGGAGAGAGAAAAATAATAAAATGAAACAAAACATAAAAATTTAAGATCAAAACAAATAATGCATGCAAGAACACTTTGAATGTCAAGATGAACACCAAGAACACTTTGAAGATCATGATGAACATCAAGAACATACTTTTGAAAATTTTTAAGAAAAGAAAGACATGCAATATACCAAACTTAAAAACTTTTGTACTAGGGACACTAACAATTCGAAAATGCACTAGAAAAACAAGAAAAGACACAAAACAAGAAAGATTAAAGATCAAACAAGTAAAATCATCAAGAACAACTTGAAGATCAAAGAAGAACACAATGCATGAATTTTCGAAAATCTAAGAAAAATTAAAAACATGCAGTTGACACCAAACTTAAAATTTGACACTAGACTCAAACAAGAAACACAAAATTTTTTGGTTTTATGATTTTATTAATTTTTTTTGAAAAGAAAATAAAGGTTGAAACAAGAAAGAAGGTTACCTAATCTAAGCAACAAGATGAACCGTCAGTTGTCCAAACTCGAATAATCCCCGACAACAGTGCCAAAAACTTGGTGCACGGAATTGTGATCACACTTTTCACAACTCCGGTACAACTAACCAGCAAGTGCACTGGGTCGTCTAACTAATAAAACCTTACGCGAGTAAGGATCGATCCCACGGAGATTGCCGGCTTAAAGCAAGCTATGGTCATCCTGTAAATCTTAGTCAGGCGGATTCAATTGGTAATGAGTTTTGATAATTGAAAGATAAATAAAACATAAATTAAAATAAAGATACTTATGTAATTCATTGGTGGGAATTTCAGATAAGCATTTGGAGATGCTTTGTTGCTTCTGAACCTCTGCTTTCCTATTGTCTTCATCCAATCATGCGTGCTCCCTTCCATCGTAAGCTGTATGTTGGTGGATCACTGTTGTCAATGGCTACCATCCGTCCTCTCAGTGAAAATGGTCCAGGTATGGTTTCTGTACGGCTAATCAACTGTTGGATCTCTCGTCTCGGATGAAATATACCAGGCACAGCTACCGCACGGCTAATCATTTGTCGGTTCTCACTTGTGTCGGAATAGGATCTTTCTATCCTTTTGCACACTGTCACTATGCCCAACATTCATGAGTTTGAAGCTCGTCACAGTCATCCCGTCCCAGATCCTACTCGGATTACCACAGACAAGGTTTAGGCTTTCTGGATCTCGGGAATGCTGCCAATTGGTTCTAGCTTCTACCACGAGGGTTCTAATCTCATAGATTCGAATGCTCTGTTTTCAGGAGAGGCAAGTCAAATCCATGGATCAGAGACCCAAGAGACTATACTCCAGCTGTCGTCCAATGACTACATTGAACATCATGTAGACCGCTTGTGGTTGTCAGACACGTGGATCTTGGCTAAGCGAGTAACGAAGATAGTGGGTGATTGTTATGGGTCACCCCTTCATTCTGACTTAACTGAATTAAGTACAAGAGTATATCTTGGAGAAGAAGTAAGCGTGAATTGAAAGAGAAACAATAGTACTTGCATTAATTCATGAAGAACAGCAGAGCTCCGCAGCTTAATCTCTGAGGTGTAGAAACTCCACCGTTGGAAAATACATAAGAGAAAAAGGTCTAGGCATGGCCAAATGGCCAGCCTCCCAAATGTGAAAAATGGCATAAGATAAGTTGTTAATATAATAGTAAAAAGTGCTATTTATACTAAACTAGTTACTAAGGATTATAGAAAATAAGTAACTAAAACATACTAAAAACTACCTAAAAATAATGCCAAAAAGCGTATAAATTATTCGCTCATCACATACCTTGAGGATAATCAGAAGCTCCCAGTTATCATTGCACGGGAACTCACATCCCAACAGGAGGAGCAGTTGCTTAGTGTGCTGAGAAAACACAAGAAGGCAATTGGGTGGAACTTGGCAGATATAGTAGGTATCAGCCCCTAAGTTTGTGAACACTGGATATTTTTAGAGGAGGGAGCAAGGCCTGTCTGTCAACCTCAAAGGCGGCTTAACCCCACTATCCTGGAAGTTGTCAAGAAGGAAGTGACCAGATTACTTGTAGCAGACATCATCTACCCCATCTCAGATAGCTAATGGGTCAGTCCAGTATAAGTGGTGCCCAAGAATGAGCAAGGAAAGCTCATAACAACTAGAGTGCAGAATGCCTGGAGAGTGTGCATTGATTATAGGCGCCTCAATCAGGCTACTTGCAAGGATCACTACCCATTGCCTTTCATCGATCAGATGCTGGATCACCTGTCAGGTAAATCACACTACTGCTTTTTAGATGGGTTATACTGGATATTTTCAGATTCATATAGCTCCTGAAGATCAGGAGAAAACTACTTTTACATGTCCCTTCAGAACGTATGCATATAAGAGAATGCCTTTCGGCTTATGTAATGCACCGGCTATGTTCCAAAGATGCATGATGAGCATTTTCTCAGATTTTCTTAAAGACTGTATGGAAGTTTTCATGGATGATTTTATTGTGTATGGTGATTCTTTCAACCTTTGCTTGGATAGTTTAGTGGTGCACGAAATTGTGATCTCAATGGTGCCAACAACTTGGTACGTACAATTGTAATCTCAACTCTTTTTTCACAACTTTGCACAATTAACCAGCAAGTGAACTGGGTCGTCCAAGTAATACCTCACATGAGTAAGGTTTGATCCCACGGAGATTGTCAGTTTGAAGCAAGCTATGGTCATCTTGTAAATCTTTGTCAGGCGGATTCAAATAGTTATGGAGTTTTGATAATTAAAAGATAAATAAACTTAAAATAAAGATAGAGATACTTATGTAGTTCATTGGTGAGAATTTCAGATAAGCGTATGGAGATGCGTTATTCCTTCTGAATCTCTGCTTTCCTACTGCCTTCATCCAATCCTTCATACTCCTTTCTTTGGCAAGCTGTATGTTGAGGGATCACCGTTGTCAATGGCTACCGTCCGTCCTCTCAGTGAAAATGGTCCAAATGCGCTGTCACCGCACAGCTAATCATCTGTCGGTACTCACTCATGTTGGAATAGGATCCATTGATCCTTTTGCGTTTATCACTACGCCCAACAGTCGCGAGTTTGAAGCTCGTCACAGTCATCCCATCCCAGATCCTACTCAAAATACCACAAACAATGTTTAGACTTTCCGGATCTCAAGAATGCTGCCAATTAGTTCTAGCTTATACCATGAAGACTCTGATAGTGAACCAGAAGGCTAAGAGATATGCATTCAAGCTCGTTTGTATGTAGAACGGGAGTGTTTGTCAAGCACGCGTTCATAAGTGAGAATGGTGATGAGCATCACATAATCATCACATTCATCATGTTCTTGTGTGTGAATGGATATCTTAGATCAAGAATAAGCATGAATTGAATAGAAAACAGTAGTAATTGCATTAATACTTGAGGAATAGCAGAGCTCCACACCTTAATCTATGGTGTGTAGAAACTCCACCGTTGAAAATACATAAGTGATGATGGTCCAGACATGGCCGTGAGGCCAGCCCCCAATGTCTAAGATAGCATAAAACTGATCAAAGATCCCAGCATGTCTAATATAATAGTAAAAGGTCATATTTATACTAGACTAGTTATTAGGGTTTATAGAAATAAGTAAATGATGCAGTAATCCACTTCCAGGTCCACTTGGCGTGTGTTTGGGCTGAGCATTGAAGTTTTCATGTGTAGAGACTTTACTTGGAGTTAAACGCCAGTTTGTAGCCTGTTTTGGGCATTTAGCTCTAGCTTGTAACCTGTTTCTGGCGTTTAACGCCAGAATAGGGCATGGAGTTGGCGTTTGAACGCCAATTTGCGTCATCAAAACTCGAGCAAAGTATGGACTATTATATATTTCTGGAAAGCCCTGGATGTCTACTTTCCAACGCAGTTGAGAGCGCGCCATTTGGATTTCTGTAGCTCCAAATTTTCCCTTTCAAATGCAGGGAGGTCAGAATCCAACAACATCAGCAGTCCTTTTTCAGCCTCTGAATAAGATTTTTGCTCATGTCTCTCAATTTCAGCCAGAAAATACCTAAAATCACAGAAAAATACACAAACTCATAGTAAAGTCCAAAAATGTGAATTTTGCTTAAAAACTAATAAAAATATACTAAAAACTAACTAAATCATACTAAAAACTATGTAAAGTCAATGACAAAAAGCGTATAAATTATCCGCTCATCACAACACCAAACTTAAATTGTTGCTTGTCCCCAAGCAACTGAAAACAAAATAGGATAAAAAGAAGAGAATATGCCATGAATCTCATAATATCAATGAAACTTAGTTTTAATTAGATGAGCGGGGCTAGTAGCTTTTTGCTTCCGAACAGTTTTGGCATCTCACTTTTTCCTTTGAAGTTCAGAATGATTGGCATATATAGGAACTCAGAATTAAGAGTGTTATTGATTCTCCTAGTTTAGTATATTAATTCTTGAACACAACTACTTTATGTGTCTTGGCCGTGGCTCTAAGCACTTTGTTTTCCAGTATTACCACCGGATACATAAATGCCACAGACACATAACTAGGTGAACCTTTTCAGATTGTGACTCAGCTTTGCTAAAGTCCCCAGTTAGAGGTATCCAGAGTTCTTAAGCACACTCTTTTTCTTTGGATCACGATTTTAACCACTCAGTCTCAAGCTTTTCACTTGGACCTTCATGTCACAAGCACATGGTTAGGGACAGCTTGATTTAGCCGCTTAGGCCTGGATTTTATTCCTTTAGGCCCTCCAATCCATTAATGCTCAAAGCCTTGGATCCCTTTTTACCCTTGCTTTTTAGTTTAAAAGGTTATTGGATTTTTCTGCTTGCTTTTTCTTTT
The DNA here is from genome assembly GCF_003086295.3 of Arachis hypogaea. NCBI lineage: Eukaryota > Viridiplantae > Streptophyta > Magnoliopsida > Fabales > Fabaceae > Arachis > Arachis hypogaea. Next base: position 71,349,496 of record NC_092044.1, read on the forward strand.
TCTTTCTTTTTCATTTTCGCTTTTTCTCTCTCTCTTTTTTTTTGCAAGCGTTGTCATTCACTGCTTTTTCTTGCTTCAAGAATCAATTTTATGATTTTTCAGATTATCAATGACATTTTTCCTTTTTCATTATTCTTTCAAGATCCAACAATTTTAACATTCATAAACAACAAGATAAAAAATATGCACTATTCAAGCATTCATTCAGAAAACAAAAAGTATTGCCACCACATCAAAATAATTAAATTAATTTCAAGATAAAATTTGAAATTCAAGTACCTCTTGTTCTTTTGTAATTAGGCACATTTTTCATTTAAGAGAGGTGAAGGATTCATGGAGTTATTCGTAGCTTTAAGACATAGACACTAGATACTAATGATTATGTAATAAAGACACAAACATAGACAAACATAAAGTATCAAATTCGAAAAACAGAAAAATAAGAACAAGAAAATCAAAGAACGGGTCCACCTTAGTGTGGAGGAAAATGCATCCCTTGAGGCATCTTAGGAATTTCTTGATGAGGAACTTCCTCATGCTCTTGTTGATGTCCATGAGTGGGCTCTCTTGTTTGCTCTATCCTTTTCTTAGTCATGGGCTTGTCCTCTTCAATGTGGATGTCTCCTTCTATGTCAATCCCAGCCAAATTGCATAGGTGAAAAATGAGATGAGGAAAGGCTAACCTTGCCAAAGTGGAGAACTTGTCAGCCACCTTGTAGAGTTCTAGAGGTATGATCTCATGAACTTCCACTTCCTCCCCAATCATGATACTATGGATCATGATGGCCCGATCCACAGTTACTTCAGATCGGTTGCTAGTAGGAATGATGGAGCATTGGATGAACTCTAACCATCCTCTAGCCACAGGCTTAAGGTCCGGTCTTCTTAATTGAACCAGATTGCCTCTTGAGTCTCTTTTCCATTGAGCTCCTTCCACACATATGTCCATGAGGACTTGGTCCAACCTTTGATCAAAGTTGACCCTTCTAGTGTAGGGGCGTACGTTTTCTTGCATCATTGGCAAGTGGAACGCCAACCTTACATTTTCTGGACTGAAATCTAAGTATTTCCCCTGAACCATTGTAAGCCAATTCTTTGGATTCGGGTTCACACTTTGATCATGGTTCTTAGTGATCCATGCATTAGCATAGAACTCTTGAACCATTAAGATTCTGACTTGTTGAATGAGGTTGGTGAGAACTTCCCAACCTCTTCTTTGGATTTCATGTCGGAACTCCGGATACTCATTCTTCTTGAGCATGAAAGGGACCTCAGGGATCACCTTCTTCTTGGCCACAACTTCATAGAAGTGGTCTTGATGGACCTTTGAGATGAATCTTTCCATCTCCCATGACTCAGAGGTGGAAGCTTTTGCCTTCCCTTTCCTCTTTCTAGAGGTTTCTTCGGCCTTAGGTGCCATAAATGGTTATGGAAAAACAAAAAGTAATACTTTTACCACACCAAACTTAAAAGGTTTGCTCGTCCTCGAGCAAAAGAAGAAAGAAAGAAGGGAGAGAAGAAGAAAATAGAGGAGATGGAGGGAGATAGAGGTTCGGCCAAGGGGGTAGGAGAGTGTTTGTGATGTGTGAAAATAAAGAAGTGAAGAGGGGTATTTATAGGGAAAAAGAGGGAGAGTGGCCGAATGGAATTGGGTGGGTTTGTGAGGGAAACGTGTTTGAATTTGAAAGTGAGGTAGGTGGGGTTTTTGGGGAAGAGATATGGAGGTGATTGGTAAAGAGAATATAGGGAAGAGGATAGGATTTGATTGGTGAGTGGTGATTTGGGTGGAGTGTTATAGAGATGTGTGAGGGGAAAAGAGAGAGAGGTGGGGTAGGTGGGGATTCTGTGGGATCCACAGATCCTGAGGGGTCAAGGATTTTTTATCCTTGCTCCTTTTAGGCGTGCAAAACGCCCTTATTATGCAATCCTAGCATTTAATGCCAGACTGCTGCCTGTTTCTGGCGTTAAGCACCAGCTTTTATACCTTTCCTGGCATTTAACACCAAGCTGTTACTTATTTCTGGCGTTAAACACCAGCTTTGTGCCCTTTTCTGGCGTTAAACGCCAGTCTGGTGCCTATTTCTGGCGTTAAACGCCCAGACTGGGCATTTAACGCCCATTCTGCTACTCTTACTGGCGTTTAAATGCCAGTAAGTTCCTCCTCCAGGGTGTAGATAAATAACATAGATAAATAAAAATTGAGTTGCCTCCCAACAAGCGCTTCTTTAATGTCAAAGCTTTACATTGGGCTTTCATGGAGCCTCACAGATATTCAGAGCATGGTTGGGGCCTCTCAACACCAAACTTAGAGTTTGGTTGTGGCCTCCTAACGTTAGGATTTTTGCTAGTAAAGAATTTTATAAAAATATAGTCGCGTTGTAAGTATAGATTCTAAACCAACAGAAAATCCCTTCGTGCAAATATTTTGGTTGTCACAAGTAACAAACCCCTAAATAAATTGATAACCGAAGTATTCAAACCTCGGGTCGTCTTCTCAAGGAATTGTCAGGAGGTATGTTCTTATTATTGGTTATGAGTCTTGTAAATTGGGGGTTTTGAAAGTAAGGAAGAAGTATGTTAATTGACAAGTAAAATAAATAAATAACTGTAAAATAATTTCTTGGCAAGATATGAGAAATTGGAAGTCTTATCCTAGTTATCCTTATCGATGGTGATGAGAATTGAGTTTTAATCCCACTTAGTTAACCTTTACTAAAGCAAAGGAAAGTCAAGTGGACTAATTAGTTTGATCCTCAGGTCCTAGTCAACTCCTAAGAAAGGACTAGAGTTATTGGAATTCAATTCAATTAGCAAAAATAGTAATTATCAATCACGATGAGTTTGATAACTCCAGAGTCACCAATTAATCAACCAGAGCCAAGAATATACAAAACTAAATTAAAATCATAAATATCTGGAATACCTCAAATTGCATGGAGATGTCAATTCTAACATGGAAAAGTTCATAAGCCAATTGGGCAACATAAATCAAACACAAATAAAAGCTTCAGAGTAAACAAAAATAGAAGAGAAACATAAATTATTGAACCTGGTATGAAGAAACAATCCTAATCCTAATAGAAATCCTAATCCTAAATCCTAAGAGAGAGGAGAGAACCTCTCTCTCTAAAAACTACATCTAAAACCTAAAATTGTGAATAATGATTGAATTTCCAGTCCTCCCCTGAGTCTCTGCATGTTCCTTGACTTTAATCTGTGTTTCTGGGCCAAAAACTGGGTTGAAATGTGGCCCAGAATCTCTGCCAGTGACTTTTGTAATTCTGTAGATCATGCACGTCACGCGTCCGCGTCGTCCACGCGATTGCGTCACTCAGCGTTTTTCGTACCACGTGTGTGCGTCGTCCACGCATTTGTGTCATTCGTGCAGCTTCTAATCTGCGCAGTCGCGTCAGGCATGCGAACGCGTCACTCTGATTTCTTCCATTTCGTGCGGTCGCGTGAGCCATGCGACCGCGTGACTTCTCGCTGGTCATCTCCTCAATTCCTTGTGTTCCATCCATTTTTGCACACTTCCTCTTCATTCTCTAAGCCATTCCTGCCCTATGAAGCCTGAAACACTTAACACACAGATCAAGGCATCGAATGGTAATAAGAGAGGATTAAGATTAGCTAAATGAAGACCAAAGAAGCATGTTTTCAATCATAGAACTAAACTAGGAAGGAATTTTAAAATCATGCAAATCCTATGAATAAGTGGGTGAAAAGCTTGATAAAACCACTCAATTAAATACAATATAAACCATAAAATAGTGGTTTATTAGTTTTTATACACTTTTTGGGGGTAATTTCATGTAGATTTTAGTATGTTTTAATTAGTTTTTAATAGAATTTTATTAGTTTTTAGGCAAAAATCATATTTCTGAACTTTACTATGAGTTTGTGTATTTTTCTGTGATTTCAGGTATTTTCTGGCTGAAATTGAGGGAGCTGAGCAAAAATCTGAGTTAGGCTAAAAAAGGACTGCTTATGATGTTGGATCCTGACCTCCCTACACTCGGAATGGAGTTTTTGGAGCTACAGGAGTCCAATTGACGCTCTTTCAATTGGGTTGGAAAGTAGACATCCAGGGCTTTCCATCAATATATAATAGTCCATACTTTGCGCAAAGATAGATGACGTAAACTGGCGTTCAACGCCAGTTCCATGTTGCAGTCTGGCATCCAGCGCTAGAAACAGGTTACAAGTTGGAGTTCAACGCCCAAAACACGTTACAACCTGGCGTTCAACTCCAGAAACAGCCCAAGCACATGAGAGGCTTAAGTCTCAGCCCTAGCACACACCATGTGGGCCCCAGAAGTGGATTTCTGCACCAATTATCTTAGTTTAGTCATTTTCTGTAAACCTAGGTTACTAGTTTACTATTTAAACAAACTTTAGAGACTTATTTTGTACCTCATGACATTTTCAGATCTGAACTACACACTCTTTGATGGCATGCTTCTCTAAACTCCATTGTTGGGGGTGAGGAGCTCTGCAGCGTCTCGATGAATTAATGCAATTACTTATATTTTTCCATTCACATATGCGTGCTCCTATCTAAGATGTTCATTCGCACTTAATTATGGAGAAGGTGATGATCCGTGACACTCATCACCTTCCTCAACCCATGAACGTGTGTCTGACAACAACCTTCGTTCTACATCAGATTGTATGAATATCTCTTAGATTCCTTAATCAGAATCTTCGTGGTATAAGCCAGAGTGATGGTGGCATTCATGAGAATCCGGAAAGTCTAACCTTGTCTGTGGTATTCCGAGTAGGATTCTGGGATTGAATGACTGTGAAGAGCTTCAAACTCCTGAAGGCTGGGCGTTAGTGACAGACGCAAAAGAATCATTGGATTCTATTCCAACCTGATTGAGAACCGACAGATGATTACCCGTGCTGTGACAGAGCATCTGGACCATTTTCACTGAGAGGATGGGAAGTAGCCATTGACAATGGTGACACCCTACATAGAGCTTGCCATGGAAGGAACTTTGCAATTATGTTATTGAGTTGAATATTATATTGCAGGGATTCAGAGGACAAAGCATCTCCAAAACCCCAACATATTCTCCATTACTGCATTACAAGTAATTAATTCACGCTCTTTTATTTTTCTAATAATCAACTGATAATTTTAATTGAAATCCTGACTAAGAATAATAAAATAAACATAGCTTGCTTCAAACCAATAATCTCCGTGAGATCGACCCTTACTCACGTAAGGTATTACTTGGACGACCTAGTGCACTTGCTGGTTAGTTGTGCGGATTGCAAAAGTGTGATTGCAATTTCGTGCACCAAGTTTTTGGCGCCGTTGCCGGGGATTATTCGAGTTTGAACAACTAAAGGTTTATTTTATTGCTTAGATTAGGAATAATTTATTTTTGTTGCTATAGAGTTATTAAATTCTGAGTCCTTTATTCCCTTTTCAAAAAAATTATTTTACTTTATCACAATTTTAATTTTTCGTGAGTTTAGTGTTTTGTTCTAAGTTTGGTGTCAACTACATATTTTATATTTTCCCTTTAAATTTTCGAATTTATGCTCTTTGAGCTTCAAGTTGTTCTTGTTGATTTTTAATTTTTCTTGTTCTGTGTCTTTTCTTGTTTCACTTGTGTTTTTCCAAAACATTAGTCTTCCAAAAGGAATATACCTATTCAGAACAAGTGTTACATTTACTGTGCCCAATTGGCTAGAGCGTTGGTCTATGTTCTTGGTAATTGGGTATCTTCTTTTTAAAATCTTTTTCAAAAATAATTTTTCTTGATTTAATCTTGTGCCAAACTTTAAGTTTGGTGTTTTCTTGTTAATTTTAATATAATTTTCGAAAATTACTTTGATTTTCTAAAATTTTTAAGTTTGGTGTTCTTTCTTTTGTTCTTGGTGTTCTTGTGAATCTTCAAAGTGTTCTTGAGTCTTCTTTGTGTTTTGATCCTAAAATTTTTAAGTTTGGTGTTCCTTGGTGTTTTCCCTCCAAAATTTTCGAAAACAAGGAGCATTAGATCCAAAAATTTTAAGTCTTGTGTCTTTTATGTGTTTTCCTCCTTCATCATAAAATTCAAAATTCAAAAAGAATAAATAAAAATATTTTTAATATATATATATTTTATTATCTTTTTCAAAAATATCCTAACCACTTTCTCTTTTTCCTCAAATTTTTCGAAAATTTTCACAAAACATTTTCAATTTCTTTTTTTATTTATTTCATTTTATTTTATTTTATTATTTCGAAAATAAATTTTTATTTTTAATAAAATAAATAATATCAACATACATATCATCTCCCTTGCTCCATCATGGAACTAAGTGGAAAGGAACAGTCCAGAAGAACTCTGGGGTCATATGCTAACCCCACTACTGCTTCATATGGGAGTAGTATATGTATACCCTCCACTGGAGTTAGTAGTTTTGAGTTGAATCCTCATCTCATTATCATGGTGCAGCAAAGTTGCCAGTATTCCAGTCTTCCACAAGAAGAACCTACAGAGTTTCTGGCACAGTTTTTACAAATTGCTGACCCAGTACATGATAAGGAGGTAGATCAGGATGTCTACAGGCTATTACTGTTCCCATTTGCTGTAAAAGGCAAAGCTAAGAGGTGGTTAAATAACCAACCTAAGGACAGCATAAAGACATGGAAACAGCTGTCAGAAAAATTCCTGAATCACTATTTTCCTCCAAAACGGATAACACAGCTAAGGCTAAGCATCCAAGGCTTCAAACAAGGAGATAATGAATCCCTTTATGATGCCTGGGAGAGATACAGAGAGATGCTAAGAAAATGACCCTCTGAAATGTTTTCAGAATGGGTGCAATTAGACATCTTCTACTATGGGCTTACAGAAAGAGCTCAGATTTCTCTAGACCACTCAGTTGGTGGATCTATACACATGAGGAAGACAATAGAAGAAGCTCAAGAGCTCATTGATACAGTTGCCAGAAATCAGCATCTGTACCTAAGCAGGGAATCTTCCATCAACAAAAAGGCTAAAACAATAACTGCTGAACTCAGTCCTGCAGATCAAGCTGCTGAATTTAATCAGCAATTAGATTTTTTAACAAAACAGTTAGCCGAATTCAAGGAGATACTACAAGAAACAAGAATGGCTAACAAAAATATGGAAGTACAGTTGAAGCAAACAGAACAGCAGTTATCAAAACAAATAACAGAAGAATGCCAAGCAGTTCAATTAAGAAGTGGAAAGATATTAAATACCTCATTTCAAGGTAGCAGGAAGCTAAGAAATGATCAAACCACCCAAAATCCATCTGAGGACAGTCAGAGCCCAGAGAGGAATAACTCTGGCGTTCAAAAGCCAGAAAATGGGTGGAAAGCTGGCACCGAACGCCCAGACCATGCTCAGTTCTGGCGTTCAATGCCAGAAACAAGCAATGAATTGGCGTTGAACGCCCAAAGGAAGCACAGTTCTAGCGTTCAAACGCCAGAAACAGATAAGGAGCTGGCGTCTAACGCCACTCCTGCTTCCACCCCTGGCATTCAAACGCCAGTGGGAGATCAGACACATACAAGTGCTGATAACAACCCCTCTAAAAAGGCTTCTCAACCCACATCTGTAGGCAATAAACCCACAGCAACTAAGGTTGAGGAATATAAAGCCAAAATGCCTTATCCTCAGAAACTCCGCCAAGCGGAACAGGATAAGCAATTTGTCCGCTTTGCAGACTATCTCAGGACTCTTGAAATAAAGATTCCGTTTGCAGAGGCACTTGAGCAAATACCCTCTTATGCCAAGTTCATGAAAGAGATCTTAAGTCATAAGAAGGATTGGAGGGAAACTGAGAAAGTTTACCTCACTGAAGAATGCAGTGCAGTCATTCTGAAAAGCTTACCTGAGAAGCTTAAGGATCCGGGAAGCTTTATGCTACCATGCACATTAGAAGGTACTTGTACCAAGCAAGCTCTATGTGATCTTGGGGCAAGTATTAATCTAATACCTGCAGCTACTATCAAAAAGCTTGGGTTGACTGATGAAGTTAAACCAACTCGGATATGTCTTTAACTTGCTGATGGCTCCATTAAATACCCATCAGGCGTGATTGAAGACATGATTGTCAAAGTTGGCCAATTTGCCTTTCCCACTGACTTTGTGGTGCTGGAAATGGAGGAGCACAAGAGTGCAACTCTCATTTTGGGAAGACCTTTCCTAGCAACTAGCCGAACCCTCATTGATGTTCAAAAAGGGGAAGTAACCCTGAGAGTCAATGAGGATGAGTTCAAGTTGAATGTTGTCAAAGCCATGCAGCATCCAGACACCCAAAACGACTGCATGAGCATTGATATTATTGACTCTCTGGTAAAAGAAGTCAATATGGCTGAGAGTCTCGAATCAGAGCTAGAGGATATCTTTAAAGATGTTCAGCCTGATCTGGAGGAACCAGAGAAAATAATAGAACCTCTGAAAATCCCTCAGGAAGAGGAGAAACCTCCCAAACCCGAGCTCAAACCATTACCACCATCCCTGTAATCATAAGCTCTACCTTAGAGCCACAGGAAGAGAAAGCACTAATTCAAGTGCTAAGGACACACAAGACAGCTCTTGGGTGGTCCATCAGTGATCTCAAGGGCATTAGCCCAGCCAGATGCATGCACAAGATCTTACTGGAGGGTGACGCCAAGCCAGTGGTTCAACCACAAAGGCGACTGAATCCTGCCATGAAGGAGGTGGTGCAGAAAGAGGTCACTAAATTACTAGAGGCTGGGATTATTTATCCTATTTCTGATAGCCCCTGGGTAAGCTCTGTCCAAGTCGTCCCTAAGAAAGGTGGCATGACAGTGGTTCATAATGAAAAAAATGAACTGGTTCCTACAAGAATAGTTACAGGGTGGCGTATGTGTATTGGTTATAGAAGGCTTAATACAGCTACCAGAAAGGATCATTTTCCTTTACCATTCATAGACCAGATGCTAGAAAGACTAGCAGGTCATGAATACTACTGCTTCCTGGATGGATATTTAGGTTATAATCAAATTGTCGTAGATCCAAAAGATCAAGAGAAAATGGCGTTCACATGTCCATCCGGAGTATTTGCATACAGAAGGATGCCATTTGGCTTGTGCAATGCACCTGCAACCTTTCAAAGGTGCATGCTCTCAATTTTCTCTGATATGGTGGAAAAATTTCTGGAAGTCTTCATGGATGACTTTTCAGTATTTGGAGACTCATTCAGCTCCTGTCTTGACCATCTAGCACTTGTTCTAAAGAGATGCCAAAAGACCAACCTAGTTTTAAACTGGGAGAAATGTCACTTTATGGTGACTGAAGGAATTGTCCTTGGGCACAAAATCTCGAACAGAGGAATAGAGGTGGATCAAGCTAAGGTAGAGGTAATTGAAAAATTACCACCACCAGCCAATGTTAAGGCAATCAGAAGCTTTCTGGGGCATGCAGGATTCTATAGGAGGTTTATAAAGGATTTTTCAAAAATCGCCAAACCTCTAAGTAATCTGCTAGCTGCTGACACGCCATTTATCTTTGATAAGGAGTGTCTACAGGCGTTTGAGACTCTGAAAGCTAAGCTGGTCACAGCACCAGTCATCTCTACACCAGATTAGACATTACCATTTGAATTAATGTGTGATGCCAGTGACCATGCCATTGGTGCAGTGTTGGGACAGAGACATGACAAGCTTCTGCACGTCATTTACTATGCCAGTCATGTTTTAAATGACGCACAGAAGAATTACACAACCACAGAAAAAGAGCTGCTTGCAGTGGTTTACACTATTGACAAGTTTAGAACCTATTTAGTAGGATCAAAAGTGATTGTGTACACTGATCATGCTGCTCTTAAATATCTACTCACAAAGCAGGATTCAAAACCCAGACTTATCAGATGGGTGTTGCTTCTGCAAGAGTTTGATATAGAAATAAGAGACAGAAAAGGGACAGAAAACCAAGTAGCAGATCACCTGTCCCGAATAGAACCAGTAGAAGGGGCGTCCCTCCCTCTTACTGAGATCTCTGAAACCTTTCCGGATGAGCAACTCTTTGCCATCCAGGAAGTGCCATGGTTTTCATGCAAAGTACTATCTTTGGGATGAACCATATCTCTTCAAGAAATGTGCAGACGGAGTAATCCATAGATGTGTGCCTAAAGAAGAAGCGCAGAGGATCCTATGGCACTGCCATGGATCACAGTATGGAGGACATTTTGGAAGTGAGCGAACAGCCACAAGAGTCCTCCAATGTGGCTTCTACTGGCTTACTCTCTATAAAGACTCCCGAGTGTTTGTGCTTAATTGCGACAGTTGCTAAAGATCTGGCAATCTGCCTCACAGTTTTGTCATGCCTTAACAAGGGATCTTGGAGATTGAGTTTTTTGATGTATGGGGTATTGACTTCATGGGACCTTTTCCACCATTATACTCAAACACTTATATTCTGGTGGCGGTGGATTATGTATCCAAATGGGTAGAAGCTATTGCTACACCCACTAATGACACTAAGACAGTGTTAAAATTCCTCCAGAAACACATCTTCAGCAGCAGATTTGGCACCCCTAGAGTACTAATCAGTGATGGGGGCACTCATTTCTGCAATAAACAGCTCTATTCTGCTTTGGTTCGTTATGGAGTTAGCCACAGGGTGGCCATTCCATATCACCCACAGACTAATGGGCAAGCTGAAGTCTCAAATAGAGAACTCAAAAGAATCCTGGAACGGACTGTAATTAACTATAGAAGGGATTGGGCAAGAAGCTTGGATGATGCTCTGTGGGCATACAGAACAGAATTCAAGACCCCTATAGGGACTTCTCCATACCAGCTTGTGTATGAAAAGGCATGTCACTTGCCAGTGGAACTGGAATATAAGGCCTACTGGGCAACCAGATTCCTGAACCTTGATGCCAAGTTAGCTGGAGAAAAACGATTGCTCCAGTTAAATGAGCTTGAGGAATTTAGACTCAATGCTTTCGAGAATGCAAAAATATACAAAGAGAAAGCAAAAAGATGGCATGATAAGAAATTGTCATCCAGAGTCTTTGAGCCAGGACAGAAAGTTCTGCTATTTAATTCTAGGCTCAAATTATTCGCCGGGAAATTGAAGTCCCGGTGGAGAGGTCCATATGTGATCACAAGCGTATCACCATATGGATACGTAGAGCTTCAGGATAATGATTCTAGTAAAAAGTTCATTGTTAAAGGACAGAGAGTCAAACATTATCTTGAAGGCAATTTTGAGCAAGAATGCTCAAAACTGAGGCTTGATTAAAGCTCAGTAATAGTCCAGCTAATGACAATAAAGAAGCGCTTGCTGGGAGGCAACCCAGTCATTTACAAAGTTTATTTGTTAATTAATTGATTTTTACAGGTATATGTCAAAGTATCTTCAAGGTAAAATAGCAATTGCTTGAATTCACAAAGTTACAAGGGAATTTGGAAGCTCACTGGCGTGAAAAAGCCAGTAAGAAACAATTTGGGTGTTGAACGCCCAAAAGAAGCACCCACTAGGTGTTCAACGCCAGTAAGGGTAGCCATCTGGGCGTTAAACGCTAGAAAGGTGCATCTTCTGGGCGTTGAACGCCAGAAAGAAGCACCTTCTGGGCCTTTAACGCCAGATTGACAGTATCCTGGGCGTTCAGAAAAACGCCCAGTGACAAAGGACTTCCTGGCATTCAACGCCAGAAAGAAGCAATAGCTGGGCGTTGAACGCCCAGGAGAAGCAGCAATTGGGCGTTAAACGCCAGAATGGTGGGGAGGAGGTAAAATTCGTTTTTCTTCACAAATTTTCTAATTTTTATATTTCAATTCATGATTTCTTGCATAAACATGTTTCAAAATATCATCCTTCAATTCCAAAAATTTTAATCCTAATTTCTAAAAACCCTAATTTCTAAAATCCTTTTTCAAAAATATTAAATGCATCTTAATCCATAAAGACAAATTGTTTTCCAATCCAATCCAACTTTTTTTTTAAGTTTTTCAAAACTCAATTATCTTTTAAAAATCTTCTTTCAAAATTAAAATTAAAATTTATCTTTTCCAAATATCATTAACAATTTTTTTAATTATATCTTTTTCTTATCATATTTATCTTTTATAAATCATATCTTCTATCTTATCTTTTCTTCTTATTTTCGAAACCCACCCTCCCTCCCTTTATATCCACATTCGGTGCCCCTCTCATCATCCACCATTCCACACTTGCTCTCCTCCTATCCCTCTCATTTCTTTTCTTTTGCTTGAGGACAAGCAAACCTCTAAGTTTGGTGTGCTTATCCGTGATCACAAAAACATACTCACTTTGATCATGGCCCCTAAAGGAAAATAACCCACCCCAAGAGGCAAGAAAGAGAGTATTCCAAAACAACTTTGGAATCAAGGGAAGTTCTTAACTAAAGAACATTCAAACCATTACTACAAAATAATGGGTCTAAGATCAGTGATCCCAGAAGTCAAGTTCGATCTGAAAGAAGAAGAATATCCAGAGATCCAAGAACAAATTCGAAACAGGAACTGGGAAATCCTAGCTAATCCTGAAACAAAAGTGGGAAGGAATATGGTTCAGGAGTTCTATGCTAATCTGTGGCAGACAGACAGGCAAAGAATAATTGGAGCTGCCCTCTATGACCATCGGACCTTAGTCAGAGGAAAGATTGTTTACATCCATCCTGACAAAATCAGGGAGATCTTTAAACTTCCTCAACTGAAAGATGACCCAGACTCCTTTAATAGGAGAATGATGAGGGTAAACAAAGGCCTGGATAAGATTCTAGAAGATATATGCATCCCTGGAGCCAGGTGGACCACCAGCACCACTGGCACCCCAAATCAACTCAAGAGAAAAGATATCAAACCAGTTGCCAGAGGCTGGCTGGACTTTATTGGGCGTTCTATATTGCCCACCAGCAACCGTTCTGAAGTTACTGTTAAAAGAGCAGTGATGATTCACTGCATCATGTTGGGAAGAGAAGTAGAAGTTCATTAATTAATCTCGTGTGAACTCTACAAAATAGCAAACAAGAACTCCAAGGATGCCAAATTGGCCTATCTAAGCTTAATTTCTATGCTCTGCAGAGATGCCGGAGTGAAGATGGGAATAATTGAGTATATCTTAGTTGAGCGGCCAATCACTAAAATATCAATGGAAAGACAACAGCTGCAGGATGATCCAATCAAGAGGAGAGCACAAGAATTCCTCCTAGAACTTCCTCAATTCGAATATTGGGAACATCTTGAGGCATCTGTTTCCAAGTTGCAAGAAGTTATGAACCAAATAAAGGAAGAACAGAACAATCAAAGTAGCATGCTTTGCAAATTTCTTAGGGAACAAGAAGAGCAAGGGCGTGACTTAAGGGAGCTGAAGTGCCAGAAATTAATCCTTGAAGGACCAAGCACCCCACAGATCAGAGGAACATCCACTTCCCAAAATACAAGTTGTTGAGTTCTAATTTTAGCTTTAACTCTGTGATAGTGTTATTATAGGAATTTACCGTAGAAGTTATACAGTAGTAGTAGTAATTAGCATATCTATTCTGGTTTTATTTCCAATTAAGTTATAATTTATTTTTCTCATCATCATCAAACATGAATAAAATAGTAGATAATTAGAATAAAGAAGTAATTTATATTTTTCGAGTTCTTAAATAAAAATTATAATTAATTATATGTGGTGGCAATACCTTTTGTTCTCTGAATGAATGCATGAACAGTGCATAATTTGTATCTTAAATTTTACGAATGTTGGCTCCTGAAAGAATGAGGAACACGAAAAATATTATTGATGATCTGAAAAAACATGAATTTGATTCTTGAAGCAAGAAAAAGCAGTGAAAAATTTTTTTACAAGGAATCATTGGATCAAGAAAAAGAAAAAAGCCAATAGCCCTTAAAACCAAAAGGCAAGGGTGAAAAGGATCCAAGGCTTTGAGCATCAGTGGATAGGACGGCCCAAGGAAGTAATTCCAGGCCTAAGCGGCTAAATCAAGCTGTCCCTAACCATGTGCTTGTGGCATGCAGGTCCAAGTGAAAAGCTTGAGATTGAGTGGTTAAAGTCGTGATCCAAGGCAAAAGAGTGTGCTTAAGAACTCTGGACACCTCCAATTGGGGACTTTAGCAAAGCTAAGTCACAATCTGAACAGATTCACCCAATTATGTGTTTGTGGCATTTATGTATCCGGTGGTAATACTGGAAAACAAAGTGCTTAGGGCCACAGCCAAGACTCATAAAGTAACTGTGTTCAAGAATCAACATACTACACTAGGAAAATCAATAATACTATCGGAATCCTGAGTTCCTACGAATGCCAATCATTCTGAATTTCAAAGGATAAAGTGAGATGCCAAAACTGTTCAGAAACAAAAAGCTACTAGCCCCGCTCATCTAACTAAAACCTGAGCCTCACTTGAAACTCTGAGATATTATTGCTTCTTAACTTCTTTTTATCCTATTTTATTCTTCTAGTTGCTTGGGGACAAGCAACAGCTTAAGTTTGGTGTTGTGATGAGCGGATATTTTATACGCTTTTTGGGGGTAATTTCATGTAGATTTTAGTATGTTTTAATTAGTTTTTAATAGAATTTTATTAGTTTTTAGGCAAAAATCATATTTCTGGACTTTACTATGAGTTTGTGTATTTTTCTGTGATTTCAGGTATTTTCTGGCTGAAATTGAGGGAGCTGAGCAAAAATCTGAGTTAGGCTGAAAAAGGACTGCTGATGTTGTTGGATCCTGACCTCCCTGCACTCGGAATGGATTTTTTGGAGCTACAAGAGTCCAATTGACGCGCTCTCAATTGAATTGGAACGTAGACATCTAGGGCTTTCCAGCAATATATAATAGTCCATACTTTGCACAAAGATAAACGATGTACACTGGCGTTCAACGCCAGTTCCATGTTGTAGTCTGGCGTCCAGCGCCAGAAACAGGTTACAAGTTGGAGTTCAATGCCCAAAACACGTTACAACCTGGCGTTCAACTCCAGAAACAGCCCAAGCACGTGAGAGGCTTAAGTCTCAGCCCCAGCACACACCAAGTGGGCCCCAGAAGTGGATTTCTGCACCAATTATCTTAGTTTACTCATTTTTTGTAAACCTAGGTTACTAGTTTACTATTTAAACAACTTTTAGAGACTTATTTTGTACCTCATGACATTTTCAGATCTGAACTACATACTCTTTGACGGCATGAGTCTCTAAACTCCATTGTTGGGGGTGAGGAGCTCTGCAGCGTCTCGATGAATTAATGCAATTACTTATATTTTTCCATTCACATATGCGTGTTCCTATCTAAGATGTTCATTCGCGCTTAATTATGGAGAAGGTGATGATCCGTGACACTCATCACCTTCCTCAACCCATGAACGTGTGTCTAACAACCACCTCCGTTCTACATCAGATTGAATGAATATCTCTTAGATTCCTTAATCAGAATCTTCGTGGTATAAGCCGGAGTGATGGCGGCATTCATGAGAATCCGGAAAGTCTAACCTTGTCTGTGGTATTCCGAGTAGGATTCCGGGATTGAATGACTGTGACGAGCTTCAAACTCCTGAAGGCTGGGCGTTAGTGACAGACGCAAAAGAATCATTGGATTCTATTCCAACCTAATTGAGAACCGACAGATGATTACTCGTGCTGTGACAGAGCATCTGGACCATTTTCACTGAGAGGATGGGAAGTAGCCATTGACAACGGTGACACCCTACATAGAGTTTGCTATGGAAGGAACTTTGCAATTATGTTATTGAGTTGAATATTATATTGCAGGGATTCAGAGGACAAAGTATCTCCAAAACCCCAATATATTCTCCATTACTGCATTACAAGTAATTAATTCACGCTCTTTTATTTTTCTAATAAATCAATTGATAATTTTAATTGAAATGCTGACTAAGAATAATAAAATAAACATAGCTTGCTTCAAACCAATAATCTCCGTGGGATCGACCCTTACTCACGTAAGGTATTACTTGGACGACCCAGTTCACTTGCTGGTTAGTTGTGCGGATTGCAAAAGTGTGATTGCAATTTTGTGCACCACTCATGAAAGCAGGGAACATAGAATTAAGGACTGAACCCTTAATGGTAGTGTATATCATTCTAACTCTCAAGTGTCTAGGGTCAATTCTCTCAATTCTCTACTAATCTTGTTTTCTATAGCTTGCTTTTCATCTAACAATCAACAAAAATTTAATGTACCAATACACAAATCAAGAGGTCTTTTAAGGGTTGTAATAGGGTTAGGGTCATGGTAGGATTGTATTTGGCCAAGTAGACTAAAATCTGAATCCTTAATTAACATTATCTTTCCACCTAACTTAGGACAATCCATGTAATCATAATATAGAATCAATAACTACCCATTAACTGCGTTTACTACATATTTATGCATTCCAAGTTTTGAGTACAGTACATATGCATTGCTATTGCCATTTACTTTGGGGGCATTTTGTCCCCTTTTTATTTTTCTGCTCTTTCTTTTTTTTTTCTTTTTTTTTTCTTTTTTTCTTTTCTTAATATATATTTTCTCAATGCATATGATTAAGGTTTTGAATGCATAAATATATTCTTAACATTTTTCATATTTTCACACAAAGTCTAACATACTCAATTCCCAAACTAAACATTTCCAAACCCACTTTTCCCCACACTTAATTCATGAGCGTTCTCACTAGTCTAAGCTAATCAAGGATTCAAATTAAGGACGTTATTGTTTTCCGCTTAGAGTTAGTGATGAGCTAAAGTAAAGAACAAGGGGTAAAATAGGCTCAACATAGGTTTGCAAAGGATAATAAAAGGTAAGGCCATATGGGTATGTAAGCTCAGTGAAACAAGGCCTCAATCATATAAGTGCATGCATACATCAAATAATGGAAATATAGAATTAAGCAAGAAAAAGATCACAATTTTAGAGAGAAAAACACACACCAAAAATAAAATATTGGTTGATAGAATGCAACCAATCAAATAGGCTCAAAATCTCACTGGTTTTGTGTGTTCTTAGCTTTTTAAACTATGTTCCAAAATAATATTTCTTCATACAAGTTTTTTTTTTCAAAAAGTTTTTAATTCAAATTAGTGAAACACTATAAAAAGTTTCTTGAAAAAGAAAATGTTACTTCAACCAAGTGGTAAAATATGCAAAAAATAAAACAGACATGCAATCAAACATGCAAATGCAACAATGAAAAACAAAAATTGGTGTTGAGAAGGGACTAACTGACCCGTGGAGATCGGTATCTACCTCTCACACTTAAAGATTGCATCGTCCTTGGTGCATGCAATGATGTGCAGGTTGCGGGGGTTGTGGTTCCTCAGCCGGTGCTTGTTGTAGAGTCTTTCTCTTTACTCTTCCTGGTAGCCAGCCTGAAAAAGGGAGAAGAGAAAGGGACATGAAGTCAAAGGGATAGAGCAAGGGAGAGGGCAGTTGATGAGCGGATAATTTATACGCTTTTTGGCATTGTTTTTAGTATGCATTTAGTATGTTTTAGTTAGTTTTTATTATATTTTTATTAGTTTTTATTTAAAATTCACTTTTCTGGACTTTACTATGAGTTTGTGTGTTTTTTTGTGATTTTAGGTATTTTCTGGCTGAAATTGAGGGACCTGAGCAAAAAATCTGATTCAGAGGCTGAAAAGGGCTGCAGATGCTGTTGGATTCTGACCTCCCTGCACTCAAAGTAGATTTTCTAGAGCTATAGTAGCCCAATTGGTGCGATCTCAATTGCGTTGGAAAGTAAACATCTAGGGCTTTCCAGCAATATATAATAGTCCATACTTTGCCCGAGTTTTGATAGCCCAAACAAGCGTTCCAAGTCAGCTTCAAAATTCCCGGCGTTAAACGCCGAAACTGGCACAAAAGTGGGAGTTAAACGCCCAAACTGGCACAAAAGCTGGCGTTTAACTCCAAAGAAAGTCTCTACACATGGAAGCTTCAATGCTCAGCTCAAGCACACACCAAGTGGGCCCAAAAGTGGATTTCTACGTCATTTACTGATTTCTGTAAACCCTAGGCTACTAGTTCTCTATAAATAGGACATTTTGCTATTATTTGGGGGGATCTTTCAATCTTTGGATCATCTTTTGATCATGTTTTTATGATTGAACCCTCTTTGGGAGGCTGGCCATTCGGCCATGCCTAGACCTTGTCCTTATGTATTTTCAATGGTAGAGTTTCTACACACCATAGATTAAGGTGTGGAGCTCTGCTGTACCTCGAGTATTAATGAAATTACTATTGTTCTTCTATTCAATTCATCTTATTCTTGTTCTAAGATATCACTTGTTCCTCAACTTGATGAATGTGATGATCTGTGACACTTATCATCATTCTCACCTATGAACGTGTGCCTGACAACCACCTCCGTTCTACCTTAGATTGAGTGGATATCTCTTGGATTCCTTAATCAGAATCTTCGTGGTATAAGCTAGAATCCATTGGAGGCTATTCTTGAGAATCCGGAAGGTCTAAACCTTGTCTGTGGTATTCTGAGTAGGATTCAGGGATTGAATGATTGTGACGAGCTTCAAACTCGTGATTGTGGGGCGTTAGTGACAGACGCAAAAGAATCACTGGATTCTATTCCGACATGATCGAGAACCGACAGATGAATAGCCGTGCTGTGACAGAGCGCGTTGAACATTTTCACTGAGAGGACGAGACTGTAGCCATTGACAACAGTGATGCCCAACATACAGCTTGCCAGGGAAAGGAGTAAGAAGGATTGGATGAAGACAGTAGGAAAGCAGAGAGATGGAAGGGACAAAGCATCTCCATACGCTTATCTGAAATTCTCACCAATGAATTACATAAGTATCTCTATCTTTATTTTATATTTTATTTATCTTTTAATCATTAATCCTCCATAACCATTTGAATCTGCCTGACTGAGATTTACAAGATGACCATAGCTTGCTTTATACCAACAATCTCCATGGGATCGACCCTTACTCGCGTAAGGTTTATTACTTGGACGACCCAGTGCACTTGCTGGTTAGTTGTGCGAAGTTGTGATAAAGAGTTGGGATTGCAATTGAGCGTACCATGTTGATGGCGCCATTGGTGATCACAATTTCGTGCACCAAGTTTTTGGCGCCGTTGCCGGGGATTGTTTGAGTTTGGACACCTGACGGTTCATCTTGTTGCTTATATTAGGTAATTTTATTTTATGTTTAAGCTTTTTACTTTTTGAAAATTTTTCAAAAATACAAAAAAATATTTCTATTTTGTTCTTCAGAGTTTTTAAGAATGGATTTTAGAGTTTCATGATGATTTGTTGAAGTATGGCTGGCTGTGAAGCCATGTCTAATCTTTTAGACCGAGGTTTCAACTTATCATCACAAGAGCTTGTTGATTTCTATCAATTTTGCTGTTGTGAGCAATGATCTGCTAAAGCTTGGCTTGCCATTGGCCATGTCTAGTGTTTTGGACCAGAGCTTTCACTGAAAGCTTGGCTGGCTGTGAAGCCATGTCTAATTCCTGGACCGGAGTCTTAGACTAGCATTGCAATGATTCTTGGAATTCTCATTAAGAATTTTGAACCCTTGTTTTTCTTTTCCACTCAATTTTCGAAAAAGCACAAAAAAATTTATAAAATCTTAAAATCAAAAATATTTTTATGTTTCTTGTTTGAGTCTAGTGTCTAATTTTAAGTTTGGTGTCAATTGCATGTCTTTATTCTTCTAATTTTCGAAAATTACATGCATTATGTTCTTCATTGATCTTCAAGTAGTTCTTGATGATTTCCTTGCTCTGATCTTTAAATTCTCTTGTCTTGAGTGTTTTGTTGTTTCTCATATGCATTCTCAATTTGTTAGTGTCAATAGTATACAAACTTCTAAGTTTGGTGTCTTGCATGCATTGTTTATTTGATCTTAGTGGCATTTTGATTATTCCTCATCATTAAAAATTCAAAAAAAATTTTAATTTGTGTCTTTTCAAGTCAATAATACAGAGAATTGAAGATTCAGAACATGCAGCAGAGGAATTACACAAAAAAAGCTGGGCGTTCAAAACGCCCAGTGAAGAAGGAAAATTAGCGTTTAAACGCCAACTAGGGTACCTAGCTGGGCATTTAACACCCAAAAGGGTAGCATTTTGGGCGTTAAACGCCCAGAATGGTATCCATTCTGGGCGTTTAACGCCAGGATGATACAAGAGGGAAGATTTTGTTTTTAATTCAATTTTTTTTCAAGTTTTCATAATTTTTCAAAATCAAATCTTTTTCAAACCATATCTTTTCAATCATATATTTTCAAAATCAATTTCTTTCCATTCTCAAAAATACTTGCCTACAATTAATGATTTGATTCAACATTTCAAGTATGTTGCCTTTTTTGTTAAGAATGGTTTAATGTTTGAATCATATCCTTTAAATTTCTTGTTAGCCAAGTCATTAATTTTAAAAATCAAATCTTTTTAAATTGTTTCTCAATCATATCTTTTCAATCATATCTTTTTAAAACCATAACTCTTCAATCATATCTTCTTAATCACATCTTTTTCCAAATAATTTTCAATCTTTTTGATTTCTAATTTCAAAATCTTTTTCAAAAATCACTTTATTTCTTTCCCAACTTTAATTTTCGAAAATCATTCTTCAATTTTTCAAAATTTCTTCAAAATATTTTAATTTATTTTCGAAAATTCTTCCCCTCTTCTCACATCCTTCTATTTAAGGACTAACACTCCTCCACTATCAACAATTCGAACTCTATCTCTCTTGATAAGTTCGAATTCCTCTTCTTCTACCTCCTCCTTCTATTCTTCTTTTCCTCTAACATCTCAAGGAATCTCTATACTGTGACATAGAGGATTCCATATTTTCTTGTTCTTTTCTCTTTCATATGAGCAGGAGCAAAGACAAAAGCATTCTTGTTGAGGCTGACCCTGAACTTGAAAGGACCTTGAAGCGAAAGCTAAGAGAAGCTAAAGCACTACTCTCTGTAGAGGACCTAACAGAAATCTTCAAACAAGAAGAAGACATGGCAGCCGAAAACAACAACAATGCCAACAATGCAAGGAAGGTGCTGGGTGACTTTACTGCACCTACTCCCGACTTCTATGGGAGAAGCATCTCTATCCCTGCCGTTGGAGCAAACAACTTTGAGCTTAAGCCTCAATTAGTTTCTCTAATGCAACAGAATTGCAAGTTCCATGGACTTCCATTGGAAGATCCTCATCAGTTTTTAGCTGAATTCTTACAAATCTGTGACACTATCAAGACCAATGGGGTTGATCCTGAGGTCTACAGACTTATGATATTCCCTTTTGCTGTAAGAGACAAAGCTAGGATATGGTTGGATTCACAACCCAAAGAAAGCCTGAACTCTTGGGAAAAGCTAGTCAATGCTTTCTTAGCAAAGTTCTTTCCACCTCAAAAATTGAGTAAGCTTAGAGTGGAAGTCCAAACCTTCAGACAGAAGGAAGGTGAATCCCTCTATGAAGCTTGGGAAAGATACAAACAATTGATCAGAAAGTGTCCTTCTGACATGCTTTCTGAATGGAGCATCATAGGTATCTTCTATGATGGTCTGTCTGAACTGTCCAAGATATCATTGGACAGCTCTGCTGGAGGATCTATTCATCTGAAGAAGATGCATGCAGAAGCTCAAGAACTCATTGAAATGGTTGCAAATAACCAATTCATGTACACTTCTGAAAGGAATCCTGTGAACAATGGGACAAATCAGAAGAAAGGAGTTCTTGAGATTGATACTCTGAATTCCATATTGGCTCAGAACAAAATATTGACTCAGCAAGTCAATATGATTTCTCAAAGTCTGTCTGAAATGCAAGTTACACCAGGCAGTACTAAGGACGCTTCATCTGAAAAAGAAGCTTATGATCCTGAGAACCCGTCAATGGAAGAGGTGAATTACATGGGAGAACCTTATGGAAACACCTATAATCCTTCATGGAGAAATCATCCAAATCTCTCATGGAAGGATCAACAGAGACCTCAACAAGGTTTAAACAACAATAATGGTGGAAGAAATAGGTTTAGCAATGGCAAGCCTTTTCCATCATCTTTTCAGCAACAGACAGAGAATTCTAAGCAGAGCCACTCTGACTTAACAACCATGGTCTCTGATCTAATCAAAACCACTCAAAGTTTCATGACTAAAACAAGGTCCTCCATTAGAAACTTGGAGGCACAAGTGGGTTAGCTGAGTAAGAAAGTTACTGAACTCCCTCCTAGTACTCTTCCAAGCAATACAGAAGAGAATCCAAAAGGAGAGTGTAAGGCCATCAACATGGACGAATTTGGAGAGGAGGAAGAGGTAGTGATCGCCACTGAGGAAGACCTCAATGGACGTCCACTGGCCTCCAATGAGTTCCCTAATGAGGAACCATGGGAATCTGAGGCTCACACTGAGACCATAGAGATCCCATTGGATTTACTTCTGCCATTCATGTGCTCTAATGAGTATTCTTCCTCTGAAGAGGACGAAGATGTCACTGAAAAGCAAGTTGCTAAGTGCCTTGGAGCAATCATGAAGCTAAATGACAAGTTATTTAGTAATGAGACTTGGGAGGATGAACCCCCTTTGCTCACCAAAGAACTGGATGACTTGACTAGGTAGAGATTACCTCAAAAAAGACAGGACCCTGGGAAGTTCTCAATACCTTGTACATTAGGCACCATGACCTTCGAGAAGGCTCTGTGTGACCTAGGGTCAAGCATAAACCTCATGCCTCTCTCTGTAATGAAGAAGCTAGGGATCTTTGAGGTACAAGCTGCAAGAATCTCACTAGAGATGGTAGACAATTCAAGAAAACAAGCTTATGGACTTGTAGAGGATGTTCTGGTAAAGATTGAAGACCATTACATCCCTGCTGATTTTATAGTCCTAGAGACTGGGAAGTGCATGGATGAATCCATCATCCTTGGCAGACCCTTCCTAGCCACAGCAAAGGCTGTGATTGATGTTGACAGAAGAGAATTGATCATTTAAGTGAATAAAGAATCCTTTGTGTTTAAGGCTCAAGGATATCCCTCTGTAACCATGGGGAGGAAGCATGAAGAGCTTCTCTCAAAACAGAGTCAAACAGAGCCCCCACAGTCAAACTCTAAGTTTGGTGTTGGGAGGCCACAACCAAATTCTAAGTTTGGTGTTGTATCCCCACATTCAAACTCTAAGTTTGGTCTTGGGAGGTTCCAACATTGCTCTGAACATCTGTGAGGCTCCATGAGAGCCCACTGTCAAGCTACTGACATTAAAGAAGCGCTTGTTGGGAGGCAACCCAATGTTATATTTATCTGTTTTCCATTATTATTTTATGTTTTCTATAGGTTGATGATCATGTGAAGTCACAAAAACAATTGAAAAAGCAAAAACAGAATGAAAAACAGAATGAAAAATAGCACACCCTGGAGGAAAAATTTGCTGGCATTTAAACGCCAGTAAGGGCAGCAAATGGGCGTTTAACGCCCAGTCTGGCACCATTCTGGGCGTTTAATGCCAGGAAGGGGTATCAGACTGGCGTTTAACGCCAGGAATGGGCAAGAAATTGGCGTTTAATGCCAGAAAAGGGCAGCAGCCTGGCGTTTAACGCCAGGATTGGCAGAAAGGGCGTTTTGCACGCCACTTAGTGCAGGGATGAGCTATCCTTGACACCTCAGGATCTGTAGACCCCACAGGATCCCCACCTACCCCACCACTTTCTCTCTTCTTCACCCATTCACCAATCACCTCAATACCTCTTCCCAAAAAAAAAAAAATCCCTCACCTATCAAATCCCACCATTCTCTTCACCACTCACATCCATCTTTCATAAAACCCCACAAACCCCACCATCCAAATTCAAACTACTTTCCCTCCCAAACCCACCCATAATGGCCGAACCCTACCCCTCTCTCCACCCCTATATAAACCCTTCTTCACTCCTTTATTTTCACACAACCTAAACACTACTTCTCCCCCTCAACCGTACCACATAAGCCCCCTACATCTCCTCTATTTCTTCTTCTTCTACTCTTTTCTTTCCTCTTTTGCTTGAGGACGAGCAAACTTTCTAAGTTTGGTGTGGTAAAAGCGTTGCTTTTTGTTTCCCCATAACCATTTATAGCACCTAAGGCCAGAGAAACCTCTAAAAAGAGGAAGGGAAGGCAAAAGCTTTCACCTCCGAGTCATGGGAGATGGAGAGATTCATCTCAAGGGTATATCAAG
This sequence comes from Arachis hypogaea, assembly GCF_003086295.3. NCBI lineage: Eukaryota > Viridiplantae > Streptophyta > Magnoliopsida > Fabales > Fabaceae > Arachis > Arachis hypogaea. Next base: position 71,373,641 of record NC_092044.1, read on the forward strand.
ACCACTTCTATGAAGTTGTGGCCAGGAAGAAGGTGATCCCCGAGGTCCCTTTCAAACTCAAAAAGAGTGAATATCCGGAGATCCGACATGAGATCCAAAGAAGAGGTTGGGAAGTTCTTACCAACCCCATTCAACAAGTCAGAATCTTAATGATTTAAGAGTTCTATGCCAACGCATAGATCACCAAGAACTATGATCAAAGTGTGAACCCGGACCCAAAGAATTGGCTTACAATGGTTCGGGGGAAATGCTTAGAATTTAGTCCGGAAAATGTAAGGTTGGCATTCAACTTGCCCATGATGCAAGGAGATGAACACCCCTACATTAGAAGGGTCAACTTTGATCGAAGGTTAGACCAAGTCCTCAAAGACATTTGTGAAGAGGGCACCCAATGGAAGAGAGATTCAAGAGGAAAGCCAGTTCAACTGAGAAGGCATGACTTCAAGCCCGTGGCTAGGGGATGGTTGGAGTTTATCCAACGCTTAATCATTCCCACTAGCAACCGGTCCGAAGCTACTATAGACCGGGCTATCATGATTCATAGCATCATGATTGGAGAGGAAGTAGAAGTTCATGAGGTTATATCCCAAGAACTTTATAAGGTGGAGGACAAGTCCTCTACCTTGGCAAGGTTAGCCTTCCCTCATCTCATTTGTCACCTCTGTAATTCAGTTGGAATTAACATAGAGGGAGACATCCTCATTGATGAGGACAAGCCCATCACTAAGAAGAGGATGGAGCAAACAAGAGATCTCACTCATGGACATGTGGAAATTCCTCATCATGAAATCCCTGAGATGCCTCAAGGGATGCACTTTCCTCCACAAAACTATTGGGAGCAAATCAACACCTCCCTAGGAGAATTGAGTTCCAACATGGGACAACTAAGGGTGGAGCACCAAGAACATTCCATCCTCCTCCATGAAATTAGAGAAGATTAAAGAATCATGAGAGAGGAGCAACAGAGGCAAGGAAGAGACATTGAAGAGCTCAAGCACTCCATAAGATCTTCAAGAGGAAGAACAAGCCGCCATCACTAAGGTGGACCCGTTCTTTAATCTCCTTGTTCTTTATTTTTCTATTTTTCAAAAATTATGCTTTATGTTTTATTTCTGTTGGTGTCTTATGATCATTAGTGTCTTAGTGTCTATGCCTTAAAGTTATGAATGTCCTATGAATCCATCACCTTTCTTAAATGAAAAATTTTCTTAATTGAAAAAGGGAAGAATTGCATGAATTTTGAATTTTATAACAAAGTAATTATTTTGATGTGGTGGCAATACTTTTGATTTCTGAATGTATGCTTGAACAATGCATATGTCTTTTGAATTTGTTATTCATGAATGTTAAAATTGTTGGCTCTTGAAAGAATGATGAAAAAGGAGACATGTTACTGAGAATCTGAAAAATCATAAAAATGATTCTTGAAGCAAGAAAAAGCAGTGAATTCAAAAAAAAAGAGAGCAAGTAGAAAAAGCCAATAGCCCTTTAAACCAAAAGGCAAGGATAATAAAAAGGATCCAAGGCTTTGAGCATCAGTGGATAGGAGGGCCTACAGGAATAACATCCTGGCCTAAGCGGCTAAACCAAGTTGTCCCTAACCATGTGCTTGTGGCGTGAAGGTGTCAAGTGAAAACTTGAGACTGAGCGGTTAAAGTTGTGATCCAAAGCAAAAAAAGTGTGCTTAAGAACCCTTGACACCTCTAATTGGGGACTCTAGCAAAGCTGAGTCACAATCTGAAAAGGTTCACCCAGTTATGTGTCTGTGGCATGGATGTATCCGGTGGTAATACTAGAAAACAGAGTGCTTTGGGCCACGGCCAAGACTCATAAAGTAGCTGTGTTCAAGAATCATCATACTTAACTAGGAGAATCAATAACACTATCTGGATTCTGAGTTCCTATAGAAGCCAATCATTCTGAACTTCAAAGGATAAAGTGAGATGCCAAAACTGTTTAGAGGCAAAAAGCTAAAAGCCCCGCTCATCTAATTAATACTGATCCTCATAGATGTTTTTAGAATTCATTGTATATTCTCTTCTTTTTATCCTATTTGATTTTCAGTTGCTTGGGGACAAGCAACAATTTAAGTTTGGTGTTGTGATGAGTGGATAATTTATACGTTTTTTGGCATTATTTTTAGTATGTTTTAGTTAGTTTTAATTATATTTTTATTACTTTTTATTTAAAATTCACTTTTCTGTACTTTACTATGAGTTTGTGTGTTTTTCTGTGATTTCAGATATTTTCTGGCTGAAATTGAGGGACCTGAGCAAAAAATCTGATTCAGAGGCTGAAAAGGGCTACAGATGCTGTTGGATTCTGACCTCCCTGCACTCGAAGTGGATTTTCTGGAGCTACAGAAGCACAATTGGTGCGCCCTCAATTGCGTTGGAAAGTAAACATCCAGGGCTTTCTAGCAATATATAATAGTCCATACTTTGCCCGAGTTTTGATGGCCCAAACAGGCGTTCCAAGTCAGCTTCAAAATTCCCGGCGTTAAACGCCGAAACTGGCACAAAAGTGGGAGTTAAACGCCCAAACTAGCACAAAAGCTGGCATTTAACTCCAAAGAAAGTCTCTACACATGGAAGCTTCAATGCTCAGCCCAAGCACACACCAAGTGGGCCCGAAAGTGAATTTTTACGTCATTTACTCATTTATGTAAACCCTAGGCTACTAGTTCTCTATAAATAGGACCTTTTGCTATTATTTGGGGGGATCTTTCAATCTTTGGATCATCTTTTGATCATGTTTTTATGATTGAACCCTCTTTGGGAGGCTAGCCATTCGGCCATGCCTAGACCTTGTCCTTATGTATTTTCAACGGTAGAGTTTCTACACACCATAGATTAAGGTGTGGAGCTCTGCTGTACCTCGAGTATTAATGCAATTACTATTGTTCATCTATTCAATTCATCTTATTCTTGTTCTAAGATATCACTTGTTCCTCAACTTGATGAATGTGATGATCTGTGACACTCATCATCGTTCTCACCTATGAACGTGTGCCTGACAACCACCTCCGTTCTACCTTAGATTGAGTGGATATCTCTTGGATTCCTTAATCAGAATCTTCGTGGTATAAGCTAGAATCCATTGGCGGCTATTCTTGAGAATCTGGAAGGTCTAAACCTTGTCTGTGGTATTCTGAGTAGGATTCAGGGATTGAATGACTGTGACGAGCTTCAAACTCGTGATTGTAGGGTGTTAGTGACAGACGCAAAAGAATCACTAGATTCTATTCCGACATGATCGAGAACTGACAGATGAATAGCGGTGCTGTGACAGAGCGCGTTGAACATTTTCACTGAGAGGACGGGACTATAGCCATTGACAACGGTGATGCCCAACATATAGCTTGCCATGGAAAGGAGTAAGAAGGATTGGATGAAGACAGTAGGAAAGCAGAGAGACGGAAGGGACAAAGCATCTTCATACGCTTATCTAAAATTCTCAGCAATGAATTACATAAGTATCTCTATCTCTATCTTTATTTTATATTTTATTTATCTTTTAATCATTAATCCTCCATAACCATTTGAATCTGCCTGACTGAGATTTACAAGATGACCATAGGTTGCTTCATACCAACAATCTCCATGGGATCGACCCTTACTCGCGTAAGGTTTATTACTTGGACGACCCAGTGCACTTGCTGGTTAGTTGTGCGAAGTTGTGATAAAGAGTTGGGATTGCAATTGAGCATACCATGTTGATGGTGCCATTGATGATCACAATTTCGTGCACCAGCAGTACTAGTAAGAATCATGCCAAATAAAGAAGAATGTCGTTAACACATGGTCGCAATTCCATGAAATTAGGACATCAATGGAAGCATAGCATGATAAATTGAGGCAATTAAATGCAAGATGTTTATTGGCATGCTGGCAAAGGCAGGAGTAGCGTAAATCAAGCATTAAAAGCTTTAATGTATTATTAGTCGTGAGAAACTAACAATAACGTTTGTATTGATAATTATATTTAATTAATAAAATATTGAAAAGGGTTTTGTGAAAAACAGGCATTAAAGTAGAAGGATAGAACAATTAAGAATGCACAATGCCATACGGGCTTTTTCACAAACACAAAGCATGCATATTAAATAAGGTATGAAAAGTATTAAATTGAACATGCAAGCACCCTTAAAAAAATAATATATAATTGTCAAGCAATTTCTTAACAATCCACAAGCAAAATAATGACCCAAATAAATTTCTAACACCAATTGAAAGGAAAAAAAGAAAGAAAAAGAAAGGAAGGAAGGAAGAAAGAGATAAGAAGGGAAAGAAAAGATTTAGATTTGGGGAAGAAAAGATAAGATATTTGGCTGATTTGCTATGCGGCACAGGCGACGCGAGCGCATGGGGCACGCGGTCGCGTGGGTCGTGCTTTGATGAAGTGATGCTAACGAATGTGGCACGCGGACGCGTGACTCGATATGTGCTAGTGGCGCGAGTGTAGCCTTGCATACGCACAACTCTCTGTTTAAATGCATTTTTGCCAAAAATCTGGGGTGACACAGTCGCGTGGTTGACGCGATCGCGTGGATGGCCTAAATTTGAAAATGGCACAGATGCGTGGGGCACACGTACGCGTGGCAGGGCTTGTGCTTCTAGCACGAGTCCAGCCCAATTCTAGCTCAACTTTCGGCCATACACCCTTTTTACGTCGATTTCAGGGCACGCATTCGCGTGGGTAACGCGGACGCGTGGGAGGCATTTTTCCCACATGACGCGGACGCGTCAGCGACGCAGTCGCATGGATCAATTTGTGCCAAAGGCACACCTCCAGCCGCGCTTTCGCGTGACTCTCTGTTCACTTTTCTTTTCTTCCCAACGCACCTATGACGCGGACGTGTCGCGTGCAATTTCTTCTTTTTTTGTTTTTTTATTTTTTTTAATGCAGTATGCAGAATGCAATGAATGTTATGCAAAAATTTCAGGTTCAAACAAAATTCAAAAACAAAGCAAAATGGAAAGGAAACGATCATACCACGGTGGGTTGTCTCCCACCTAGCACTTTTAGTTATAGTCCTTAAGTTGGACATTTGGCGAGCTCCTTGTCATGGCGGCTTGTGCTTGAACTCATCTTCAAACTTCCACCAATGCTTGGTCTTCCAATAAGCTCTATCGATACTAAGTAAATTCCTCAAGCTTTGATGGAGTTCTTCACAAGCTTTGAGCTCCCAAAATTGATCATCATATATTCCCGGATCCCAAATCTTGTTTCTACACCCGTCTTCAAGTTGATTATCATGATGCCATCCGGGTGGTTCAGCTTTAGAATTCTCACTGAAACGTCCAAACAACCTCCTAGACCCATTCAATTGAGTTCTATACCAACCTTTGCATTTAAATTCAAAGCTTCCGACCATACTGAACCTTACAGGACAATTCTTACCACTGACCATCTTCCTCGTACTCTTAATGCTACAAAGAGCTCTAAGTTGAGCATCCGTCTCCAGTAGCCCATATTCAAGTGGAATTAGAAAGCTAAGGATATGAATTTTACCCACTTGAATGTTGTGAAGGATGAAGGCAACTTAGGGGGAGGTGTTTCTAATAAACGTGCAAGCTCCACTCCCTTGTGCTCTTCTTTGACATCTTCCACCTCCTTACAAGCTTCTTCAATATCAACCTCTTCCTCTTGGTGGCTTTCTTCCAATTCAATCTCTTCTTCATTGCTCACCAAGGGCATGGGAGGTTGTTCTTCTTCTTCTTTAATCTCCATGTCAAGTCCAATGGAAGAGGATTCAAATGTAGATAAGAATTCATCAATGATTGAATCCATCTCTTGATCATCCCCTTCAAAGTCTTCAACCATGAGATGCCTTGGAGGTTGTACACCCTCCTCATCATCAGTTTCAAACATCTTTGAAGGAGGCTCTATAACTTGACTTTCCCATGGCAATTCTGCATCTCCTAAGTCTTCAACCACTTCCTTCTCTTTAGTAATTACTGCTTTGTCCAGTTGTTTAAGTATAAAATTGTATTCATCCATGATGATTTCCTTTTCAACTATTCCTTCATCTTCATGTTCAAAATCCTCCTTGTTGTCTTTTTTCACTAGTTCTTCAATCACGCTATCAATTTCAAGGGTCTTTACTACCTTCACCTTTAGTGTCTCCTCTAGCTCCTTATGAAGTATGGATTCGCGAAGATGATCCTCTCTCTCTTGTTCCATGTCAATAGTATCAGTGGGATCATGTTGCTCTTGGATTGATGGATATTGGTGCTCTTCCACGGATGGTGGTGATGGGATGGGTGGATCATTATGTGGTTGAGATGGAAGTGCATTGGAGCTTGAGGGTTGAATATTGGGGGTAGAGGGTTGGTCCATGCGGGATATAAGTGCTTGAAGAGTAGAGGTGAGACTAGTGATAGAGGCAAGTGTGCTCTCCATGGAGGTTTGGGGTGGGTAGGAGGGTTCATTTGTTGGGAGAAAAGGTTCATAACACGGAGGTGGTTCTTCTTGATAAGGATATGGAGATGGTGTATATTGAGGTGGTGGTTTTGGGTATGGTTCATATGGTGGTTGGTGTGGTGAATAAGGATTGGGGTCATATGGAGGTGAATAGTAGAAAGGGGCTTGTGAGTGTGGTGGTTCAAAGCTATGTTGAGGAGGTGGTTCATTGGCATAAGATGGAGCTTGTTGGTAACTACAAGGGGGTCCACCATACCTATCATCTTGGTATGCATTATAGAATGGTCTTCGTCCATGATATCTTGGAAGGTGTTGTCGCCTAAAGGGTTGATCAGATCCTCTTGGCTCCGTCCATCTTTGATTGCTTAGACCTTGATGCATAGTCCTGTTATAGCTTCCATTCCTTGCAACAAAATTAGAACCAAACTCAAAGCGAGAGGGGTGAGAATTCATAGTAGTTATCAGAAATAAAGGGGGAAGAGAAAAAACAAATAAACAAGTAAAAGAAAAATATTTACAATAATCAATAATAAGGCACACGTTTGCAATTCCCCGTCAACGGCGCCATTTTGACGTTAGGATTTTTGCTAGTAAAGAATTTTATAAAAATATAGTCGCGTTGTAAGTATAGATTCTAAACCAACAGAAAATCCCTTCGTACAAACATTTTGGTTGTCACAAGTAACAAACCCCTAAATAAATTGATAACCGAAGTATTCAAACCTCGGGTCGTCTTCTCAAGGAATTGTGGGGAGGTATGTTCTTATTATTGGTTATGAGTCTTGTAAATTGGGGGTTTTGAAAGTAAGGAAGAAGTATGTCAATTGACAGGTAAAATAAATAAATAACTGTAAAATAAACTCTTGGCAAGATATGAGAAATTGGAAGTCCTATCCTAGTTATCCTTATCGATGGTGATGAGAATTGAGTTTTAATCCCACTTAGTTAACCTTTACTAAAGCAAAGGAAAGTCAAGTGGACTAATTAGTTTGATCCTCATGTCCTAGTCAACTCCTAAGAAAGGACTAGAGTTATTGGAATTCAATTCAATTAGCAAAAATAGTAATTATCAATCACGATGAGTTTGATAACTCCAGAGTCACCAATTAATCAACCAGAGCCAAGAATATAGAAAACTAAATTAAAATCATAAATATCTGGAATATCTCAAATTGTATGGAGATGTCAATTCTAACATGGAAAAGTTCATAAGCCAATTGGGCAACATAAATCAAACACAAATAAAAGCTTCAGAGTAAACAAAAATAGAAGAGAAACATAAATTATTGAACCTGGTATGAAGAAACAATCCTAATCCTAATAGAAATCCTAATCCTAAATCCTAAGAGAGAGGAGAGAACCTCTCTCTCTAAAAACTACATCTAAAACCTAAAATTGTGAGTAATGATTGAATTTCCAGTCCTCCCCTGAGTCTCGGCATGTTCCCTGACTTTAATCTGTGTTTCTGGGCCGAAAACTGGGTTAAAATGCGGCCCAGAATATCTGCCAGCGACTTTTGTAATTCTACAGATCGCGCACGTCACGCGTCCGCGTCGTCCACGCGATCGCGTCACTCAGCGTTTTTCATACCCCGCGTGCGCGTCGTCCATGCATTCGCATTGTTCGTGCAGCTTCCAATCCGTGCGGTCGCGTCAGGCACGCGAACGCGTCACTCTGATTTCTTCCATTTCGCGCGGTCGCGTGAGCCATGCGACCGCGTGACTTCTCGCTGGTCATCTCCTCAATTCCTTGTGTTCCCATCCATTTTTGCATGCTTCCTCTTCATTCTCTAAGTCATTCCTGCCCTATGAAGCCTGAAACACTTAACACACAGATCAAGGCATCGAATGGTAATAAGAGAGGATTAAGATTAGCTAAATTAAGACCAAAGAAGCATGTTTTCAATCATAGAACTAAACTAGGAAGGAATTGTAAAATCATGCAAATCCTATGATTAAGTGGGTGAAAAGCTTGATAAAACCACTCAATTAAATACAATATAAACCATAAAATAGTGGTTTATCACCTCCCAACACCAAACTTAGAGTTTGGTTGTGGCCTCCCAACACCAAACTTAGAGTTTGAATGTGAGGGCTTTGTTTGAATATGTATTGAGAGAAGATTTTCATGCTTCCTCTCCATGTGTACAGATGGAGAACCTTGAGTCTTAAATACAAGGTAGTCCTCAATCAATTGAAGGACCAACTCTCCTCTGTCAACATCAATAATAGCTTTTGCTGTGGCTAGGAAAGGTCTTCCAAGGATGATGGATTCATCCTCATCCTTCCCAGTGTCTAGGATTATGAAATCAGCAGGGATGTAAAGGCCTTCAACCTTCACTAGCACGTCCTCTACTAGTCCATAAGCCTTTTTTATGGACTTGTCTACCATCTTTAGTGAGATTCTTGCAACTTGAACCTCAAAGATTCCCAGTTTCTCCATTACAAAGAGTGGCATGAGGTTAATACCTGACCCTAGGTCACATAGAGCCTTCTCAAAGGTCATGGTGCCTATGGTACAGGGTATTAAGAATTTACCAGGATCCTGTTTCTTTTGAGGTAAAGTTTGCTAAACCCAGATATTCAGTTCATTAATGAGCAATGGAGGTTCATCCTCCCAAGTCTCATTACCAAATTGCTTGGCATTCATCTTCATGATTGCTCCTAAATATTGGGCAACTTGCCCTTCAAAAATGTCTCCATCCTCTTCAGAAGATGAATAGTCATCAGATCTCATGAATGGTAAAAAGAAGGTCAAAGGAGTCTCTATGGTCTCTATATGAGCCTCAGATTCCTTTGGTTCCTCAAATGGGAACTCCTTTTTGTCCAGAGGACATCCCATGAGGTCTTCCTCACTGGGATTCACGTCCTTCTCTTCTTCTCTAGGTTCAGCCACACCAAGTAAGGTTATGGCCTTGCACTCTCTTTTTGGATTCTCTTCTGTATTGCTTGGGAGAGTACTAGGAGAAGTTTCAGTGACTCTTTTACTCAGCTGGCCCACTTGTGCCTCCAAATTTCTAATGGAGGACCTTGTTTCATTCACGAAACTTAGAGTGGCCTTAGATAGATCAGAGACTATGTTTGCTAAGCTAGAGGGGCTCTGCTCAAAATTCTCTGTCTGTTGCTGAGAGGATGATGGAAAAGGCTTGCTATTGCTAAACCTGTTTCTTCCACCATTATTAAAGCCTTGTTGAGGCTTTTGTTGATCCTTCCATGAGAAATTTGGATGATTTCTCTATAAGGAATTATAGGTGTTTCCATAGGCTTCACCCATGTAATTCACCTCTGCCATTGCAGAGTTCTCAGGATCATAAGCTTCTTCTTCAGAAGATGCTTGTTTAGTACTGTTGGATGCATTTTGCAATCCAGTCAGACTCTGAGAAATCATATTGACTTGCTGAGTCAATATTTTGTTCTAAGCTAATATGGCATTCAGAGCATTAATTTCAAGAACTCCTTTCCTCTGAGGCGTCCCATTATTCACAGGATTTCTTTCAGAGGTGTACATTAACTGGTTATTTGCAACCATTTCAATGAGTTCCTGAGCTTCTGCAGGCATTTTCTTTAGGTGAATAGATCCACCTGCAGAATGGTCCAATGACATCTTAGACAATTCAGACAGACCATCATAGAATATATCCAGAATGGTCCATTCTGAGAGCATATCAGAAGGACACTTTTTGGTCAGTTGCTTGTATCTTTCCCAAGCTTCATAGAGGGATTCACCTTCTTTCTGCCTGAAGGTTTGAACATCCACTCTAAGCTTGCTCAGCTTTTGAGGAGGAAAGAATTTGGCTAAGAAAGCTGTGACTAGCTTATCCCAAGAGTTCAGGCTATCTATAGGTTGAGAGTCTAACTATATTCTAGCTCTGTCTCTTATAGTAAAAGGGAAAAGCATAAGCTTATAGACCTCAGGATCAACTCCATTGGTCTTAACAGTATCACAGATCTGTAAGTATTTAGTTAAGAACTGAAAAGGATCTTCTGATGGAAGTCCATGAAACTTGCAATTCTGTTGCATCAGAAAAACTAATTGAGGCTTTAGCTCAAAATTGTTTGCTCCAATGGCAGGGATTGAGATGCTTCTTCCATGGAAGTTGGAATTTGGTACAGTGAAGTCACCAAACATCTTCCTTGCATTGTTGTTGGGTTTGGCCATTACTTCTTTTTTAAGATTCTCTGTAAGGTTTTCTCTGGATTGTTGTGCTTTAGCTTCTCTTAGCTTCTTCTTCAGAGTCCTTTCAGGTTCAGGATCTACTTCAATAAGAATGTCCTTGTCCTTGCTCCTGCTCATATGAAAAATAAGAGGACAGAAAAGGAAAAGGAATCCTCTATGTCACAGTATAGAGATTCCTTATGATGTGAGTAGAAGAGAAGAAGAATAGAAGGATGAGAAGAGAGAAGAAGAAAAATCCAAACACAGAGAGAAGAGAAGGTTCAAATTATGAGTAGAAGAGAAGTGTTAGTAGATAAATAAAATAAATAGAAAGAGATGAGAGGGAGATAATTTCGAAAATTATTTTTGAAAAATGGTTAGTGATTTTCGAAAAAAATTTAGAAGAGATAAAATTAGAATTTAAATCAATTAGTTAATTAAAAAGATTTTGAAAAAGGGTGAGGAGTTTTCGAGAACTAGAGAGAGAAAATTAGTTAGGTAGTTTTAAAAAAGATAAGAAATAATAAATTTGAAAAGATAGGAAGTTAGAAAGAGATTTTGAAATCAAATTAAAAGAGATATAATTGAAAAGATATGATTGAAAAAGATTTTATTGAAACGATATGTTTGAAAAGATATGATTGAAAAGCAAATTTTTGAAAAAGATTTGATTTTTAAAATTGATGACTTGACTAACAAGAAACAAAAAGATATGATTCTAAAATTTAAAGATTGAACCTTTCTTAACAAGAAAGTACAAACTTGAAATTTTTGAATCAAAACATTAGTTGTTAGTAATAATTTCAAAAAATATGAAATAAAGATAATAAAAAGATTTTGAAAAGTTTTAAAAAGATTTTTGAAATTTTTCGAAAAACAAAGGAAAAAAATGAAAAATATTTGATTTTGAAAAAGATGTTGAAAAGATAAATTTTTGAAATAAAAATTTTGACTTGACTAACAAGAAATAACTTATTTTAAAATTTTTTGACTAAGTCAACCCAAAGATTTCGAAATTTATAAGTGAAATAAGGAAAACATATTTTTTGAATTTTTTTGAATTTTTAATGATGAGAGAGAAAAACACAAAAATGACTCAAAATATGAAAATTTTGGATCAAAACCAATGATGCATGCAAGAACACTTTGAATGTCAAGATGAACACCAAGAACACTTTGAAGATCATGATGAACATCAAAAACTTATTTTTGAAAAATTTTCAAGAAAAGAAAAACATGCAAGACACCAAACTTAGAAATTTTTAAACATTTGACTCTAAAAATTTGAAAATGCATATGAAAAACAAGAAAAGACACAAAACAAGAAAATATGAAGATCAAACAAGGAGACTCATTAAGAACAACTTGAAGATCATGAAGAATGCAATGCATGAATTTTCGAATTTTTTTAGAAAAATTAAAACATGCAATTCACACCAATACTTAAAAATTGACTCTAGACTCAAACAAGAAACACAAAATTTTTGGTTTTTATGATTTTATTAATTTTTTTGGATTTTTTGAAAATTATTTTTAGAAAAATGTAAAAGAAGAAAAATTTTGAAAACTTTTTGAAAATAGAATAAAGGTTGAAACAAGGAAAAAATTACCTAATCTAAGCAACAAGATGAACCGTCAGTTGTCTAAACTCGAACAATCCCCGGCAATGGCACCAAAAACTGGTGCACAAAATTGTGATCTCAATGGCGCCAACAACTTGATACGCACAATTGTAATCTCAACTCTTTTTCACAACTTCGCACAACTAACCAGCAAGTGTACTGGGTCGTCCAAGTAATACCTTACGTGAGTAAGGGTCGATCCCACAGAGATTGTTGGCTTGAAGCAAGATATAGTCATCTTGTAAATCTCAGTCAGGCAAATTCAAATGGTTATGGAGTTTTGATAATTAAAAGATAAATAAACTTAAAATAAAGATAGAGATACTTATGTAGTTCATTGGTGGGAATTTTAGATAAGCATATGGAGATGCGTTATTCCTTCTGAATCTCTGTTTTCCTACTGCCTTCATCCAATCCTTCATACTCCTTTCTATGGCAAGCTATATGTTGGGGGATCACCGTTGTCAATGGCTACTGTCCGTCCTCTCAGTGAAAATGGTCCAAATGCACTGTCACCGCACGGCTAATCATCTGTCGATTCTCACTCATGTTGGAATAGGATCCATTGATCCATTTGCGTCTGTCACTACACCCAACAGTTGCGAGTTTGAAGCTCGTCACAGTCATCCCATCCCAGATCCTAGTCGGAATACCACAGACAAGGTTTAGACATTTCGAATCTCAAGAATGATGCCAATTGATTCTAGCTTATACCACGAAGACTCTGATCGTGAACCAGAAGGCTAAGAGATATGCATTCAAGCTCGTTTGCATGTAGAACGGGAGTGTTTGTCAGGCACGCATTCATAAGTGAGAATGGTGATGAGCGTCACATAATCATCACATTCATCATGTTCTTGTGTGCGAATGGATATCTTAGATCAAGAATAAGCATGAATTGAATAGAAAACAGTAGTAATTACATTAATACTCGAGGAACAGCAGAGCTCCACACCTTAATCTATGGTATGTAGAAATTCCACCGTTGAAAATACATAAGTGATGATGGTCTAGGCATGGCCGTGAGGCCAGCCCCCAATGTCTAAGATAGCATAAAACTGATCAAAGATCCCAGCATGTCTAATACAATCGTAAAAGGTCCTATTTATACTAGACTAGTTATTAGGGTTTACCGAAATAAGTAAATGATGCAGAAATCCACTTTCGGGCCCACTTGGCATGTGCCTGGGCTGAGCATTGAAGCTTTCATGTGTAGATACTTTTCATGGAGTTAAACGCCACTTTGTAGCCTGTTTTTGGCGTTTAACTCTAGCTTGTAACCTGTTTCTGGCGTTTAACGCCAGAATAGGGTAGGGAGTTAGCGTTTGAACGCCAATTGGCGTCGTCAATACTCGAGCAAAGTATGGACCATTATATATTGCTGGAAAGCCCTGGATGTCTAATTTCCAACACAATTTAGAGCGCGCCATTTGGGTTTCTATAGCTCCAAAAATCCATTTCGAGTGTAGGGAGGTCAGAATCCAATAGCATTAGCAGTCCTTATTTAGCCTTTGAATCAGATTTTTGCTCAGGTCCCTCAATTTCAGCCAGAAAATACCTTAAATTACAGAAAAACATACAAACTCATAGTAAAGTCCAGAGATGTGAATTTTGTAAACCTAGGTTACTAGTTTACTATTTAAACAACTTTTAGAGACTTATTTTGTACCTCATGACATTTTCAGATCTGAACTACATACACTTTGACGGCATGAGTCTCTAAACACCATTGTTGGGGGTGAGGAGCTCTGCAGTGTCTCAATAAATTAATGCAATTACTTATATTTTTCCATTCACATATGCATGTTCCTATCTAAGATGTTCATTTGCGCTTAATTATGGAGAAGGTGATGATCCGTGACACTCATCACCTTCCTCAACCCATGAACGTGTGTCTGACAACCACCTCCGTTCTACATCAGATTGAATGAATATCTCTTAGATTTCTTAATCAAAATCTTCGTGGTATAAGCCGGAGTGATGGCGGCATTCATGAGAATCCAGAAAGTCTAACCTTGTCTGTGGTATTCCGAGTAGGATTCCGGGATTGAATGACTGTGACGAGCTTCAAACTCCTGAAGGCTGGGCGTTAGTGACAGACGCAAAAGAATCATTGGATTCTATTCCAACCTGATTGAGAACCGACAGATGATTTGCCGTGCTGTGATAGAGCATCTGGACCATTTTCACTGAGAGGATGGGAAGTAGCCATTGACAACGGTGACACCCTACATAGAGCTTGCCATGGAAGGAACTTTGCAATTATGTTATTGAGTTGAATATTATATTGCAGGGATTCAGATGACAAAGCATCTCCAAAACCCCAACATATTCTCCATTACTGCATTACAAGTAATTAATTCACGCTCTTTTATTTTTCTAATAATTCAACTGATAATTTTAATTGAAATCCTGACTAAGAATAATAAAATAAACATAGCTTGCTTCAAACCAATAATCTCCGTGGGATCGACCCTTACTCATGTAAGGTATTACTTGGACGACCCAGTGCACTTGCTGGTTAGTTGTGTGGATTGCAAAAGTGTGATTGCAATTTCGTGCACCACCTTGGCATGGATTATCACTTGTACCTCCCTCCTCCTTGCTCTAACCCTTTGATTATCACTTGTATATTTCCTCCTTCTGGTTCTAGCTACTTGATTTAATGTCCTTTTCCTTTCTTCCTTTTCAGGATGGCCACCAGAAAGGGTAAAGAGAAGGCCTCTAACAAGCCACCAGAGAGAAAAGGAACGAGAAGAGCACCAGCAGAGGAACCACCCTCAACATCAGTCAAGCCATCAACAAAGCGGGTCAAGAGGATTATCAAGGTCGATGAAATTGAGAAAGCCTTTCCAGCAAGGGACACTGTACGGTTCACTAACCACTACTGTGAGCAGATGTTCCCTATCCTGGTTGAGCGAAATTACAACAATGAGCACCTACTCATCCTCCCTACCAACATTGCTGATCTTATAGAGCCCCGCATTGAGTGCAGATAATGGGAATTGTTATGGAGGCAGCCAAGGTAGGTCAACCTTTCATGGGTAGTTGAATTCTACTCCAATTTTCACACGCCAAACCTGCAGTTTGTCTATGTCCGTCAGAAGTAGGTCCCTATATCTGAAGGGGCCATTCAGTGAATTTTAGATCTTTCCCCTGCTCCAGAAGGATTGGACGCATACCAAGAAGCCTCTCTCAAGCACCAGACATACCAATTTGACTGGGACGACGTCCTCAGAGTTATAGCACAACCTGGTTGCAGATGGATTTATGGTTACCATTGATCCTGCCCTAAGGGCATATTGGCTTCAGCACTTACCTTGGAGGCTCGGGTGTGGGCACAGATTATGTCCCACTACGCCTTTTTGAGCACTGATGAGTCCTCCTTCACTGCAAACATGGCTGTTCTCATTTGGTGTATCCTTACAGACTAGCCCCTCAACTTACCAAGACACCTCCGGCAAGCCATGGGACACGTACAGATTGCGGGAAGCCTACCTTTTCCAGCCTTGGTTTCAGATCTAGTCTCAACCACCGGAGTCTCCTACAGAGCTGGGGACACCAGGACCATGATTCCACGGGATGATCAGAAAGTCCCCAATAGGAAGTATATCATACTCCCAGCAACCACTATCAGCCGAACTGTAGACCCGGCCAGAGATACTCCTTCTCCTTCCACATCAAAAGCACCTTCAACAAATCAGCTACTCCTTCAGATACTTTAGAGGTTGGACTGGCTAGACCGGTAGGTAGAGCGAATGGAGCGCCGTCACAAGCACCAATTTACATACCTCAAGAAGCTGATTGTTGGCAACTACCCACCTGAAGAAGAATCAGATACTCCAGACTCCACTTCACCTACCCGCACTGGGAGCCATGATGACTCCAACTGTGGAGATGCTGTTACCAGCCCCCCTTTGTTCCTGACTGATGGCACCAAGGACAGTGCCAAGCTTTAAGTGTGGGGAGGTCGGTCAGTACCTGACTTGCGGAGATAATTGCTCTTTCTTAACACCAATAGTTTTCTCTTCTTCTGTTAGATAGTATAGATTGCATTGTAATAAGTGTTTGCATGCATATTCTACTTGGTTGAAAAATAATAAGTTTCTTTTCAAGACCCTATTTTCGAAAATTTCACTAATTCAAATTAAAATTATATGTTAAACTTGTCTGAAGATTGTAATTTGGAACATGGTTAGAGCTAGAACACACAACCTAGTGAGATTTTGAGCCTAGTTGTATGGTTACATTATTTAACCATTATTTTTATTCTTGTGTGTTTTCTCTCCTCTGTGATTGCAATCTATGGTTTGTTCTATTATATATATCCATTATTTGATGTATTCATGCATATGTGTGATTGAGGCCATCATTTGTTATTAGCTCACTATCCCAAATGGCCTGCCATTCTAATTACCCTTGTTTACCACTTTGAGCCTTTTAAATCCCCATTTGTTCTATATATTACCACATCTTTAGCCTTAAGCGGAAAAACAATTAATTACCCCAATTGAATCTTTAGTTAGCTTAAGATAGAGATTGTGTGTCAACTAAGTGTGGAGAATTGTGGAGAACCTGGGTTAATAGGAAGGTGTTGTGTTTTCACTTTATTTAAATATAGGGAATTTGGGTGCCTACTCATATGAAATCAGGAAAACCATATGCATTGAATTGTTATGTTTATTTCTATAAAAAAAGTAATAATAAAATAATTTTTTTTCCAAATTTAGGGGAACAAAAGCACCCCAATGTTAAGTTCAATAAAAAGATCAATGCATGTGAGGTAAAATAGAAGAACATTTGAATACATGAGTAGGTGAAAAACACAAAAGTGAGACTATGGGTAGTTAGGCATGATTTTAGAAGCATAGGGAATGTGTGTGCGTTAGGTGAGAACTTAAGTTAATCAAGGATTCAATTCTTAGCTCACTTGGCCATACATGTATCTTCACCCTTACCTAAGCCCCATTAAAACCTTGAAAAAGACCTCATGATGTTTGCATGTGTGCACTAAATATTTATTGATTGGTTAGATGAAGAACAAATTTAAGAACGCATGAGTAGAAGAGACTATAGTGGACTACCCTATACACTTGAGTGATTAGAGTGCATACACACTTCCAGTGAGGGTTCAATGCTTGACTCTATGTTCCCTGCTTTCATGAGCTATCTTCTTACAAGTTTACTTATCTTTTATTGTGTAATTTGAGTTAGTGGAATCTGAATTTTATCTGTCTTGGAGAACTTGTTCATTTCCTTAACCAAGTAGGTATAGAAATTTCATCATATAGTTGCATTCATATATAGGTTACATTTCATGAGTCTTACTTTCCCCATTCATTCTTTCTATCTACCTGAGCTTAGCATGAGGACATGCTAATATTTAAGTGTGGGGAGATTTGATGCACCACTATTCTGTGGTACATCTTGTGCTTAATTGGGTGAATTTTATCCATTATTCTCACACTTATTCATATAATTTGTATAATTTTTACAATTCCTTCCCAATTTTATTCTAGGATTGAAAACTTTCTTCCTAAACCTTTAAATTATATATTTTTAATCCCCATTTATACCGTTCAATGCCGTAATCTGTGCGTTAAGTATTTTTAAGCTTTATAGGGTAGAAATGGCTTAGAGGATGGAGAGGAAGCTTACATAAATGGAAGGAGAACAAGAATTAAAGGAGAGAGCCATCGAGGAGCGACACGTGCGCGTACCTGATGCGTGCGCGTGAATTGGAGTTCGCACAGCGACGGGTGCGCGTGCCTGACGCGTACGCGTGATTGGCGAAGATGACCAACGACTCGTACGCGTGACTGATGCGTACGTGTGACATGCGCTACCTGCAGAAATCGTAGAAAATGTTGGGGACAATTTCGGGCCAAGCTTTGACCCAGTTTTTGGCCCAGAAACACAGATTAGAGCCAGGGGAATAGCAGGAACTCAAGAGACATTCACACATCATCTCATTCATTAGTTTTTAGTTTAGTTTTGGAATCTTGGAGAGAGAAATAACTTCTTCCTCTAGGGTTCTTTACATTCATAGATTTCAAGTTTTATGTTTTTGATTCAGATATTGAAGAGTTACTACCTCCATTGAAGTTTACACTATTCTAGTTTGTTTCTTCATCCCTTTACTCTTTTAATTGCCCACTTACCCTGTTCAGATACGTATGTTTATGACTTTGGGATTTATTAATGCAAAGAATTATTTTTACCTTTAATTAATTTTTAGTTTTTTTCAATTTATCATGTCTTCTCTTTATTCCCCTTATATGCTTGTGAACGTAGTATTCATGTCAATGGAGTAGACTCCCAACTTGACATGGTGGGTTTATTAAGAGAAGAACCTTGAGTTGGGAATACTCAAGTGTTAATTCTGATTGGAAGTTGTTGGTTGACTCTCTAGTCTCTAACTCTAATCCTCCTTTAGAAGAGGATTAGAACTTGAGGATAGAGTTGGTAAGTTAGTTACTTGACTTTCCTTTATTCAGTAAGGGATAACTAATTAGAAAAACAACCTATTACTATTACACTTGGGAACATCTAACAAGGATAGAACTTCCGATTAATCTTCCCCCAGTCAAGGCTTTTTATCATAGTTAATTGAATCTCTTGTTAATTTTCCTTGCTTTAATTCTATTCTCCAACTCCAAATTTCTCAGAACCTTCCTAGTCAATAAAATAGCACTTTCTCTGCAACTCGTTGGGAGATGACCTGAGATTCATACTCCCAGTATTTTTATTCTAAAATTGTGACAACCCTTTGTAAATTGATAAGTGGATTTTTGTTGGTTAAGAACTGTACTCGCAACGCTATTTTCACTATAAATTCTTAATCGGCAAAATTTCTGCCACGTCAGGCATCATCTTCCAGCAGGATTTTGTGCATGTAACGGTTTGGGCTAATGCCCTTAAGGTCACTTATAGTCCACACAAGAGCTGTCTTGTGTGTCTTTAGCACTTGGATTAGTGCTTTTTCTTCCTGTGGCTCTAAGGTAGAGCTTATAATCATAGGATAGGTGTCCTCATCCCCTAAAAATGCATATTTTAGGGATGATGGTAATGGTTTGAACTCGAGTTTAGGAGGCTTGATGACCAGAATTCACTACCCATTTAAAAAATTAGTGAATTAGTTCTTTTGGCAAGCGCACCAAAATTATCGCCAAGTAATAACCCACAGTGGAGTGGGATCGTATCCACAGAGATTGGTAAATTCAAGCAGTTTTAATTGATTGATGAATTAGTCAAGCGGATCAATAAGATTGTGAAGTGCAGAATTGTAAATGACATAAATGTAAATGACTAGAATATAAACAAAGGCTATAAAGTGCAGAAACAAGAAATTGCAAAATGTAAAGTGCTGAATCATAAGTGACTTGAATGTAAATGGGAGTGGGGATTTGCTGAATGTAAAATTAAGTAGAAAAGAAATTGATAGATAAGAATGGGGAAGTTCATTGAGATTGGGAGATGTTGCCTCTTTAGATTAAATATAGCTTATATCCTCTTCAATCATGCAACTCATTGACCTCTTGGCAATCATGATTGATCGAGCCCCAATCCCTTGGTGACTCAATCTCTCAGATCTTGATCAATAGCCAATTCCTTGGTCTAATTGCTCACGAAGAGGGATATGCTTGGTCCCTGATTATACCACACACCCTTATAGGTCCAGGTAGAGGGAAGATTATATGTCACGTATCCAAACACCAAAACCCAGATTCTACTTGAGTGTGAGAAGGGATTTCAAGCATGGTTTCATGTTTCCTTTCCCAAGGTTCCCATGAAACCCAATTTCATTCAATCTCTTTCCCAAGATAATTGAACACTAAGCATTAAGATGAAATTCCTTCTAGAAAAATCAAAGAGAAGATGAAGAGAAGAAGAATTTCACTATTATCAATCCATCAAGTACAACAGAGCTTCCTCTCTCAATGAGAGGGAAGTTAGCTACTCATAGCTCAAAAAGTACTCAAAAGTGAAGTGTAAAAGTGGATCTAAAACTGACTGCTTAACCCTTTCTTCAGTACTCTTTTGGGGTATTTATACTACTCCTAGTAAAATAAAAGAATTACAAAAGTGAAAAGGGAAAATTACATTTTGGAGGGAAAAGAAAACTAAATAAGCGTGACTTCCCAGTTGGTGTGTGGCTGGCGCTTTGCTGGCGTGTCACGTGCCCTTCTTTCCTAGCTTGGCGTGCCACGCCCAATCCTTCAAGTGGCACGCCCAGCTCTCTATCAACATTGGCGTGCCACACCTTCGAACTCAAGTGGCACGCCCTTTGCCTTTTTACACTTTTCTTTGCCTCTGAAAACTTGAACTAGCGTGGCACATCCAGGGTCTGGCGTGCCACACTCCTTTGTGAGTGAGTGGTTCCTCTGTTTGGCATGCCACGCCATGAACTCAAGTGGCATGCCTCAATGCTTCTTTGCCCTCTGAATGACTTGGCGTGCCACGCCTAGTTACTCAAGCGGCACGCCTAAGTGAAGAATAGTGAGTGACGTGCCATGCCTTCGATACCAAGTGGCATGCCCCATGTAATTGGCCTCCTCCATCCTCTCTGGAAACTTGCACCAGTGTGCCACGCCTGAAGGTTGGCGTGCCACGCCCATGATCTTGTCTTGTTCTAGTAGTTGGCATGCCACGCCTCGACCTTCAAGTGGCACGCCATAGTGACATGCTCGGGTTGGCGTGCCACGCCTTCAACACCAAGTGGCACGCCCAATGCTTACTTTTGTTATTTTTGTGCATTGGCATGCCACGCATGGTCGCTCAAGTGGCACACCTAAGTGAGGTTGAGAGGTTAGCGTGCCACGCCCTCGACTTCAAGTGGCACGCCCAGTCTTCAATTGCCTTCAGCCCCTTCTCTGGATCATTGTACTAGCGTGCCACGCCATGCTGCTCAAGTGGCACACCCATACATTTGTGTACTCTTCAAGCTTGGCGTGCCACGCCTGGGTTCTCAAGTGGCACGCCCAAGTGACTTCTTGGAGCTGGCGTGCCACGCCTTCGACACCAAGTGGAACGCCATAGTAGAGGTTCTTCTTGAGATGGTGAGTTGGCGTGACACGCCCCTTTGCTCAAGTGGCACGCCCATAATAGTTGATGGGTCAGGCGTGCCACGACCAACCTGGCGTGCCACGCCCCTTTTGTGTCCTCCATTTTGCACGCTGGAATTTTGTACTAGCGTGCCACGCCCAGTCCCTGGCATGCCACGCCCATACATTTGTGCTTGGACTTCTTCTCTGGACTTTAGTACTGGCGTGCCACGCCTAGCTCCTGGCGTGCCACGCCAGTGCGTTTTTGTGGTGTTTGCTCCCAAGTGGCACGCTAGTTTCACACGCCCAGCTTCTTGTTTGTCTTCTTCCTATTTTTGATGCCTTTTTTCACCTGAAATTCAGTACAACTCATCTCAAAGTAGTGTACCATAATATTCATCAAATAATGCATGAATTGTACTGATCAAATGAGATTTATGCTCTTTTATGGTCTTCTTTATGCAAGAAAGAAGGGTAGATGATGCAAGTCATCACAACACCAAACTTAAGCTTTGCTTGTCCCAAGCAAATCAATGTGAGTAAACCTTTATATCTGGAGGCCTTGGCTTCGAATAATTGCAATACAACTAAGAGTAAAACTAAGTGTCCAACACATGTATGAATGTTTTAATTGTCATGGAAAGCTCTTGGATCCTTGAGAGTTCCTTTAGGCATAGGCTTCAGGGGTCCTTTCTATTGATTGTCACCTTGAAGTAGTAAGGATTATTTTGCTTTCTTGACCACGACTCTAAGTGTTTTATCTCAAGACAACCTTTTAATTAGGCTTTCAATTAGCACTCCCAAACCAGTTGGTTTTAGGGTACTGGGTGTTGAGACACCCCTAAGAATTTACTTGCCCAGGTCTCTTCTTGACACATCTTCACCACAAGCATCTACTAGGATCATTAATTCCCTTTTTTGAGCTTTTTAATGTTTCTTTTTCTATCCCAGTAGTTGATGCTCAGAGCCTTGGGCCTTTATTGCTTACTACCTCTTGGTTCTATGGATATTCAAGGAACACCCTTTAGTCTTCCTTTGTTATACTTTATAGGACTAGTTGCTCTCCATAACTCATTTTCTTTTTAGTTCATCCAAGGTTCTACACTCAGTTTCTTGTTTCTTAGTTTGTTTGATGATTCCTCTTGGCCTTGGTCTCTCTTATTATTTTTTCACAACTCACAGTAACTCTTATTGTGATAAGCTCTACTTTAATTTAAGTTGATGACGACTTGAAATACATGACATTTTCTTTCTTGTAAAAAAAAACTCATAAAGACTTCAAACAGGAATTAAAAACTAAGCATAAAACATAAACTATCCTAGCATGATTATTTAAGAAGTAAATAAAGCAAAGGCTTAAACAGAATTTAGATATTGGAAAGTGTCAACAATGGGACTCAACAACCTTGAGCAGCTTCATCTTTAATTCATTGGCCCCTTCCCTTTGTCCTTCTTCTTTGGAGGGGATGAGCCACCTTCATCTGGCTTGGAGGAACCTTCTTGAGCCTTGGTATCCTTGGGCTTCCAAAATCCTAACCTCCTCATGTAATTTCTTTCATCTTCCTTATGTTTGGCTTGGATTTCTTCTTGTCTTGCACTTAGCTCTTCCATCCCTTGCATGAAGGTTGGGTATCCTGGGTTTAGAGCGGCTACAGCGTTACACAAGTGATTCAACTTGGCTTGTGTGTTGATGTCACACTGCCTCCTAGATATGGTCCTGGCATCATAGAGATTTCTGAATTCAGCCAAGTTCCCCTGTTGCCACGTGCCTTGCTCTGTTATTTTGTCTAGTGCGCTTCGCACCTCTCCCCAGTCAAATTGTTCTTGCTGCTCCTTCCTCATATGCTCCCAACTCCTTTGGAGTTTCTAAATGTTTTGGTTAACTTGGCTCCATTGTTGTTACTGAGTCTCTTTGAATTGATTGACATCTTCCCTCAAGTGGTGTAGGTTTCCCTTTCATTTGGTGTACATCTCCTTGCAATTGCTCTCAATTGAATCCCTTTGGAAATTGTTGATATTGGTAGTGTGGTGGTGGTTGAAGAGCCAAGAAGTGAGGTTGTTCTTCTGCCTCTTCCTCTGCTTGTTGTTGTTATGGTTCATGAGCATGAGCTCTTCGTTCTATAGCCCTGTTGAGTGGGTGGATAGCCACCACTTTAGCCATCTTTTTGGTAGTTATGAACTTGTCTTGCTTCACAAGCACTTCATCAATAATCTTTTCAACTCCAGCCTCATCACATAGCCTCTGTATAATGCTGGGGAATGCCAACCTTGTGTTGTCACTGGTGCTTTTCAGTACTTTGTTGATGTTATTGGCGATCATCTCCCCCACGTTGATGCTTTCTCCTTTCATGATGTTGTAGATGAGCACAGCTCTTTCCTTGGTCACCTCTGAAGTATTGGATATGGGGATTAGGGACCTCCTCACAAACTCTAGCCACCCTCTAGCTTGAGGGCTCAAATCTCTTCTCCTCAATTGGTTGGGTATCCCATCCTTATCATTTATCCAAAGCACATTCATCACACAAATTTCATTCAGGATCTCCCTAGTTGAAACCCAACTTCTGGAATGATTTCCCTTTCACTCACCCAACCATAGAATTGGGTTTGGTTGAATACGGAAAGGAACTTGTAGTCATTAAAAGAGCTTGAGGATCCAGAGGTTGGTTCCTTGGTTTTTCTTTTCTTTGAGGCTGAGCATTTTGGTGGTGCCATTAGGTTGGGAGGGTGTGCTTGAGGTTGTAAAAAAATGGGGGTTGAAAGTAAGAGAAGGCAAAACAAGGTTTTGCTCTAACACCAAACTTAGGACTTAATTGTCCCAATCAAGAAAAAAAAAAGAAAGTAAGGGATGAGAGATAGTAGAAGATGAGAAGAGAAGTGATGGTGAGGGGTGTGAGAATTGTTGAAGTGGGAGAGGAGATGGGGGTGGAGCTTTTATAATGGGTGGATGGTGTGGTTCGAAGGGTGGAAAATAAAAAGGGTTAAATGTTTTTCCACTTTGGGAAGTGGTGCCTAGCGTGGGAAGAGGCGCCGACTCTTTTCTCACAGTGTCTTCTGCGTGTGTCAAGTTCCAAAGTGCAAGTATACTTTGACTTCCTTGTTTTGTAAGTTGTTTACCATGTGGGCCCCATTTTCTCTCCTGAAATTGAAACTGAACCCATTAGTAATGACAAAAGAACCCCTTCACGTTCCTTCTCATCAAGAATGAATTGGATTGTAACTGATGGGTGTCCCTTGGGACACCAAACTTAATTCTTTGGCATCTTAATAAATTGGTTTCATCATTGTGTAGTTAATGTGTTCATAAGAGTGGAATAACATCAAACTTTTCATTTTCTTTTGATTTCAATTCCTCTGAACTCATTAAACCGCATTCATGTCTTTACCCAAAGCATTAAGTGCTTTCAACTTGGGTGACTTTGGCTGCTATGTGATCCTTGGTGGTGGCCACACCAAACTTAATCTCTGGGCTTACTCTTTAAAATCAAACTATTAATTGTTTGTAAGCCTAGATTAAGTGGTGAGAGGCCACACCAAACTTAGCACTTTAGCTAGTTCTCAGCCCATTCACTCATCATTAGTTATGCATTCATCAAGTTGCAATTCCCAATTAGAAAGAAATAAGAGAGTGTAAAGAAATTCTAGCTATCAAAGCTAATATCAAACTTCTAATCTACAATTATAAACTAATCTTAATTACTAAAAAGTAAACTATCTAAAGCAACAAAATTTAAACTACTTCTAAGAAAGCAATTAAATCAAAAAGGATAAAGTGTTGGGGTGCCTCCCAACTAGCACTTTTTTATTGTCATTAGCTTGACATTCTTTCATCTTTAGCTGAGGTTGTAGCTCATTCTCTGCTCCTCCAAGGAGCCTCCCAAGTAGTGTCTGAGTCTATGGCCATTGACAGAAAAAGTTCTCTGAGTTTTGTCCTCCATGAGCTCCACATGACCATAGGGAAACACTTTGAGTATGGTGAAAGGTCCTGACCATCGAGACTTGAGTTTTCCAGGGAAGAACTTGAGTCTTAAGTTGTAGAGTAACACCTTCTGTCCTTCAGTGAACTCCCTTTTTGCTATCTTTTGGTCATGCCACCTTTTTGTGTTCTCTTTGTAGATTTTTGCATTCTCATATGCTTGATTTCTAAACTTTTCCAGCTCATTGAGTTACATTAATCTCTTTTCTCTAGCAGCTTGCTCATCAAAATTCAGTAGTTTTATAGCCCAGAAGGCTCTATGCTCCAGTTCAACTGGCAAGTGGCAAGCCTTGCCAAATACCAGTTGGTATGGTGACATCCCAATGGGGGTCTTGAAGGCTGTCTTGTAGGCCCATAGAGCATCGTCTAGCTTCTTAGACCAGTCCTTTACTGAGCTTCCAAAAATTTTTTTAAGGATTCATTTTAGCTCTCTGTTGGAGATCTCGGCTTGCCTGTTGGTCTGTGGGTGGTATGGAGTTGCCACTTTGTACTTTACTCCATATCTGAGAAGAAGTGCTTCCAGTTGTTTATTGCAGAAGTGTGTCCCTCCATCACTAATGAGAGCACTGGGAACTCCAAATCTGCTGAAGATGTTCCTTCTCAAGAAGCTTATCACAACCTTGTTGTCATTTGTTGCAGTGGCTATGGCTTCTACCCACCTTGAAACATAATCAACAGCCAGTAATATGTAGCTATTTGAGTAGGAGGTTGGGAAGGGTCCCATGAAATCCATTTCCCATACATCAAATAGCTCCAACTCTAGTATGTATTGTTGTGGCATCTCATTCCTCTTCTTTAGATTACCAGCTCTTTGACATTCATCACACCTTGACACTATTTCCTTGGCATCCTTAAACATTGTTGGCCAGTAAAATCCGGATTGGAGCACTTTTGCTGCTGTCCTTTCTCCACTGAAGTGACCTCCATATGCTGACCCATGGCACTACCATAACACTTCATGTCCTTCTTCATGGGATATACACCTTCTTAGGACTCCATCAGTACACTTTTTGAACAAATAGGGGTCATCCCAGATGTAGTGTTTGGCATCCTTGATTAGCTTCCTCCTCGTGTGCTTATTGATGTTAGTTGGTAGCTCCCCAATAGTCTTGAAATTAGCTATGTTTGCAAACCAAAGGGCTACTTGAATCATCATCAATTGTTCATTAGGAAAGCTTTCATTTACTGCTACTTGCTGTATTTCTTCTTCTTGTGGGATCCTTGAGAGGTGGTCAGCTACCTTGTTCTCTGCTCCACTCCTATCTTTAATCTCAATATCAAATTCTTGGAGCAGCAGGATCCACCTTATTAGTCTGGGTTTAGATTCTCGTTTGGTAAGCAAGTATTTGAGTGCTGCATGATCAATGAACACAATTACTTTTGAGCCAATGAGATATGATCTAAACTTATCAAAAGCAAAAACTATGGCTAAAAGTTCTTTCTCCGTGGTGGTATAGTTCCTTTGATTCTCATTAAGGACCTTCTAGCATAGTAAATTACATGTACTAGCTTATCTTTCCTCTGTCCTAGAACAGCGCCAACAGCAAAATCAGATGCATCACACATTAGTTCAAAGGGAAGATCCCAGCTTGGTGGTGCTATAATAGGTGCAGAGGAGAGTTTTTTTTTTAGTTCATCAAAGGCTACCATGCACTCTCTATAAAAAACAAATGGGGTATTTGAGACAAGTAGGTTGCTAAGGGGTTTTGTAATCTTTGAAAAATCTTTAATAAACCTCCTATAGAACCCAGCGTGTCCCAAGAAGCTTCTGATTGCTTTGACATTGCAAGGTGGAGGTAATTTTTTAATTACTTCCACTTTTGCCTTGTCTACTGCTATACCATCTTTGGAAATCTTGTGACTAAGAACCACCCCTTCAGTCACCATAAAATGGCACTTCTCCCAGTTTAAAACCAGGTTGGTCTCTTGACACCTTTTAAGCACAAGAGCAAGCTGGTACAAATAATCAGAATATGAGTTCCCAAACACAGAGAAGTGATCCATAAATACTTCTATGAACTTCTCAATCATATCTGAAAAAATGCAGAGCATGCACCTTTGGAATGTTGCAGGTGCATTGCATAATCCAAAGGGCATTCTCCTATAAGCAAAAATACCATATGGACAAGTAAATGAAGTTTTTTCCTAATCCTTGGGGTCTACAATAATTTGGTTGTAGCCCGAATATCCATCCAGGAAACAATAATACTCATGTCCTGCCAATCTCTCAAGCATCTGGTCCATGAAGGGTAGGGGAAAGTGATCCTTCCGGGTGGCTTCATTAAGTTTCCGGTAGTCAATGCACATATGCCATCCGGTCACTGTCCTGGTGGGTATCAATTCATTCTTCTCATTTGCCACAACAGTGATCCTTCCCTTCTTAGGGACTACTTGCACTGGGCTTACCCAAGGGCTATCTGAGATGGGGTAGATCACCCCTGCTTGCCAAAATTTCAGCACTTCTTTTTGAACCACTTCAGTCATAGTTGGGTTCAGCCTCCTTTGTTGTTGTGTTGAGGGTTTGGCATCCTCTTCAAGTAAGATCTTATAAATATACATTGAAGGACTGATCCCCTTTAAATCTGCAAGTGTCCAGCCTGTGGCATCCTTGTGTTGTCTCAGCACTTGGATAAGTTCCTCTTCTTGTTCCTTACTCAGACTTGAATTTATGATTACTGGGTAAGTGTTGTTAGCACTCAGATATTCATATTTTAAGATGGGTGGTAAGGCTTTCAGCTCTAGTTTTGGTGACTCTGCATCTTTGTTGTCTGTGGTAGTTGGTATGATTGGGTTCCTCATGGTTGCTTGTGGTAGTTCTCTATCTGGCACTTGTTCCAGCTCAATGCTTCCTCCACATTATTCTTCTTCCATGACTTCTTGAACTATCTATTCCGTGGTGTCTACCAGCATGCATTCTCCTATGGATTCTTTGGGGTAACTCATTACTTTAAAGACATCGAAGACCATTTTCTCTTCATGAAATCTCAAGACTAGTTCACCTTTTTGCACATCAATGATGGCTCCAGAAGTAGCTAGAAATGGTCTTCCTAGGATAATTGACGTGTTAGCCTCTTCTTCTATGTCTAGCACAACGAAATCAGCAGGGAGAATGAATTCTCCTACTTTTACTAGCAAGTCTTCCACCACCCCATGTGGAAACTTAAATGTTCTGTAAGCCAATTGGAGTACCATTATTGTTGGCTTGGCTTCCTCAATCTTCATCCTTCTCATCATGGTTAGGGACATAAGATTTATGCTAGCTCCCAAATCACACAAAGCTTTCTCAATAGTGATGTCCCCTATGATGCAGGAAATTTGAAAACTCACTGGGTCTTTTAGCTTTTGAGGTAGCTTCTTCTGTATGATGGCGCTGCATTTCTCAGTCAATACTATGGTTTCCTTTGCCTCCCAGTTCCTCTTTTTGGTTATAAGCTCATTTAAGAACTTGGCATAGAGTGGCATTTGTTCTAATGCCTCAGCAAATGGTATGTTGATTCGGAGCCTCTTGAAGATCTCTAGGAACTTAGAGAACTAGCCATCCTTCCCATCTTTTCTCAGTCTTTGTGGGTATGGTGCCTTTGGCACATAGGGCTTCAAGATTGGTTTTGGTTAGGGTGAAGTTGGGATCTCCCCTTCATCCTCATTCCCTGATAAACCCCATTTGTAGGGTTTATCTTGTATTGATTTTAGGGGATTTTATAACCTTTTACCCACATTTACTCAATGAAATAGCATGGTTTTGTATATTCTCCTTTAATTGTGCTTAAGAGTGAAAACATGTTTTTTAGGTCTTAAAATAGCTAAATGTAATTTACCTTGATTCCATTAGATGCCTTGATATGTTTGTTAAGTGATTTCAGATTTAGGAGGCAAAGATTGGATCAAGGGAATGAAGAAAAAGCATGTAAAGTTGGAGAACTCATGAAGAAATGATGGAACCAAAAAGCTGTCAAGCCTGACCTCTTCGCACTTAATTGACCATAACTTGAGCTACAGAAGTCCAAATGATGCGGTTTCAGTTGGGTTGGAAAGCTAACATCTGGGGCTTCGAAATGATATAAATTTTGCCATATGTTGCTTCACGTTCAGGGGCGCGCACGCGCACTTTGCGCGCGCGCGCCGATTCTGTCTGTGGCCCACTTTAATGAAATCGTCCCCAGCGGTTTAGGAGCCTTGTGGGCCCAATCCAACTCATTTCTGATGCTATTTAAGTCAAGTATTGAAGGGGAATCAAGATACTTTTCATACTTGTCATTATTAGTCATAGTTTAGTTTTAGAAGTAGTTAGAGTTAGAGAGAGAAGCTCTCTCTTCTCTCTAGAATTAGGATTAGGAATTAGGGTTAGATTAGGATCTCATAGTTCTAGGTTTAATTCATGTCTCCTTCTACTTCTAACTTCAATTGATGATTGCTACACTTTGGTTCTTCTTTCTATCCCTATCCTCTTGTTGTAATTTCTCTTATTTTGTTTCTAGGTTTTGTAATTGAGATATTTTTGTTCTTTTGTTTTCTTTTAATAATGCAATTTGAGATAATTCATATGATTGTGATGTTGTTGATTGTTGCTTTGTTAATTCTTTGTAATTGTTGATTGTTGATTCCTTTTATTCTTACAAATAAAAATGCTTTCTTTCATTACCCTCCAAGTGTTTGATGAAATGCTTGAGAGGATGTTAGAGTAGAATTCTATGTTCTTGGCTTGAGAAGGTGACTTAGGATTTCTTGAGTTACTAGTGTCCAATTGATTGATAGTTGATAGCCATTAACTCTAGCCTTTATTAATCTAATTAGTGGGAAGCTAGGACTTATGGACTAGGATTGATATAACTCACTTGACTTTTCTTTGTTAATTGATTTAAGGATGACTAAGTGGGATTAATCCTTGCAACTACCATACTTGTGGCTAGTGATAATGATGAAGACCCTTGACAACCAAATCTTGCCAAGACCGTTTTGTTAATAAAGTTTTCTTACCATTTACTATTCATGTTTCTCATCTAAAACTCCAAAATAAACAAGTCCGTAACCAATAACAAGAACACTACCCTGCAAGTCCTTTGAGAGACGACCCGAGGTTTAAATACTTCGGTTATTGATTTTAGGGGTTTGCACTTAGTGACAACCAAATTTTTGTATGAAAGGATTTGTGTTGGTTTAGAAACTATACTTGCAACGAGATTTCAATTGTGAAATTCTAAACCGTCAAAAATCCAATCATCATTCCCATGCTTTGATACAACCTCTTCATGATTATCTTTGCTTGGGGTTCCTTCCTCTACAACATTCCTGGTGCATGAAATTGTAAATCACACTTTTCACAACTCGTACCACTAACCAGTAAGTGCACTGGGTCGTCTAAGTAATACCTTATGTGAGTAATGGTCGAATCCAACGGAGATTGTTGGCTTGAAGCAAGCTATGGTTATCTTGTAACTCTTAGTCAGGATAATAATAAATCTCAGTTTTGATTGGTAGTAAATAAAAAGCATGGATTAAATAATACTTGTTATGCAGTAACGAAGAATATGTTGGAGTTTTGGAGATGCTTTATCTTCTGAATCTCTGCTTTCCTACTGTCATCTTCTTCACGCACGCAAGGTTCCTTCTATGGTAAGCTGTGTGTTGGTGGATCACCGTTGTCAATGGCTACCATCCGTCCTCTCAGTGAAAATGGTCCAGGTGTGCTGTCACCGCACGGCTAATCATCTGTCGGTTCTCACTCATATTGGAATAGGATCCATTGATCCTTTTGCGTCTGTCACTACGCCCAACCTTTGTGAGTTTGAAGCTCGTCACAGTCATTCAATCCCTGAATCCTACTCGAAATACCACAGATAAGGTTTAGACTTTCCAGATTCTCAAGAATGCTGCCAATGGATTCTAGCTTATACCACGAAGATTCTGATTAAGGAATCCAAGAGATACTCATTCAATCGAAGGTAGAATGGAGGTGGTTGTCAGGCACGCGTTCATAGGTTGAGAATGGTGATGAGTGTCATGGATCATCACCTTCTTCATCTTGAAGTGCGAATGAATATCTTAGATAGAAACAAGCATTTTTGAATAGAAAACAGAAATAATTGCATTAATTCATCAAGACACAGCAGAGCTCCTCACGCCCAACAATGGTGTTTAGAGACTCATGCCGTCAAAGAGTACAAAGTTCAGATCTAAAATGTCATGAGGTAAAAAATAAATCTTTAAAAGTTATTTAAATACTAAACTAGTAACCTAGGTTTACAAAAAATGAGTAAACTGAGATAGATAGTGCAGAAATCCACTTATGGGGCCCAGTTGGTGTGTGCTGGTGCTGAGACTTGAGCTTTTCACGTGCCTGGGCTGTTTCTGGAGTTAAACGCCAGTTTACGTCATTTATCTTCGAGCAAAGTATGGACTATTATATATTTCTGAAAAGCCCTGAATGTCTACTTTCCAACGCATTTGAGAGCGCGCCAAATGGACTCCTGTAGCTCCAGAAAATCCATTTCGAGTGCAGGAAGGTCAGAATCCAACAGCATCAGCAGTCTTTTTTCAGCCTAAATTAGATTTTTGCTCAGATCCCTCAATTTCAGCCAAAAAAATACCTAAAATCACAGAAAAATACAAAAACTCATAGTAAAGTCCAAAAATATAAATTTTGCATGAAAACTAATAAAAACATACTAAAAAGTAGCTAGAACCTACTAAAAACTACTTAAAAATAATGCCAAAAAGCGTATAAATTATCCGCTCATCACAACACCAACTTAAATTGTTGCTTGTCCCCAAGCAACTAAAAATCAAATAGGATAAAAAGAAGAGAATATACTATAAATTCAAAAATATCAATGAAGCTTAGTTCTAATTAGATGAGCGGGACTAGTAGCTTTTTGCTTCTGAACAGTTTTGGCATCTCACTTTATCCTTTGAAGTTTAGAATGATTGGCATCTCTAGGAACTTAGAATTCATATAGTGTTATTAATTTTCCTAGTTTAGTATGTCGATTCTTGAACACAGCTACTTTATCTGTCTTGGCCGTGGCCCTAAGC
The DNA here is from genome assembly GCF_003086295.3 of Arachis hypogaea. Lineage (NCBI taxonomy): Eukaryota > Viridiplantae > Streptophyta > Magnoliopsida > Fabales > Fabaceae > Arachis > Arachis hypogaea. The sequence goes on from NC_092044.1 coordinate 71,405,890, forward strand.
ACTTTATTTTCGAATATTACCCCGGGATACATAAATGCCACAGACACATAACTGGGTGAACATTTTCAGATTGTGACTTAGCTTTGCTAAAGTCCCCAATTATAGGTGTCAAGAGTTCTTAAGCACACTCTTTTGCTTTAGATCACGACTTTAACCACTCAGTCTCAGGCTTTTCACTTAGACCTGCATGCCACAAGCACATGGTTAGGGACAACTTGATTTAGCCGCTTAGGCCTAGATTTATTTCCTTGGGCCCTCCTATCCATTGATGCTCAAAGCCTTGGATTCTTTTTACCCTTTCCTTTTGGTTTTAAGGGCTATTGGATTTTTCTGCTTGCTTTTTCTTTTTCTTTTATATTTTTTTCACCATTTTTTTGGAAGCTTTTGTTATTCACTGCTTTTTCTTGCTTCAAGAATCAATTTTATGATTTTTCAGATTATCAATAATATTTCTCTTATTCATCATTCTTTCAAGAGCCAACAATTTTAACATTTATAAAATTTAATATAAAAAATATGCACTGTTCAAGCATTTATTCAGAAAACAAAAAGTATTGTCACCACATCAATATAATTAAACTAATTTCAAGGATGAATTCGAAACTCATGTACTTCTTATTCTTTTGTTTTTAGAACATTTTTCATTTAAGAGAGGTGAAGGGTTCATGGAGTTATTCATAGCTTTAAGACATAGACACTAGACAATAATGATCATGTAGTAAAGACACAAAACATAGACAAACATGAAGTATGAAAATAAAAAAAAAAACAAAAAAATAAGAACAAGAAAGTTAAGGAATGAGTCCACCTTAGTGATGGCGGCTTGTTCTTCCTCTTGAATATCTAATGGTGCTCCTCTATGTCTCTTCCTCGCCTTTTGTTGCTCTTCCCTCAAGGCTCTTTGATCTGCAATCAAATGCTCTACCACTAAACTATGACCCTTGAGATGAAGCTCTCCATCTCTTATGACTCAGATGTGGAAGCAACTGCCTTCCCTTTCCTCTTTCTAGAGGTTTCTCCGGCCTTATGTGCCATAAATGGTTATGGAAAAATAAAAAGCAACGCTTTTTCCACACCAAACTTAAAAGGTTTGCTCGTCCTCGAGCAAAAGAAGAAAGAAGGGAGTAGAAGAATAATTGGAGGAGATGGAGGTGTGTGAATGGGTGGGTTTGGGAGGGGAATGGTTTGAATTTGAATGGTGAGGTAGGTGGGGATCCTGTGGGGTCCACAGATCCTGAGGTGTCAAGGATTTCTCATCCCTGCACCATTTAGGCGTGTAGAACACCCTCTTAGTGCAATCCTGGCATTTAACGCCAGACTGCTACTTGTTTCTGGTGTTAAACGCCAGCTTGTAGCCTGTTTCTGGCATTTAACGCCAACTTGATGCTCCTTTCTGGCATTAAACACCAGTCTGATGCTTCTTACTGGCGTTTAAACGCCAGTAAGCTTGTCCTCCAGGGTGTGCTGTTTTTTATTTTGCTTTAATTTTTGTAGTTGTTTTTGTGACTTCACATGATCATCAACCTAAAGAAAACATAAAATAACAATGGAATTTTAACATAGATAGATAAAATTAGGTTCCCTCCCAATAAGCGCTTCTTTATCGTCTTTAGCTGGACTATTACTGAGATTTAATCTAGTCTCAGTCTTGAGCATTCTTGCTCAACATTGCCTTCAAGATAATGCTTGACTCTTTGCTCATTAACAATGAACTTTTTGTCAGAGTCACAATCATGAAGCTCTACATATCCATATGGTGACACACTTGTAATCACATATAGTCCTCTCCACCGGGATTTTAATTTCCCGGGGAATAACCTAAGCCTAGAGTTGAATAGCAGAACTTTCTGCCCTGGCTCAAAGACTCTGGATGACAGCTTCTTATCATGCTATCTTTTTGCTTTTTCTTTGTAAACTTTTGCATTTTCGATAGCATTGAGTGTGAATTCCTCTAGCTCATTTAACTGGAGCAATCGTTTTTCTCCAGCTAACTTGGCATCAAGGTTTAGGAATCTGGTTGCCCAGTAGGTCTTGTGTTCCAATTCCACTGGCATGTGACAGGCTTTTCCATACACAAGCTGGTATGGAGAGGTCCCCATAGGAGTCTTGAATGCTGTTCTGTATGCCCACAGAGCATCATCCAAGCTTCTTGCCCAATCCCTTCTATGGTTAATCACAGTCTATTCTAGGATTCTTTTAAGTTCTCTATTAGAGACTTTAGCTTGCCCATTTATCTGTGGATGATATGGAGTTGCCACCCTGTAGCTAACTCCATATCGAACCATAGTAGAGTAAAGCTGTTTATTGCAGAAATGAGTGCCCCCATCACTGATTAGTACTCTAGGGACACCAAATCTGCTGAAGATATATTTTTGGAAGAATTTCAGCACTGTCTTAGTATCATTAGTGGGTGTTGCAATAGCCTCCACCCATTTGGATACATAATCCACTGCCACCAGAATATAAGTGTTTGAGTATGATAGTGGGAAAGGCCCTATGAAGTCAATACCCTATACATCAAAAAACTCAATCTCTATGATCCCTTGTTGAGGCATGGCATAACCGTGAAGCAGATTGCCAGATCTTTGGCAACTGTCACAATTACGTACAAACTCTTGGGAGTCTTTATAGAGAGTAGGCCAGTAGAAGCCACATTGGAGGGCTCTTGTGGTTGTTCGCTCACTTTCAAAATATCCTCCATACTGTGATCCATGGCAATGCCAGAGGATCTTCTCCACTTCTTTTTTAGGCACACATCTACGGTTATTCCGTCTGCACATCTCTTGAAGAGATATGGTTCATCCCACAGATAGTACTTTGCATCCGAGATTAATTTCTTTAATTGCTGCCTACTATACTCTTTGGGTATGAATCTCACAGCCTTGTAGTTTGCAATGTCTGCAAACTATGGTACTTCCTGGATGGCAAAGAGTTTCTCATCCGGAAAGGTTTCAGAGATCTCAATAAGAGGGAGGGACGCCCCTTCTACTGGTTCTATTCGGGACAGGTGATCTGCTACTTGGTTCTCTATCCCTTTTCTGTCTCTTATTTCTATATCAAACTCTTGCAGAAGAAACACCTATCTTATGAGTCTAGGTTTTGAATCCTGCTTTGTGAGTAGATATTTAAGAGCAGCATGGTCAGTGTACACAATCACTTTTGATCCTACTAAATAGGATCTGAACTTGTCAATGGCATAAACCACTGCAAGAAATTCCTTTTCTGTGGTTGTGTAGTTCTTCTGCGCATCATTTAGAACACGGCTGGCATAATAAATGATGTGCAGAAGCTTGTCATGCCTCTGTCCCAACACTGAACCAATGGCATGATCATTAGCATCACACATTAATTCAAATGGTAATGTCCAGTCTGGTGCAGAGATGACTAGTGCTGTGACCAGCTTAGCTTTCAGAGTCTCAAACGCTTGCAGACACTTCTTATCAAAGATAAATGGCGTGTCAGCAGCTAGCAGATTACTCAGAGGTCTTGCAATTTTTGAAAAATCCTTTATAAAGCTTCTGTAGAATCCTACATGCCCTAGAAAGCTTCTGATTGCCTTAACATTGGCAAGTGGTGGTAATTTTTCAATTACCTCCACCTTAGCTTGATCCACCTCTATTCCTTTGTTCAAAATTTTGTGCCCAAGGACAATTCCTTCAGTCACCATAAAGTGACATTTTTCTCAGTTTAAAACTAGGTTAGTCTCTTGGCACCTTTTTAGAACAAGTTCTAGATGGTCAAGACAGGAGCTGAATGAGTCTCAAATATTGAGAAGTCGTCCATGAAGACTTCCAGAAAATTTTCCACCATATCAGAGAAATTAGAGAGCATGCACCTCTGAAAGGTTACAGGTGCATTACACAGACCAAATGGCATCCTTCTGTAAGCAAACACTCCAAATGGATATGTGAATGCTGTTTTCTCTTGATCCTGGGGATCTATTGCAATCTGGTTGTAACCTGAATAGCCATCCAAAAAGTAGTAGTAATTATGACCTGCTAGTCTTTCTAGCATCTGGTCTATGAATGGTAAAGGAAAATGATTCTTTCTGGTAGCTGTATTGAGCCTTCTGTAATCAATACACATACGCCACCCTGTAATTGTTCTTGTAGGAACCAGTTCATTTTTTCATTATGAACCACTGTCATGCCACCCTTCTTAGGGACGACTTGGACAGGGCTTACCCAGGGGCTATCAGACATAGGATAAATAATCCCAGCCTCTAGTAATTTAGTGACCTCCTTCTGCACCACTTCCTTCATGGCTGGATTTAGCCGCCTTATTGGTTGAACCACTAGCTTAGCATTATCCTCCAATAGGATCTTGTGCATGCACCTGGCTGGGCTAATGCCCTTAAGATCACGGATGGACCACCCAAGAGCTGTCTTGTGTGTCCTCAGTACTTGAATTAGTGCTTCCTCTTCCTGTGGCTTTAAAGTAGAGCTTATGATTATAGGAAAAGTGTCACCTTCTCCCAGAAATGCATATTTCAAGGATGGTGGTAATGGTTTGAGCTTGGGTTTAGGAGGTTTCTCCTCTTCCTAAGGAATTTTCAGATGTTCTATTATTCTCTCTGGTTCCTCCAGATCAGGCTGAACATCTTTAAAGATATCCTCTAGCTTTGATTCGAGATTCTCAGTCATATTGACCTCTTCCACCAGAGAGTCAATAATATCAATGCTCATGCAGTCGTTTGGGGTGTCTAGATGCTGCATAGCTTTGACAACATTGAACTTAAACTCGTCCTCATTGACTCTCAGGGTTAATTCTCCTTTTTGGATGTCAATGAGGGTTCGTCCCGTTGCTAGGAAAGGTCTTCCTAGAATGAGAGTTGCACTCTTATGCTCCTCCATTTCTAGCACCACAAAGTCAGTGGAAAAGGCAAATGGACCAACCTTGACAATCATGTCTTCAATCATGCCTGATGGGTATTTAATGGAGCCATCAGCAAGTTGGAGACATATCCGGGTTGGTTTGACTTCTTCAGTCAAACCAAGCTTTTTGATAGTGGATGCAGGTATTAGGTTGATACTTGCTCTAAGATCACATATAGCTTTCTTGGTACAAGTACCCTTTAATGTGCATGGTATCATGAAACTTCCGAGATCTTTAAGCTTTTCTGGTAAGCTTTTTAGGATGACTGCACTGCATTCTTCAGTGAGGAAAAATTTTTTAGTTTCTCTCCAGTCCTTCTTATGACTCAAGATCTCTTTCATGAACTTAGCATAAGAGGGTATTTGCTCAAGTGCCTCTGCAAATGGAATATTTATTTCAAGAGTCATGAGATAGTCTGCAAAGCGGGCAAATTGCTTATCCTGCTCCGCTTGGTGGAGTTTCTGAGAATAAGGCATTTTGGCTTTGTATTCCTCAACCTTAGTTGCTGCAGGTTTATTTCCTATAGATGTGGTTGGTGAAGCCTTTTTAGAGGGGTTGCTATCAACACTTGTATGTGTCTGATCTCTCACTATCGTTTGAATGCCTGAGTTGGAAGCTGGATTGGCGTTGGATGCCAAATCCTTACCTGTTTCTGGCGTTTGAACGCCAGAACTGAGCTTCCTTTGGGCGTTTAACGCCAACTCCTTGCCTGTTTGTGGCGTTTGAACACTAAAACTGAGCATGGGTTGGGCGTTCAACGCCAGCTCTTCACCCTTTTCTGGCGTTTGAGCGCCAGAATTATTCCTCTCTGGGCTCTTACTGTCCTCAAAGGGATTTTGGGTAGCAGTTTGTTCATTTCTTGGCTTCCTGCTGCTTTGAAGTGAGGTATTTAATGTTTTCCCACTTCTTAATTGAACTGCTTTGCACTCTTCTGTTATTTGTTTTGATAACTGCAGTTTTGTTTACTTCAACTGTACTTCCCTATTCATATTAGCCATTCTTGTTTCTTGTAGTATCTCCTTGAATTCGACTAGCTGTTTTGTTAGAAAATTTAATTGCTGATTGAATTCAGTAACTTGTTCTATAGGACTGAGCTCAGCAGTTACTGTTTTAGCCTCTTCTTTCATGGAAGACTCAATACTTAGGTATATATGTTGATTTCTGGCATCTGTATCAATGAGCTCTTGAGCTTCTTCAATTGTCTTTTTCATGTGTATAGATCCACCAGCTGAGTGGTCCAAAGACGTCTGAGCTTTCTCTGTAAGCCCATAATAGAAGATGTCTAACTGCACCCACTCTGAAAACATTTCAGATGGGCATTTTCTTAGCATATCTCTGTATCTCTCCCAGGCATCATAAAGAGATTCATTATCTCCTTGTTTAGAGCCTTAGATGTTCAGCCTTAGCTGTGTCATCCGTTTTGGAGGGAAATATTGATTTAGGAATTTCTCTGACAGCTGTTTCCATGTCCTTATGCTAGCCTTAGGTTGGTTATTTAACCACCTCTTAGCTTGGTCTTTTACAACAAATGGAAACAGTAATAATCTGTAGACATACTAATCTACTTCTTAATCATGTACTGTGTCAGTAATTTGTAAAAACTGTGCCAGAAACTTTGTAGGTTCTTCATGTGAAAGACCGGAATACTGGCAACTTTGCTGCACCATGATAATGAGCTGAGGATTCAACTCAAAACTACTGACTCCGATGGAGGGTATACAGATACTACTCCCATATGAAGTAGTAGTGGGGTTAGCATATGACCCCAGAGTCTTTCTGGACTGTTCATTTCCACTTAGGTCCATGATGGAAAAAGGGAGATGTTATGAATTGGAGATTCAAATAGTATTAAAATAAATATGTTTTTATTTATTTATTTATTTATTTATTCCAAAAATAAAATAAATTAAAATAAAATAAATAAGAATGGGTGAAGATTTTCGAAAAATGAAGAGAGAGAAAAAGTGGTTAGGAAGTTTTGAAAAAGATATGATTGAAAAAAATATAATTTTTAAAATTAATGACTAATTTAATGCTAAATTTCCAAAAATTATGAGTGGAATGAGGAAAAGATATTTTTTATTTTTGAATTTTAAATGAGGAAAGAGAAAAACAATAAAAAGACACAAGACTTAAAAATTTTTAGATCTAATGCTCCTTATTTTTGAAAATTTGGAGGAAAAACACCAAGAAAAACCAAACTTAAAAATTTTAAGATCAAAACACAAGAAAGACTCAAGAACACTTTGAAGACTCACAAGAACAACAAGAACATGAAGATAGAACACCATACTTAGAATTTTTAGAAAACCACAATAAAATTTTCGAAAACTAAAGGAAAATTAACATGAGAATACCAAACTTAAAAATTGACACAAGATTTAATCAAAGAAAAATTATTTTTGAAAAAGTTTTAAAAGGAAGATACCCAATTACCAAGAACACAAGCACAACGCTCTAGCCAACTGAGCTATAAATTTAACGTGTTTTAATAATAAATCTCAGTTTTGATTGGTAGTAAATAAAAAGCATGGATTAAATAATACTTGTTATGCAGTAATGGAGAATATGTTGGAGTTTTGAAGATACTTTGTCTTTTGAATCTCTGCTTTCCTACTGTCATTTTCTTCACGCACGCAAGGTTCCTTCTATGGCAAGCTGTGTGTTGGTGGATCACCGTTGTCAATGGCTACCATCCGTCCTCTCAGTGAAAATGGTCCAGGTGCGCTGTCACCGCACGACTAATCATCTGTCGATTCTCACTCATGATGGAAGAGGATCCATTGATCCTTTTGCGTCTGTCACTACGACCAACCTTTGTGAGTTTGAAGCTCGTCACAGTCATTCAATCCCTGAATCCTACTCGGAATACCACACACAAGGTTTAGACTTTTCGAATTCTCAAAAATGCTGCCAATGGATTCTAGATTATACCACAAAGATTCTGATTAAGGAATCCAAGAGATACTCATTCAATCAAAGGTAGAATGGAGGTGGTTTTCAGTCACGCGTTCATAGGTTGAGAATGGTGATGAGTGTCACAGATCATCACTTTCTTCATATTGAAGTGCGAATGAATATCTTAGATAGAAACAGGCATGTTTGAATAGAAAACAGAAATAATTGCATTAATTCATCGAGACACAGCAGAGCTCCTCACCCCCAACAATGGAGTTTAGAGACTCATGCTGTCAAAGAGTACAAAGTTCAGATCTAAAATGTCATGAGGTACAAAATAAATCTCTAAAAGTTGTTTAAATACTAAACTAGTAACCTAGGTTTACAAAAAATGAGTAAACTGAGATAGATAGTGCAGAAATAGACTTATGGGGCCCACTTGGTGTGTGCTGGGGCTGAGACTTGAGCTTTTCACGTGCCTGGGCTGTTTCTGGAGTTAAACACCAGGTTGTAACCTGTTTTGGGCGTTTAACTCCAACTTGTAACCTGTTTCTGGCGTTTAACGCCAGAATGGAACATGGAACTGACGTTAAATGCAAGTTTACATCATTTATCTTCGAGAAAAGTATGGACTATTATATATTGCTGGAGAGCCCTGGATGTCTACTTTCCAACGTAATTGAGAGCGCGCCAATTGGACTCCTATAGCTGCAGAAAATCCATTTCGAGTGCAGGAAGGTCAGAATTCAACAGCACCAGCAGTCCTTTTTCAGCCTAAATCAAATTTTTGCTCAGGTCCCTCAATTTCAGCCAGAAAATACCTAAAATCACAGAAAAACATGCAAACTCATAGTAAAGTCCAGAAATATGAATTTTGCATGAAAACTAATAAAAACATAGTAAAAAGTAGCTAGAACATACTAAAAACTACCTAAAAACAATGCCAAAAAGCGTATAAATTATCCGCTGATCACTTCCCACTTCTTAAAGTTATGGCTTTACATTCCCCTCTTGAGTTATCCATGGTATCGCTGGGAAATGTGTGTGTGGGAGGTGGGATTTTCTTGGACAAAATCCCCACTTGTGCCTCCAACTTTGAGATTGCTGCACCTTGATTTTTCATATTTGACCTGTATTCCTCTTGATTAGTGATGAGTGGATTTTTGATGGTATAGAATTTCACAAATGAATTCTCGTTGAAAGTATAGTTTCTAAACCAACAATAATCCTTTCATACAAAAGATTGTTTGTCACAAGTAACAAACCCCTAATTTTATAAACCGAAGTATTCAAACCTCGGGTCGTTCTCCCTAGGAATTACAATAAAGTGTCTTGCTATTGGTTATGAGTTATTTTTTTGGGGTTTTGATAAGAAACATGAAAGATAAATGGCAAGAAAGTAAACTAATGGCTAAAAAGGTCTTGGCAAGGGTTGGTGGTCAAGGATCTCTATCCTAATCACTAACCACAATATGAGAATTGGCAAGGATTAATCTCATTAAATCATCCTCTAACTAGTAGTAAAGGAAAGTCAAATGAGCTATATCAATCCTAGTCCATAAGTCCTAACTCCCCACTAATTCAATTAGTGAGAACTAGAGTCAATGGCTCCCAATCATCAATCACTTGGACATTAGTAACTCAAGAGGTCCTAAGTTACCTTTCCAAGCCAAGAGTATGCAATCCTACTCTAAAATCCAACCAAGCATTTCATCAAACACTTGGAAGGCATAAAAAGAAAACATAGTAAATCAACAACAAGAACAAAATCTAACAACAATTATTGAAAGGAATTAACAACACAAATCAAAAGGAACACAATTATTATGATTTACCTTGAATTGAATTGAAAGAGAAAGGAAGGAACAAAAGTGGATCTACAATCAAAGTATAAGAACAACATAAAGGAAGTTACAACAAAAGAATAGAGGAAGATGAATGTAACAACAAAGAATTGAAAGATAGAAGTAGAAGAAAGCAAAGATTAAAACCTAGATCTAAGAACTAATCCTAATCCTAATCCTAATTCTAGAGAGAAGTGAGAGCTTCTCTCTCTAGAAACTACTTCTAAAACTAAACTATGACTAATGGTAACTAACTTCTAAAGTATGAAAGTATCCTCATCCCCCCTTCAATCCTTGGCTTAAATAGCATTAGAAATGAGTTGGATTGGGCCCACAAGGCTTGTAAATTCGCTAGCCACGAGTTTGCATGAAGTGATCACGTGCACCAACGGCGCGTGCGCGTATAGGGCGCGTACGCGTCCATATATGTATAGAAACTATGGCAAATCTTATATCGTTTTGAAGCCCCGGATGTTAGCTTTCCAACCCAACTGGAACCGCATCATTTGGACCTCTGTAGCTCAAGTTATTGTCGTTTAAGTGCGAAGAGGTCGGCTTGACAGCTTTCCGGTTCTTTCATTTCTTCATGAGTTCTCCAACTTTTCATGCTTTCTTTCTTCATTCTCTTGATCCAATCTTTGCCTCCTAAACCTGAAATCACTTAACAAACATATCAAGGCATCTAATAGAATCAAGGTGAATTAAATTTAGCTATTTTGAGTCCTAAAAAGCATGTTTTCACTCTTAAGCACAATTAAAGGAGAATATACAAAACCATGCTATTTTATTGCATAAATGTGGGTAAAAGGTTATAAAATCCCCTAAATCAAGCACAAGATAAACCCTACAAATGGCGTTTATCAACTTCCCCACACTTAAACCAAGCATGTCCTCATGCTTAAACCAAGAATGAAGTAAGGGATGGCATTTATTCAATGGAAACTAACTAAATGCAATCTACCTATATGCAACTATCTACATGAATGCAATTGCTTGGTCAAAATAAATCAATTCAAGGGCTAAGGACTAGCAAGTCTAATCCACAATTGAATTGAGTTATTAAATGTTTTTTACAAACTTGCATGAAGAGTGATGATTGTAGGTGGAAGCATGTAATTGAGCAATCGAACCCTCACCGGATGTGTTTGCACTCTATTCGCTCAAGTGTTTAGGGTTGATTCTCTCAATTCTCTCCTAATCATGCTTTCTAAGATTTATTTTTCTTATAACAATCAACAAATATTTCATGCATGCATACATATATCATGAGGTCTTTTCATAGGTTGTAATGGGGCTAGGGTCAAGGTAGGATGCATATATGGTTAAGTGAGCTTGGAATTTGAATCTTTGATAAGCTTAAACTTCCCACCTAGCCTATGACATCCTATAAAATTAAGTTCTAATCTAACTACCCATTCTTCACTTTTTCACATACTCATGTATTCCTTTTTAATTTCACAACACTCATGCATTGATTTTATTGAGCTACACTTTCCTTTGGGGCATTTTGTCCCCTTTTTATTTCTTTCTTTTTCTTCTTTTCTTTCTTTTTTCTATTTTTTCTTTTCCTTTTCCATATTATTTTTCTTTTGTTTTTCTCATTTTTTTCTTTCTATATATAAGAACCTCAATGCATAAGGTTTTACATTTGATCAATACATGAGTATGTACCCAATTCTCAATATTTTCAACAAAATATAAAATACACCCTTTTATTCACCCAATGTCCCAAGTTTTCCCACTCTTGAATGATGCTCACACACACTAGCCTAAGCTAATCAAAGATCCAAATAAGGAACAATTATTGTTTTTCACTTAAAGGCTTGTAGTGTGCTAAAATAAGAACAAGTGGGTTAAGCGTAGGCTCAAATTGGCTAACAATGGAAGATAAAAGGTAAGGCTTTTTGGGTAAGTAAGCTAATGAAATGATGGCCTCAATCATATAAATGCATGAATACACAAAATAATGGACATAAAGAATCAAACAAATCAAAGATTACATTCATAGAAAGAGAATAATGCACACAAGAAGGAAAATAAGTGGTTATAAGATGTAACCACACCATTAGGCTCAAAACTCACTTGCTTGTGTTCTTAGCTCAAAAACATGATCCACAAGATATATAATTCAAGCAAGTTTAATGAAAAGTTTTCACTCAAATCAATTGAGGCCCTATAGATAGAATTCTTGAAAAAATCAATTGATGCCCTATAGATAGAATTCTTGAAAAATTTCATTATTTTGACTAAGCTTATTGTGTATATATATGCAAAAACTAAGAAAATGCAAGTAAAAATCCTAAAAACCTAAAATGAAATGCAAAAGTGTTGGAATTAGAAACTTGTCACCTAAAATCGCCGACCGGTCGGACGACCTCCCCACACTTAAAAGTTTGCACCGTCCTCGGTGCACTCAAAGATGAGCAAGGGGGTATGGCGACTCTCCGGATTGCTGCGTGTTCTTAGTCTTGCTTCCGTTTTTGCTTGTGGTGCATTGTGCATGGTAAACAAAAATATAACACCATAAGATGAGAAGATATAAAAGCAAGGAAGCATATTTTGTTGGAATGAGGTAAACACTAGAAATGAGTGAGTGAATTAGTGTGACATTAATGACAAATAGGTGTGTGAATTCTAAATTGCGCGGTTTAGAACACACATTAGCATAAAAAGCTATGTCACAAAAGAAGCATGCACTTTACTCATTCTAGTATGCTTGAGATGCTTTAAATGAACTTGTAAGGTAAAACAAGCATTAGAGAAGCATGAAAACATTCAAGTCAAACATATGGATGGATATAATCATGAAATACAATGCATTAAGGTAAATGCTCAACATCATCCATCAAGAGATTGCCTAATCAAAGAATACGGTTCAAATCACATGGTGGCCAAATCATGCAATTCAAAAAAGTTACAAGCTCAAATGCAATTCTCATCACTTGGTATTCTTAAAAGGTAAGCATGAAAAATGCAAAACCAAGTTAAATATAACCTCAATCATAGAATCCAACAAAGATTATCTAAAAACATTCATGCTAAAATAGCATTTAGGCAATAAGGGGCAACAATGTATAGTAAACAAAGTCAATAATCCAACACTTATAATGAAAAGAGAGAAAATAAAATGAAAACTAACTAATTAACCAACTAAAATAAATGGTTATCCATGGTGTTAGGAAGTGTTGGATGAGGGATTGGAGGAGGGAAGAAGAAAGGAGAAGGAAAAGAAATGGAAAGAGGAGAAGAAAAGAAATGGATGGAAGAAAGGGCATCCACGCGCACGCACGCATGACGCGCGCGCGTCGATGGCTTATTTCGAGAGTGGCGCGTACGCGTCATGTGCGCGAGCGTGCAAATAGGTTTGTGCCTCAGGCCCAATTTTCGCACAGTGCAGGCCTAACTCTCGGGTCAAGGTATGGAAGGTAGAACTTCTCAATCCACGCGTACGCGTGCATGGCGCGCTCGCGTGGATGGTCCAAAACGCTTGATGCATGCGTACGCACGCAGTGCACGTACGCGTGGATGGTGCTCTGTTTTTAAAAAATTTTTGCTATGTTTTTGCACCAATCCAAGCATTCCAAACATCCAAACAGCTACCAAAACACCATAAAACCTTATTTAACATGATAAAATTCTAATTGAACTCAACAAACTAATCAAAACATGAATTTAAACTACTTTTACCAATGTGTACAAAAAGGAAAATGAAAAGAAGTTACCATGGTGGGTTGTCTCCCACCTAGCACTTTTGTTTATTGTCCTTAAGTTGGACTTATGGGGAGCTCCTCATCAAGGTGGCTTGTGCTTGTATTCATCTTGGAACTCCCAACAATGCTTGGTTCTCCATTGTGCCCCAAGATTCTTGATGAATTGAGCCAAGTCTTGATGGAGTTCTTCACAAGCTTGGGGCTCCCAAAGTTGATCCTCTTCTTGTAATCCGGGATCCCACACTTTATTTTCACACCTGTCTTGAGGTTGATCATCATTATTAGTCCATCCGGGTGGTGAACGAGGAGAATTCTCTATGAAGTGCCCAACAATCCTCCTAGACCCATCTATTTGAGCACTATTCCCACCTTTGTATCTCATGTTTGATGCATCAACCATAATGAGCCTCGATTTGCAACGCCAACCACGAAACATCTTTCGCTTACGCTTCATCCCACAAAGCATCCTAAGTTGACCATCCGTTTCAAGCAAGCCATACTCAAGTGGGACAATAAAGCTAATAGAAATGAATTTTACCCACTCAAGTGAAGGAGTAGATGACAACCTAGGCAAAGATGCTTTCAACGATCTTGACAAAGCGTATTCCACTCCCATCCTTCTATTTCTAAGGACTTCCACCTCTTCACAAGATTTCTCTAATTCAATCCTTTGTTCATTAATACTATCTAAGCCTTTTCCCTTAATCAAACTATAATTGGGAGGGTGAAAGAAGTTTACCTCCACAACATTTTCAAATGCACCGGGAGAAGGTTCTTCAAGTTCAAAGGATTCTCCACCACTAGGACTTGATGCTTGCTCTTCATTACCATGGGAACTCAATTCTTGCTCTATTCTATCCAAGTCTTCATATGGAATATGCCTTGGAAGGTGTGCACTTTCCTTCCTAGCATCAATTTCAATCATCTTGGAGGGGTTTTCTTCAACTCTATGTTCCCATGGAGGCTCCGCATCTCCTAAGTCTTCTACCACTTCTTCCTTGTCCTCAACAATTAAAGCTTCCTCCAATTGTTCCATTACAAAGCAACTTCCCTTATTTCCCACCGGAATTTTCAATCTCTCCTTCATGCTATGTTCTTCATTTGATTCTCCACATGTAGCCATGGGAGTTCCTTGAGTGTTCAAGCATTGGGAGGCTAATTGATTTGTTACCGCATCCAAGGCGGCCATGAAATTTTGTACATCCCTTTTCATCTCTTCTTGCCCTTGAACAAGAACAACAAGGGTTTCATCCATTAGAGATTGGGGTGGATGGAAGGGTTCATCAAATTGGGGGGAGGGTTCATAGTAGGAAGGTGGTTCTTCTTGGTAGAATTGTGGTGGTTCTATGTTTTCCACTCTTTCCACTTGTTACACAACACACTCCATGGTTGCTTGAAATTGATCCAATGCTTCCTTAAGGTGATCCCTTGACTCTTCTTCCTCTTGGATATCATGATAGGGATCATATGGCTCTTGGATCGATGGACATAAGTATTCTTCCATGTGAGGTTGTGGTGGAAGGTAGAATTCATCTTGTGGTTGAAAATTTTCATTTATTGGAGGTGGTTCATCTTGGTAATAATGTGGGAGAGGTGGCTCTTGAAAATGTTGATGTTGGAATTGTGGTGGCTCTATATGTGGTTCATATGGCTCATATGGTTGTTGGTAGGATGGATATGGATTAGGGTCATATGAAGGTGGTTGGTAAGAAGGGGCTTTGGCTTGTGAGTATGGTTGAGAGTTATGTTGAGGGTATGGTTCATAGGCATATGGTGGTGGTTCTTGAAAGTCACAAGGAGATTCACCATAGCCATTGGATTGATATGCATCATAGAATGACTCTTCTTCATAGTGCATTGGTGGAGGTTGTTGCCAAGAAGATTGATCATATGCATATGGCTCCTCCCACCTTTGGTTATCCCATCCTTGATACACATCCTCATTGTAGCTCTCATCACCTACAACATAATTGTAATCACACTCATAGCCAAAGTGAGAATTCATAGTGAAAAGAGAAAATAAAAACAAAAACTACTAAGAAATAATGAAACAAAGTCCTAACTAGCAAGCAATCAAAAAAAATCAAGCTATTCACAATATTCACATATATACAATAACCAATAACATAACACCAAAAAGTCCTACTAGTTATTATGGTCGTTTAAGTGCGAAGAGGTCGGCTTGACAGCTTTCCGGTTCTTTCATTTCTTCATGAGTTCTCCAACTTTTCATGCTTTCTTTCTTCATTCTCTTGATCCAATCTTTGCCTCCTAAACCTGAAATCACTTAACAAACATATCAAGGCATCTAATAGAATCAAGGTGAATTAAATTTAGCTATTTTGAGTCCTAAAAAGCATGTTTTCACTCTTAAGCACAATTAAAGGAGAATATACAAAACCATGCTATTTTATTGCATAAATGTGGGTAAAAGGTTATAAAATCCCCTAAATCAAGCACAAGATAAACCCTATAAATGGCGTTTATCAATTAGCATCTATCCTTTTGTTAGTTTGTGCTTGTCTGTCCATGAGGGTGGAGACTGCTCCTGAAATCTGGGATGACAGTTGTGCCATTGCAGCCTCCATCCTCTCAAAGTTGCTCTTGATTTCGCATGGTTGCATAATTAAGGATGGTTCATCTTGATTGAGGTTGTTGTGTATGGGTTGGTTGTTATGGTATGATGTGTTTTGTGAGTTATGGTAGGGTCTATGGTTCCCTGTTTGATGGTTGGGGTTGTGGTTGGGATGCTGATTTGATGAATAAGGCTTGTTGTGGTCCTGGTTGTGGTTTTGTTGATTTCTCCACCCAAAGTTTGGGTGGTTCTTCCAACCTTGGTTGTATGTCTTAGAGTGTGGGTCATATGGTGTTCTGGATGAATTGTGCACATAATTAGCTTGTTCCTAGTCACCTTCAGATTCTGATGCATTCCCTTCTTGTTGAGGAGTTTGGTCTTGAATGACTGAGGCTTGGTTGGCCTCCATCCTCTTGGTTAAGGCTGCTATTTGTGCTGCAATTGCCTTGTTCTAAGCTAACAAAGCATCTACATAGTTGAGTTCTAGCATTCCCTTCTTCTGAGTCCTTTCTGAAGCATAAAAATACTCATTTTCAGCTACAGTCTCAATGACATCTATGGCCTCTTCAATGTTTTTCTTTTTGTTGAGTGGGTCTCCTGAAGAATGATCCACTACCTTCTTTGTTTCATAGGATAGTCCCTCATAAAAGATATGTAGTTGTACCCATTCATTGAATATTTCCGGTGGGCATCTTCTTGTCAGATCTTTAAATCTCTCCCAGGCCTCATAGAGTGTTTCTCCATCTTGTTGTCTGAAAGTTTGTACCTCAGCTCTCAGCCTGTTGATTCTTTGTGGAGGGTAAAATCTTGCAAGGAATCTGTTCACGACCTCCTCCCATGTAGTTAGGCTGTCCTTGGGGAATGATTCCAACCACTTTGCTGCCTTATCTCTGAGTGAGAAAGGGAACAAGAGTAGTTTGTAGATGTCAGGGTGTACCCTGTTGGACTTTACAGTATCACGTATCCTCAAGAATGTGCTGAGATGTTGATTAGGGTCTTCTTGGGCACTTCCTCCACATGAGCAATTATTCTGAACAAGTGTGATGAGCTGAGGCTTCAGCTCAAAATTATGGCATAAATTGTCGGCTTTAGGATGCTGCTGCCACAATTTTCTGGATTTGGGTTGATGTAGGAGCCTAAGACTCTCCTCTCTTGCCCATCATGATTGACTGGGCCTTCTCTGGCATGATTATGAACTTCTTCCTCATGGTGATTCTCCATATTCTCCTCCATGTTTGTTTCAAAATACTCTTCCTCTTCCTTAGCACCAACGACTCTCTTCCCTCTTGCTTCCCTCCTTAATCTAAGGAAGGTCCTCTTAGGTTCAGAATCAAAGGAAGTTGAAGCCCCGCTTCTCCTACCTGTCATACAACCAATCAAGGCAAAAAAAAGAAAGAAAGAAAATGGATGAAGAAATTACTTTTGTTAGAGTAGTTGTTAATGTGAGTGATGCAATTGATCGAACAGTTAGAAGAGTGGAAATATGGGTACTGAATAAAATAATAGAGCTAAAAATAAAATAAAAAAATGCTAAATACAAGAAATTAAAATAACAGGGAATTTAAATTGCTTAATCTAGCTCTCCAATCAAATTAATCACTGTCAAATTTAAGCCAATCCCCGGCAACGGCGCCATAAAACTTGATGACCAGAATTCACTACCCATTTCAAAAATTAGTGAATTAGTTCTTTTGGCAAGCGCACCAAAGTTATCGCCAAGTAATAACCCACAGTGGAGTGGGATCGTATCCACAAAGATTGGCAAATTCAAGCAGTTTTAATTGATTGATGAATTAGTCAAGCGGATCAATAAGATTGTGAAGTGCAGAATTGTAAATGACATAAATGTAAATGACTAGAATATAAAGAAATGCTATAAAGTACAGAAATGGAAATTGCAAAATGTAAAGTGCTGAATCATAAATGACGTGAATGTAAATGGGAGTGGAATTTGCTGAATGTAAAATTAAGTAGTAAAAAATGGATAGATAAGAATGGGGAAGTTCATTGAGATTGGGAGATGCTGTCTCTTTGGATTAAATCTAGCTTATATCCTCTTCAATCATGAAACTCATTGACCTCTTGGCAATCATGATTGATCGAGCCCCAATCCCTTGGTGACTCAATCTCTCAGATCTTGATCAATAGCCAATTCCTTGGTCTAATTGCTCATGAAGAGAGATATGCTTGGTCCCTGATTATACCACACACCCTTATAGGTCCAGGTAGAGGGAGGATTATATGTCACATATCCAAACACCAAAACCCAGATTCTACTCGAGTGTGAGAAGGGATTTCAAGCATAGTTTCATGTTTCCTTTCCCAAGGTTCCCATGAAACCCAATTGCATTCAATCTCTTTCCCAAGATAATTGAACACTAAACATTAAGAACGAAATTCCTTCTAGCAAATCAAAGAGAAGATGAAGAGAAGAAGAATTTCACTATTATGAATCCATCAAGTACAACAGAGCTCCCTCTCTCAATGAGAGGGAAGTTAGCTACTAATAGCTCAAAAAGTACTCAAAAGTGAAGTGTAAAAGTGGATCTAAAACTGAATGCTTAACCCTTTCTTCAGTACTCTTTTGGGGTATTTATACTACTCCTAGTAAAATAAAAGAATTACAAAAGTGAAAAGGGAAAATTACATTTTGGAGGGAAAAGAAAACTCAATAAGCGTGACTTCCCAGCTGGCGTGTGGCTTGCGCTTTGCTGGCATGTCACGTGCCCTTCATCCCTGCTTGGCATGCCATGCCTAATCCTTCAAGTGGCACGCCCAGCTCTCTATCAACATTGGCGTGTCACGCCTTCGAACTCAAGTGGCACGCCATAGTGGAATTCTTGTGTTGGCGTGCCACGCCTTCGAACTCAAGTGGCACGTCCTTTGCCTTTTTCCACTTTTCTTTGCCTCTGGAAACTTGAACTAGCGTGGTACTCCCAGGGTCTGGCGTGCCATGCCCTTGCTGTGTGCTTGGCTAAGCTCCTCTGGAAAGTTGCACTAGCATGGCACGCCCAGGGTCTGGCGTGCCACGCCCCTTTGTGAGTGAGTGGTTCCTCTGTTTGGCGTGCCATGCCATGAACTCAAGTGGCACGCTCCAATGCTTCTTTGCCCTCTGAATGACTTGGCGTGCCACGCCTGGTTGCTCAAGTGGCATGCCTAAGTGAAGAATAGTGAGTGGCCTGCCACGCCTTCGATACCAAGTGGCACGCCCCCATGTAATTGGCCTCCTCCATGCTCTCTGAAAACTTGCACCAGCGTACCACGCCTGAAGGTTGGCGTGCTTGTTCCAGTACTTGGCGTGCCACGCCTCGGCCTTCAAGTGGCACGCCATAGTGACATGCTCGGGTTGGCGTGTCACGCCTTCGACACCAAGTGGCACACCCAGTCCTTGCTTTTTTTATCTTTGTGCATTGGCGTGCCACGCCTGGTCGCTTAAGTGGCACGCCTAAGTGAAGTTGAGAGGTTGGTGTGCCACGCCTTCGACTTCAAGTGGTACGCCCAGTCTTCAATTGCCTTCAGCCCCTTCTCTGGATCATTGTACCAGCATGCCACACCATGCTGCTCAAGTGGCACGCCCATGCATTTGTGCACTCTTCAAGCTTAGCGTGCCACGCCTGGGTTCTCAAGTGGCACGCCCAAGTGACTTCTTGGAGCTGGCATGCCATGCCTTCGACACCAAGTAGCATGCCATAGTGGAGGTTCTTCTTGAGATGGTGAGTTGGCGTGCCACGCCCCTTTGCTCAAGTGGCATGCCCATAGTAGTTGATAGTCAGGCGTGCCACGCCCCTTTTGTGTCCTTCATTTTGCTCTCTGGAATTTTGTACTAGCGTGCCACGCCCAGTCCCTGGTGTGCCACGCCTATACATTTGTGCTTGGACTTCTTCTCTGGACTTTAGTACTGGCGTGCCAGGCCTAGCTCCTGGCGTGCCACGCCAGTGCATTTTTGTGGCGTTTGCTCCCAAGTGGCACGCCAGTTTCACACGCCCAACTTCTTGTTTGTCTTTTTCCCATTTTTGATGCCCTTTTTCACCTGAAATTCAGCACAACTCATCTCAAAGTAGTGTACCATAATATTCATCAAATAATGCATGAATTGTACTAATCAAATGAGATTTATGCTCTTTTATGGTCTTCTTTATGCAAGAAAGAAGGGTAGATGATGCAAGTCATCAAGGCTTCTCCTCTTCCTTAGAACAATCAAAGTTTCCTGTATTTCATCTGCTACCTCCAACTCAAGCTGGGCATTAGGAGTGAACATGGCCCAGCCCGGCCCGAAGAACCGGCCCGGCTCCGAACACTTTAAGGGCTAATTTAGTGTGATTTCATCGGGTATAGGGCCGGGTAAGGGTCTCAAAAATAGACCAGGTCATTATTTCGGGTTGGGTCCGCGCCATAGCTCGGGTCACCCGAACTCAGCCCGATGGCCCGATCATCATACACAATTAATATTTTGTGTTATTAGTGATGGATGATGGCTATTCTTATGTAGAATTTAAATATTGTAAACTTTAATATTTTGTGTTATTAGTCATTATAAGATTATAAGTTAATGTTTTATGTTTAAAATGCATAAGACTTTAGACTAATGCATAATATTGTGTTATTTGTATTGATTTAAATATTTGGTGTTATTAGACAATATTAGTATTGATTATGGTTATGCTTTAATTTTAGAGAAGGGTTAGTTCTTGTTATATTTTATTAAGTAAATTTTACTATGTGAATTGTGAAATAATGGTTGGAGATTAGGTGATTTTTACATGCTAAAGACCCGGTTTTCACCCGGCCCGAAGGTGCGTAGGTTTCATCGAGTCTAGGATCGGGTTAGGGTCTAAAAATTAGACTCGGTCTATATTTCGGGTCAGGTCTAGATTAGGCCAAATCCGGTGTGGCTTGGCCCATGTACACCCTACTAGGCATCATAAAAGATGTCATCCAACTCTTCTTCAAGTCTCTCAAGCATGTTCACTTCTTTCACTAGGGAGTCGATGATATCAATGCTCATACACTCCTCTGGGGTGTTTGGATGCTACATGGCTTTGACAGCATTTAGCACCAACTCATCTTCATTGACTCTCGGGGTTACTTTCCCTTTTTGGACGTTGATGAGAGTCTATCCTGTTGCTAGGAAGGGTCTTCCTAGAATGAGGACTACACTCTTGTGCTCTTCCATCGCCAACATCACAAAGTCTGTGGGAAAAGTGAAGGGTCCAACCTTAACAATCATGTCTTCAATCACGCCTGATGGAAGCTTAATAGAGCCATCAGCAAGATGAAGACATATGCGGGTAGGTTTAACTTCATGAGTTAAACAGAGCTTCTTTATGAGTGATGCAGGTATGAGGTTAATGCTTTCCCCCAAATCATACAAGGCTCTCTTTGTGCAGGCATCTCCCAAGGTGGATGGTATCATAAAGCTGCTAGGATCCTTAAGTTTCTCTGATAAGCTCTTTTGAATGACTGCATTGCATTCTTCAGTGAGGAGGACTATTTCTGCCTCTCTCTAATCCTTTTTATGACTTAAGATATCCTTCATGAACTTAGCATAAGAAGGCATCTGTTCAAGAGCCTCTGCAAAAGGGATCTTTATCTCTAGTACTTTGAGATAATCCGTAAAGCGGGCAAACTGTTTATCTCTTTTCGCTTCATGGAATTTCTGAGGAAATGGCATCTTGGCCTTGTACTCATCAATCTTAATTGATGTAGGCTGAGTGCCTAATGTATTGGAAGGGGGTTACTAGCTTGCTTACGAGGAATGTTATCAGCACTTGTATGTGTCTAACTACCCTTATTATTTGGGCATTCAATGCTCTTGTTGTTGCCCCCTTCCTGGCGTTCAATGCTAGGAACACTGTCCCCTGTTGGGCTTTCAACATCAAGAGTGGGTATCTCTTTTTGGCATTAAACGCCAAGATTGATGCCCCCATTTGGGCGTTCAACGCTAGGGGTGGATACTCCTTCTTGGCATTGAATGCCAATGACATTCCTTTTTGGGCGTTCAACCCCCTTAGAGATGTTTGGACAGCAGTCTGATATCCCCCTGTTAGCTTTTCTTCCCTTGATCTCCTGTTGCATTAAGGTTGGGTATTTAATGATTTTTCACTCCTCAGTTGGATAGCTTGACACTCTTCTATTATCTGCTTAGATAGCTGCTGCCTTGTTTGACGCAGTTGGGCTTTTACATTCCTATTGGGAGCCTGAGTTTCTCTCAAAGTCTCTTGCAATTCTAGAAGTTGTTGGGTAAGGGCGTGTAGTTACTGAGTTAATGGGCCATCCTGTTCTGGAGGGTTAGGTTTAGTAGATATTGCCTTAACCTCTCCTTTCATAGAAGTCTCGGCAGCTGAGTACAGATGCTGGTTAGTGGCAAATGTCTCAATAAGCTCGTGAGCCTCTTCAATTGTCTTTCTCATATGTATGAAACCACCAGCAGAGTGGTCTAGAGACATTTTAGCTATGTCTGAAAGTCCATAGTAAAAGATGTCTAACTTTACCAATTCTAAAAATATTTCAGTGGGACATATTCTTAGCATCCCTCTATACCTTCCCCCGGCATCATAAAGAGATTCATTGTTCTCTTATTTGAAGCCCTGGATATCCAGCCTTAGCTGGGTTAACTTTCTTGGAAGGAAGTATTGATTCAGGAACTTGTCTACTAGTTACTTCCATGTTTTCAAGCTAGATTTAGGCTGGTTATCCAACCACCTCTTTGCTTGGTCCTTTACAACAAAAGGAAAGAGTAATAGTATGTAGACATGCTGGTCTATCCCCTCATTGTGCACTGTATCAGCAATCTATAAGAAATCTGCCAGAAACTCAGTAGGTTCTTCTTGTGGAAGCCCAGAATACTGGCAGTTTTACTGCACCAAAGTAATGAGTTGAGGGTTTAGCTCAAAGTTACTTGCTCTGATTGGGGGTAGCTGATATTTCTTCTATAAAAGTTAGCAGTGGGGGTTATGTAGGACCCCAAAGTTCTTTTGAACTGTTCATTCTCATTTGGGTCCATGGTGAAGAAAGGTAGAAAAAATAGAATAATTAGAGATAAAAATGAAAATTATGATTAAAATATTTTTGTTTTTATTTTATTTCTTAATTAAAATAAAAAAATAAAAGCTAGTTAACTAGAAAGATTTGAAAATTAGATGATATAATTCGAAAAAGAATAGAGAGAAAGAAGAAAGAGAAATCAAGTAACTAATTAGGAAATAATTGAAAATAGGTTAAGATAGAAGATTACAAAAAGATTTGATTTTAAAATTTAAAACTTGAAATTTGAATTTTGAATTTTAACATTTTGAAATTCGAAAATTGAAATTGAATTAAGATGAGATAAGAATTTGAAAAATGAAATTTAAAATTTGAATTTAAAACAAGATAAGATAAAGATTTGAAAATTATTTGATTTTTAAATTTTGAAAGCAATATAAGATAAGATAGAATCATAATTTAAAAGAAAAGATTTGAAAAAGATAAGATTTTGAATTATGATTTTTGAAACTAAGATAGGATAAGATAATGATTTTGAAATTAAAATTTGAAAAATCTTTGTAATTTTCAAAAATTAAGATAGAAAAAGATATTTTAGTATTTTTTTTGAATTAATGAAGAAAGAGAAAAACAACTAAATGACACCAAACTTAAAATTTTTAGATCTAAAGACACTAGAATTCAAATATTTTAAAGAAAAACACCTAAATACACCAAACTTGAAGAAAAACAAGAACAACTTGAAGACCAAAAAGAACACCAAGAACAAACTTGAAAAATTCAAAGCAATTAAAGAACATACAATTGACACCAAACTTAAGATTTGCCACTAGACTTAAACAAAAGATACAACTTTTGAAGTTTTTTGGAAAAAGACTCAAGAAAGTTCGAACTCTAACAAGAACAAGAACAAAAGACTCAAACAAAAGATAAAGATTAATAAAGAAAAGAAAAGATTTTTTGAAAAATTTTTTATTTTTTTTTCAAAGAAGAAAATAAAAGACTCAAACAAAATTAAGAACAATACCTAATCTAAGCAACAAAATAATCCGTTAGTTTGTTCAAACTCGAACAATCCCCGGCAACAGTGCCAAAAACTTGGTGCGCGGATTAACTTCGCACAACTGAACCAACAAGTGCACTAGGTCGTCCAAATAATACCTTAGGTGAGTCAGGGTCAATCCTGTGAGGATTGTCGGCTTGGATCAAACAGTGGTTATCTTGTAAATCTTAGTTAGGCAGATAGAAAAGTTGTTTAGTTGTTTAAGCGCATAAAAGTAAAATAAAGATAACGTTACTCAATGCTTGTGAATTCAATGATAAGAAGGTGGTTAAGGCCACGGAGATGCTTTGTTCTTCTGGATCAATCCATTCTTACTATCTACTCCAACTGTGAATGATTTCTTCTATAGCAGGCTGTATGTGATCAACGCCGGTTGAGAGGCCGCCAATCTTCCTCTAGGTTGAACACCAGGTTCAGTGCGCATCCAGTCTGAATGAGGGTGAAGCTACTGCAGTTCATCCCCTTGGTGATCCTACTCAAAATGCCACAGACAAGGTCGAATCTTCTGGATCAGAGAATGCTGCGTCTTGGTTCTAGCCTTTACCACAAAGACCCTAATCTACCCATACCTCGGCTGGATTGATGTCTCGAGAAGTCCCTAACGAAGTCGTGGATTAGCCGTCTAAGAGACGTATCCTTAAGCTAGTGGTTCAGTAATATCCGATGAAAGACACTCACTAAATTCATGTAGAATAGAGATAACTTGTGACGGTTCAACTCATTCATAAGGTTGAAGAACGAAGATACATCTTAGGAGAGAATCAAACACGAATTGAAATAGAGCAGTATTACTTTGATTAATCCATAAAACTCAGTAGAGCTCCTAACCTTAACCTAGGAGGTTTAGTGGCTCATATTGTACAATGAAACTCGAAAATATGAAATAATGTTCTATGGTGGTCGAAGATCCTAAAACAAGGGTGTCTTCTCATATATATACTAATCTAATAGCTAAGGATTATAGAAATATGATAGGCTTAGGCTTGTAGTGCAAAAATTCACTTTCAGAGCCCACTTAGTGAGTGTTTGGGCTGAGCTAAAGGTGTCTCCACGTGCTAGTAGGCTTCTTGGGCATTAAACGCCTGCTTGGGACACCTTTTTGGGTGTTGGACGCTAGCTGCTCCTTTTTGGGTGTCCAACGCTAGAAAGGTGGTAGATGGCTGGCGTTGAATTCCAGTTTTGGGCCTTCATCTCCAAAGACAAATATAAACTATTATATATTGCTGGAGAACCCTGGATGTTAGCTTTCCATATCTTTTAAGAACGCTCTATTTGAATATCCGCAGCTCGAGAAATGCTTGCTTGAGTGCACGGAGGTCAGATCCTAACAGCATCTGCTACACTTTCCTTGCCTCTGAATTAAACTCTGTCAAAACTCTCAGATTTCAGCCAAAAAATACCTGAAATCACCATAAAATACAAGAACTCATAGTAGAATCCAAAAATGTAAATTTTACACTAAAACCTATGAAAATATAGTAAAACTTAAATAAAACATAACAAAAATTATATGAAAATGATGTCAAAAAGCGTATAAAATATCCGCTCATTGATAAACCCCAATTTTGTGGTTTATCTTGTGCTTAATTTAAGGGATTTTATCAGCTTATCTCATATTTATTCAATGAAATAGCTTGGTTTAGTAATTCTCCCTAAATTTGTGCTTAAGAGTGAAAACATGCTTTTTAGGCCTTAAATTTGCCAATTTTAATTCACTTTAATTCCATTCGATGCCTTGATATGTTTGTTGAGTGATTTCAGGTTCATAAGGCAAGTATTGGATGGAAGAGGTGAAGAGAAAAGCATGCAAGATGGAGAATTCATGGAAAAACAAGGATTTGGAGTGCTTAGAGTGATGCGCACACATGACAGACGCGTACGCATGAAAAGAAGGTCATCCAGGCAATGCGTACGCGTGACATGACGCGTATGTGTGACAAGAAAAATGCCAGACGACACGTACGCGTGACCCATGCGTACGTGTCACAGCCAACACGTGACCTCATTAAAGTAAATTCGCTGGGGGCGACTTCTGAGCTTCCCAGGCCCAAACCCAACTCATTTCTGAGGCTATTTGATGTAAATTCAAGATTGGACAAGGGGGGATCAATTAGATTAGCTTAGGATCATGTAGGTTAGTTTTCTAGAGAGAAAAGCTCCCTCTTCTCTCTAGAATTAAGATAGATTTAGGTTAATTTTCCTCTTAGATCTAGGTTTAATTTCTTGTTTTCAACTTGTTTTCTTTATAATTTCTTGTTCCTACACCTTCGTTCTCGTAGTTTGTAGTGTTAATTTCCCTTTTTATGCCTCTTGTATGTTGTTGAACTCTTGTTGATTTTGATTTCCTTTTAATTCAATTTATGTTTTATGTTCCTTTATTGTTTAATTGAGTTGTTAATCTTACTTTTCTTGCATTGGGTAGTTGTAGATTTATTATTCTTGCAATTTATGATGCTTTCCTTTTATGCTTACCAAATGTTTGATAAAATGCTTGGTTGGATGTTAGAGTAGTTTTTTGAGCATTCTTAGCTTGGAAAGAGAAATTAGACAATCTTGAGTCATCAATACTCAACTTATGTTGGAGATCTAGAGTTATTAGTTAATATTGTTTCCATTGACTCTAATCTCTTGCTAATTCAATAGTAAGTTAATTAGGACTTTTGGATTGAGATTAACTAGTCTTATTTGACTTTCTCTCTTGTGAAGATAACATTATACCTTCTTCCAATGTTGGAGATGACTAAATAGAATTAGCTCTTCTTAATTATTGTATTATGATTGATGACTAGGATAGAAAGCCTAGATTCTCAATCCTTGCCATGAATGTCTCTCTTTATTACTTGCTTTCTTTAGTTGTTTGATTTACTTTTCTTGTCATTTAATTTTCTTGTCCCCTTATTTGCAAACCCCCCTTGGATACTGGTGGACGAAATTGTGATAAAAGAGTTCCAGGCACTGTTAGAGAAGCTCACAACTCCGTTCAACTTAACCAGCAAGTGTACTGGGTCATCCAAGTAATACCTTACGTGAGTAAGGGTCGATCCCACAGAGATTGTTGGTATGAAGCAAGCTATGGTCACCTTGTAAATCTCAGTTAAGCAGATTAAATGGTTATGGGTTTCGAAAATTAATAATAAATAGAAAATAAAAAGGGATAGAAATACTTATGTAAATCAATAGTGGGAATTTCAGATAGGCATGTAGAGATGCTAGAATCCTTTCGAATCTCTACTTTCTTATTGCTCTCATCCAATCCTTCTTACTCCTTTCCATGGCAAGCTGTATGTAGGGCATCACCATCATCAATGGCTACTTTTAATCCTCTCGGGAAAATGGTCCTATGCGATGTCACTGCACGGCTAATCGTCTGGAGGCTTCACCCTTGTTGATAGCTACATCCCATCCTCTCAGTGAAAATGGTCCAAATGCTCTGTCACAGCACGGATAATCATCTGTCGGTTCTCAATCAGGTTGGAGTAGAATCCATTGATTCTTTTGCGTTTGTCATCATGCCCAGCCTTCAGGAGTTTGAAGCTCGTCACAGTCATTCAATACCGGAATCCTACTCGGAATACCACAGACAAGGTTAGACTTTCCGGATTCCCGGGATCCTACTTGGAATACCATAGACAAGGTTAGACTTTCTGAATCCCCATGAATGCCGCCATCCATCTAGCTTATACCACGAAGATTCTGTTGGAGAATCTAAGAGATATGCGCCCGGCCTAAAGTAGAACGGAAGTGGTTGTCAGTCACGCGCGTTCATAGGTGAGAATGATGATGAGTGTCACGGATCATCACATTCATCAAGTTGTTGTGCAACGTATATCTTGGAATAAGAATAAAAGAGAATTGAATAGAAAGTAATAGTGATTGTATTGAAACTTGAGGTACAGCAGAGCTCCACACCCTTAATCTATGGTGTGCAGAAACTCCACCGTTGAAAATACATAAGTGAAAGGTTCAGGCATGGCCGAATGGCCAGCCCCCTAAAACGTGCTCAATGGCCTCCTAAGATGAAGAATAAAACAAAACTGAGACCAAAGATGAAATGTGGTCCAAAGACTGAATGGTCAAAAGACTCCTAATACACTAGTAAAAAGTCTTATTTATACTAAACTAGCTACTAGGGTTTACATGAGTAAGTAATTGATGCATAAATCCACTTCCGGGGCCCACTTGGTGTATGTTTGGGCTAAGCTTGATCTATCCACGAGCTGAGACTTTTCTTGGAGTTGAACGCCAAGTTATAACGTGTTTTGGGCGTTCAACTCCGGATCATGACGTGTTTCTGGCGTTTAACTCCAGACAACAGCATGTACTTGGCGTTCAACGCCAAGTTACGTCGTCAATTTCCGAATAAAGTATGGACTATTATATATTGCTGGAAAGCTCTGGATGTCGACTTTCCAACGCCGTTGAGAGCGCGCCATTTGGAGTTCTGTAGCTCCAGAAAATCCATTTCGAGTGCAGGGAGGTCAGATTCCAACAGCATCAGCAGTCCTTTGTCAGCCTCCTATCAGAGTTTTGCTTAAGTCCCTCAATTTCAGCCAGAAATTATCTGAAATCACAGAAAAACACACAAAATCATAGTAAAGTCCAGAAATGTGATTTTAACATAAAAACTAATGAAAGTATCCCTAAAAGTAGCTTGAACTTACTAAAAACTACCTAAAAACAATGCCAAAAAGCGTATAAATTATCCGCTCATCACAACACCAAACTTAAATTGTTGCTTGTCCCCAAGCAACTGAAAATCAAATAGGATAAAAAGAAGAGAATATACTATAAATTCCAGAATATCAATGAATATTAATTATAATTAGATGAGCGGGACTTGTAGCTTTTTTGCTTCTGAACAGTTTTGGCATCTCACTTTTTCCCTTGAAGTTTAGAATGATTGGCTTCTCTAGGAACTTAGAATTTCGGATAGTGTTATTGATTCTCCTAGTTAAGTATGTTGATTCTTGAACACAGCTACTTATGAGTCTTGGCTGTGGCCCTAAGCACTTTGTTTTCCAGTATTACCACCGGATACATAAATGCCACAGACACATGACTGGGTGAACCTTTTCAGATTGTGACTCAGCTTTGCTAGAGTCCCCAGTTAGAGGTGTCCAGAGCTCTTAAGCACACTCTTTTTGCTTTGGATCATGACTTTAACCACTCAGTCTCAAGCTTTTCACTTGGACCTTCATGACACAAGCACATGGTTAGGGACAGCTTGATTTAGCCGCTTAGGCCTGGATTTTATTTCCTTGGGCCCTCCTATCCATTGATGCTCAAAGCCTTGGATCCTTTTTACCCTTGCCTTTTGGTTTTAAGGGCTATTGGCTTTTTCTGCTTGCTTTTTCTTTTTCTTTCTATTTTTTTTCGCAAGCTTTTGCTTTTTCACTGCTTTTTCTTGCTTCAAGAATCAATTTGATGATTTTTCAGATCATCAATAACATTTCTCTTTGTTCATCATTCTTTCAAGAGCCAACAATTTTAACATTCATAAACAACAAGATCAAAAATATGCACTATTCAAGCATTCATTCAGAAAACAAAAAGTATTGTCACCACATTAATATAATTAAATTAATTTCAAGGATAAATTCGAAATTCATGTACTTCTTGTTCTTTTGAATTAAAAACATTTTTCATTTAAGAAAGGTGAAGGATTAATGGAATTATTCATAACTTTAAGACATAGTTACTACATACTAATGATCATGAAGTAAAGACACAAAATATAGATAAACATAACATAGAAACCGAAAAACAGAAAGAAATAAGAACAAGGAATGAATCCACCTTAGTGGCGTCTTCTTCTTGAAGGACCAACAATGTCCTTAAGCTCTTCTATGTCCCTTCCTTGCCTTTGTTGCTCCTCTCTCATTGCTCTTTGATCTTCTCTTATTTCATGGAGAATGATGGAGTGCTCATGATGTTCCACCCTTAATTGTTCCACATTGTAGCTCAAATCTTCTAAGGAAGTGTTGAGTTGTTCCCAATAGTTGTTGGGAGGAAAGTGCATCCCTTGAGGCATCTCAGGGATTTCTTGATGATGAGCTTCCTCATGCATCTCTTGAGAACCGTGAAGGGTTTCTCTTGCTTGCTCCATCCTCTTCAATGGAGATGTCTCCTTCTATGATAACTCCAGCTGAGTAACATAGATGGAAAATAAGGTGAGGAAAAGCTAGCCTTGCCATGGTGGAGGGCTTGTCGGCTATTTTGTAGATTTCATTGGAGATGACCTCATGAACTTCTACTTCCTCTCCAATCATGATGCTATGAATCATGATAGCCCGATCCACAGTAACTTCAGATCGGTTGCTAGTGGGAATGATGGAGCGTTGAATGAACTCCAACCATCCTCTAGCCACAGGCTTGAGGTCCAGTCTTCTTAGTTGGACTGGCTTGCCTTTGGAGTCTCTCTTCCATTGAGCTCCTTCCACACATATGTCCATAAGGACTTGGTCCAACCTTTGATTAAAGTTGACCCTTCTAGTGTAGGGGCGTACATCTTCTTGCATCATGGGCAAGTGGAACGCCAACCTCACATTTTTCAGACTAAAATCTAAGTATTTCCCCCGAACCATTGTGAGATAATTCTTTGGACTCGGGTTCATACTTTGATCATGGTTCCTAGTGATCCATGCATTGGTATAGAACTCTTGAACCATTAAGATTCTGACTTGTTGCATGGGGTTGGTTAGGACTTCCCAACCTCTTCTTCGGATTTCATGTCGGATCTCCGGATACTCATTTTTCTTGAGCTTGAAAGGGACCTCAGGGATCACCTTCTTCTTTGCCACAACATCATAGAAGTGGTCTTGATGGCTCTTGGAGATGAATCTTTCCATCTTCCATGGCTCAGAGGTGGAAGCTTTTGTCTTCCCTTTTCCTTTTCTAGAGGATTCTCCGGCCTTAGGTGCCATTGATGGTAGTGGAAAACAAAAAAGATTGTGCTTTGACCACACCAAACTTAAAATGTTGCTCGTCCTCGAGCAAGAGAAGAAAGAAGAAGAAGAGAATATGGAGGAGAAGGGGAAGTGTAGGTTCAGCCAAGGTATGGAAGAGGGGGTTGTTTTGTGTGAAAATGAAGTAGAATGGAAGGGTATATATAGGGAAAGGGGAGAGGGTAGGTTCGGCCATTTTAGGGTGGGATTGGGTGGGAAAATGTTTTTGAATTTTGAAGGTAGGTGGGGTTTATGGGGAAGAGTGGGTGGATGTGAGTGGTGAATAGGTGATTGGGAAGAGAGATTGAGATGATTGGTGAAGGGTTTTTGGGAAGTGTGATATGGGGAAGAGTAAAATAGGATTATGAGGTAAGGTGGGAATATAGTAGGTGGGGATCCTGTGGGGTCCACAGATCCTGAGGTGATCCTGTGGGGTCCACAGATCCTAAGGTGTCAAGGAATTCCATCCCTGCACCAAATAGGCATGTAAAATGCCTTTGCACACTATTCTGGCATTTAAACGCCGAGTGGTGCACATTCTGGGCGTTCAACGCCCACATGTAACATGTTTCTGGCGTTGAACACCAGTTTCATACTTGTTGCTGGCGTTCAGCGCCAGCTTTTCCTCTAGGCACATTCCTGGTGTTCAAACGCCAGAATGTTGCTTGTTTCTGGCGTTCAGTGCCAGATTCATGCTCTGTTCTGGCGTTGAACGCCAGCCAGATGCTCCTTACTGGCGTTGAACGCCAGTCTGTGCTTCCTCCAGGGTGTGATTTTTCTTCTGCTATTTTTGATTCTCTTTTTAATTTTTATATTTTTTTTCGTGACTCCACATGATCATGTACCTAATAAAACACAAAATAACAATAGAATAAAATAAAATAAAAATTAGATAAATAAAATTGGGTTGCCTCCCAACAAGCGCTTCTTTAATGTCAATAGCTTGACAGTGGCTCTCATGGAGCCACAAAGATGATCAGGTTAATGTTGTATAGTCCCAACACCAAACTTAGAGTTTGGATATGGGGTCTTAACACCAAACTTAGAGTTTGGTTGTAGCCTCCCAACACCAAACTTAGAGTTTGACTGTGGGGGCTCTTCTTGACTCTGAACTGAGAGAAGTTCTTCATGCTTACTCTCTTTTGTCACAGAGGGATGGCCATGTGCCTTAAACACAAGGTAGTCCCTATTCAATTGAAGGACTAATTCACCTCTGTTGGCATCTATCACAGCTCCTGCTGTGGCTAGGAAAGGTCTTCCAAGGATAATGTATTCATCCTCTTCCTTCATAGTGTCTAAGATTATGAAATCAGTAGGGATGTAAAGGCCTTCAACCTTTACTAACACGTCCTCCACTATTCCATAAGCATGTCTCAATGACTTGTCTGCCAATTGTAATGAGAACAAGGCAGGTTGTACCTCAATGATCCCCAGCTTCTCCATTACAGAGAGTGGCATAAGATTTATCCCTGACCCCAGATCACACAGAGCTTTTGCAAAGGTCATGGTGCCTATGGCGCAAGGTATCACAAACTTGCCAGGATCTTGTTTCTTTTGAGGTAGAGTTTGCTGAATCCAGGTATCTAGTTCATTAATGATCAAGGGAGGTTCACTTTCCCAAGTCTCATTACCAAACAACTTGGCATTCAGCTTCATGATAGCTCCTAAATATTGAGCAACTTGCTCTCCAGTCACATCTTCATCCTCTTCAGAGGAAGAATAGTCTTCAGAGCTCATGAATGGCAGAAGGAGATTTATTGGAATCTCTATGGTCTCTATATGAGCCTCAGATTCCTTTGGATCCTTAATAGGAAACTCCTTCTTGCTTGAGAGACGTCCCAGGAGGTCATCCTCACTAGGATTTTTGTCCTCCTCCTCCCTTGTGCCTTCGGCCATATTGATCACATCAATGGCCTTGCACTCTCCTTTTGGATTCTCTTCTGTATTGCTTGGGAGAATACTGGGAGGAGTTTCAATGACTTTCTTACTCAGCTGGCCCACTTGTGCCTCCAGATTTCTGATGGAGGATCTTGTTTCACTCATGAAACTGAAAGTGGCTTTTGACAGATCAGAGACTAGATTGGCTAAATTAGAAGTGTTTTGTTCAGAATTCTCTGTCTGTTGCTGAGAAGATGATGGAAAAGGCTTGCTATTGCTTAGCCTATTGCGTCCACCATTGTTAAAGCCTTGTTGAGGCTTTTGGTGATCCTTCCATGAGAAATTTGGATGATTTTTCCATGATTAGTTATAGGTGTTTCCATCAGGTTCACTCATGTAATTAACCTCTGTCATGGCAGGGTTCTCAGGATCATAAGCTTCTTCAGAAGCTGCCTCTTTAGTACTGTTGGATGCATGTTGCCTGACGGTGTTTTTGTGGAAAAATGAATTTCCAACACACAAATCCAACCGGCAAGTATACCGGCTCGCATCAAGTAGTAATAACTCACTTAGAGTGAGGTCGATCCCACAGGGATTGATGGATCAAGCAACTTTAGTGGGTGATTAGTTTAGTCAAGCTAACATTGAAGTGAATTTGGATGAAGTGTAGCCAACAGAAAGTAAATGGCAGGGAATTAAAAGTGCAGAATAATTAAATTGCTGAAACTTAAAGAACAAGAAAGTAAAATAGCTGAAACTTAAATTGCAAGAAATATAAATTGCATCAAATGTAAAGGGGGCTGGGGTGCTGGAAATTAAATGAAAGCAGTAGATCCAAGCTTAGAACAATTGCAAGGAAATTAAATTGCAGGAAAAGTAAATTCAAGGTCACAGTAGCTTAAATGTAAATTGCAGAAGAACACAAGCGCAGGAAATTAAATTGGGAGCAATAAGATGCAACAAAGAGACATAGATCATTTCTCAAATCTCAAAGTGAAACTAACAATTTCAATGAAATAGTAAAAACAGAAGGAAAGCCAAGAGCTCAATTGCTCACTTGATCAAGACAGAAACAAAATTTAACTCAATTGTGAAATTCAGAAAAGAAATTCAAGATCTCAGGGAATCAATGAGACTAGAGAACAAGTCTAGATCTCAAGCCCTTCTTTGATCAATTCAGAGAACAATTTGCAGAAGAAAAAGAAGATGAAAGAAATAAATGAAAACTCAGATTCAATTCTCAATTTTCTGAAATTATGCAGAAGAAGAACAAGAGATTTCAGATCAAGTGAAACAGAATTCCTTCAATTCCTAATGCTCCCTAGTGGAGCTAGCCTCTTTCCAATGGAGCTTCTATTGATGCCTTTATATAGGCTTTACAAAATGAAAAATGAAAATGAAATTAAAACAAATTATAAAAATGAAAATCCTAATTTAATTGATCCATGTGCCTTTGAGTGATGATATGGGCTTTGCTTGCTTTGGATTTGAGGAGAAATGGGTTTGGTTGGCCTTGATTCAATTTGGTGAGGAATTGAATTAAATTGAATTTTGGTTGATTTTGGCCCATATGTTGCTCCCAGGAGGCTGCCCTGCCCTTGTGGAGGGCAGAGTAGGAAATGGTGCATGCGGCCTCATTGCGTGCGTGCTTGGTGCTGGCCATACCAAGTTGTGTGCGCGCCCAAGCTCCTTGCCTTTACTTCCTTGAAGGTCTTGTGTTCGAACCTTGGTGAAAGCACTTGAGGAGCAATTTTTCCTTGATTTTCCATGAAGAGAGCACGACATTGTCCTGCTCTCCAAGAGGGCAGATCAGAATAATGAGTGCTACTTTGCTTTGGAGTGAGGCTCCAGCTTCGAACCTTGGTGGAAGCACTTTGGTTTATCTTTGCTTATTTTTTGCCCTTAAAGATACCTTTCACTCATGCCTCAATTGTACGCCAAATATGGATTGCTATATATCGTTGGAAAGCTCTGAATGTCAGCTTTCCAACGCAACTAGAAGCACATCAATCGGACGTCTGTAGCTCAAGTTATAGCCCTTTGAAGTAGGCATGGTCATGCTGTGAGCGGCCAGATTTTAACTTAGCGAAAATTTGCTCCAACCTCACTTTGCTTCATCACGATATTGCCCTGCCCTTGGCAAGAGCAGGGCAGTGTGCGTGCTGGTTGTTTCCTCCTTTGATTTGGTCATAGGCCATGCTTTTAAAAGCGTGGCCTAAGCCTCCAAAGTGTGCTCCAACTTCAAAGTGTGCTCCAAAGCTCTTTTTTCCTCGTTTTTTGTGCTTCTTTGCTTCTTTTTCTTCTTATTTCCTACAAGATTTATAAAATTAAAAGATCAAGGAAATCTTCCAATTAAGCACAAAAGAATGCAATATTTAAGCACTAATCATCAATTTCTTGTATGAAAAAGCATGGAAAAATAGGTATATGATGACTTGTCATCACAACACCAAACTTAAACCTTGCTTGTCCCCAAGCAAGAAAAGAATCATGCAATAGAAATTGACAATCCAAGGTAAGAAGAGTAGCAAGTTAATGTTCATGGCAAGCTAGTTTTCTATGCATGCTACAATTACAAAAGAGATGTAAATGATTGATGCTTCTATCTAGCTCATTTTATGAAATCTTTTTCTTATAATTCTTCCTTGAAACAAGCTTTTGATTTTTTTTTTACTTCTCCTTTTGGGTGCTTTGCCCCATGAGTTAATAACAAAGCTACGACTTCTAAATGCTTTGTTTTCAAGTATTACCACTTGATACATAAGCACCACAAGCATTTAATTAGAGGACTTCATTAATCAATTTTTTTTCTTTTCTTGACTCTCTAATCATTGATGCTCAGAACCTTGAGCTTTGAGGGAGTGCTTTTGCACTTGATCCTAGCCTTGACTTCTAAGTGTTTTGTTTTCAAGCATTTGGCTTGATACATAAACACCACAAGCACTTAACAAATAAATTGCCATTGGTACTCAGAGCCTTCAGCTTTCTCATTCTTTCCCTTTTTCTTTTCTTGCTTTAATTGTATTTGCTTCTTCAAGGTTTTCATGATTTTAAAAGATTTCACAAAATGTACTAGATGAAAAACTTCAATTAAATAAAATCCAATGCAATTGAGCAACAATCAATCATACTAGCTTTCCAATACTAGTATGCACATGCTAAGTTCTTCTTTAATGCCTTGTTTGTTTATGATCATGATACTTTATTTCTTTTGAACTCACAGAATTCAAGTTGTTAGTTATAATGCCACAGCAACATATTGTAAATTAAATTCAAGCTATGCTTAGTCATACTACACATGCATACAGAGAATATAAAGACAATCATGCAATTTAAAGTGCTGGAAATAAATGAGAGGAAAAGGAACTTTACAACCTTGCAATTTATCTTCTCTATTGTTGTCGTTTTCCTCCCATTCTTCTCCTTCCCATACCAACTCAGAATGCTTGCTTATCCTTAAGCAACAGTTAGGACAATGGTGGTGGAGTCTAAAATGGATCATGAATGTCTTACACAAGAGGATGTTAGTAGTACATGTGTTCTAAGCAAGCAAAATGAAAGATAAAAATCAAGGCACAAAGGACAGAGACATTGTGATTGTAAGCATAAGAAGGTGGGCACAATACTTTGCATAAAAGATAAGTGGCACACCAAACTTAGTGTGACACTTTCACTTGGAATTAATGCAAGTATCTTGTAAGAATTAGAATAAAATTTTGTTGCATAGCAACACCAAACTTAGAATGCAACCATATGTCAATTTATTTGAACTAAAACTAAACAAAAGAAACTGTTATATGTTAAATACAATCACCAAGCCAAGAATCTATCATTAATAAAGCTCTCTTGGTAATGTATTAACAAACACAGTAAATAAGCAAACTAAAATAAAAGCATTAAAAATAAAGAATTAACTAAAGTAAACAGAATAACAAAATATCAAACCAAAAGAAAATTAACACTGCAAAGACATTATGGTTATGTAGACAAGTGGTGTTGCTGAATGATTTGCATAGAAAAATAGGTGGCACACCAAACTTAGAATCTTGGTGTGTCACTTTCATTTTTTTTTTTGATTTGATGCAATCATCCAAAAAGATTGAAAACAATGTGTTGCATGGCAACACTAAACTTAGAATGTAACCATATGCCAATTTATTGAATTTAAACAAAGCAAAGAAAGAAAACAAAGCAGAGAAGAGAAATTATACCTACGGTTGGGTTACCTCCCAACAAGTGCTCTTTTAGTGTCATTAGCTTGACATGTTGTTCTTCACTTTCTTCCTCTTCTTCCAGTTTGTTAAGAGGAATGACCTCAAAGGGGGAGAAGATTCAGCTATTGTCCCTTGCCTTGGCCTTTCCTCAGCAAGCTTCCTTTTGCAAATGGCTTGATTGATCTTGCTTGCTGGATTAGGGACAGGATTGGTGCTCTTGTTAGTTGCCTTCACTTCTTTGAATTCAAGACTTGGTTGCTGTGTGATTATTGGAGTTTTGTATTCATCCAGGGCCTTTTGCATTGGTGGTTCCATGAGCTTTTCCTCTATGTACTTCTCTGCTTCACTTGAGTTTGACTTCTCTTGAGTATCTTCCTCACTTTCTTGCTCTTCTACTTCCTCTTTTGCACTCAACATTTGACTTAATAGCTTTTTCATTGAGGAGGTTTGTTGATCTTCCCAACATTTCTTCATCTCCTCTTCATATCTTTTAATCATGGATTCAATTGTTGAGCCGTGTTGTTTCAGGGAAGTTTGAGAGAGTTGTGAATTTTCATGTTCCTTTGTCACCTCAAGTGCAGTTTCATTTTCAACCACCTCATTCTTCATTGAAAGTTCACTTGATACAGTGGCCTTCTTATCTTGCTCTTCCACTTTCTCCTTCACATCCATCAATTGGCCTTCATTTTCCTTGCTCAGTGGTTCTGAGCTCCTCCTTATTTTCTCTAAATCTCCATTCATATTTTTGAAGAGAGCTTCTTGCCTTTTCCAGGATTGTTCTTGTCTTTCAAAAAATCCTGTGAACTTTTGAAGGAGATCTTCTGAATCACAATTTGAATAATTGTTGAACTCATCACAGTATGGATTGCTAAGATTTCTTTGATTTTGACTTTCCCAGTCACAATATGAGTAGTTGTTAGACTCATCAAAATCTGGATCATATTGTGTCTCTGGGAAGTGTCCCATATGATTCTCTTGCTCATCTTATGTCTCTGAAGCAATTCTCCATGGATTGGAGTGCTTAGAATCTATAAATTCTTGGTGATATTCCCAGCCACCATTAAAGATTTGTGATGGTGGGTGATATTCCAGAAAATTTGTTTGATCACAAGATGAGTTGAACTCCATTTGAATTTTGTAAAACACAACACCAATGAAAATTGAAATTACTCATATCAAAAATGAGTTTTGCTTAGTGAGGCAAAAACACAAACACCTTGGTTTCAACTTAGAACAGAGAACAAAAAAGAAAAAAATGCTTGATCTAGACTTCTCACCCACTTAATCATTGTTGATCTAATCAATCCCCGGCAACGGCGCCAAAAACTTGATGGTGTTTTTGTGGAAAAACGAATTTCCAACACACAAATCCAACGGCTCGCATCAAGTAGTAATAACTCACTTAGAGTGAGGTCGATCCCACAGGGATTGATGGATCAAGCAACTTTAGTGGGTGATTAGTTTAGTCAAGCTAACATTGAAGTGAATTTGGATGAAGTGTAGCCAACAGAAAGTAAATGGCAGGGAATTAAAAGTGCAGAATAATTAAATTGCTGAAACTTAAAGAACAAGAAAGTAAAATAGCTGAAACTTAAATTGCAAGAAATATAAATTGCATCAAATGTAAAGGGGGCTGGGGTGCTGGAAATTAAATGAAAGCAGTAGATCCAAGCTTAGAACAATTGCAAGGAAATTAAATTGCAGGAAAAGTAAATTCAAGGTCACAGTAGCTTAAATGTAAATTGCAGAAGAACACAAGCGCAGGAAATTAAATTGGGAGCAATAAGATGCAACAAAGAGACATAGATCATTTCTCAAATCTCAAAGTGAAACTAACAATTTCAATGAAATAGTAAAAACAGAAGGAAAGCCAAGAGCTCAATTGCTCACTTGATCAAGACAGAAACAAAATTTAACTCAATTGTGAAATTCAGAAAAGAAATTCAAGATCTCATGGAATCAATGAGACTACAGAACAAGTCTAGATCTCAAGCCCTTCCTTGATCAATTCAGAGAACAATTTGCAGAAGAAAAAGAAGATGAAAGAAATAAATGAAAACTCAGATTCAATTCTCAATTTTCTGAAATTATGCAGAAGAAGAACAAGAGATTTCAGATCAAGTGAAACAGAATTCCTTCAATTCCTAATGCTCCCTAGTGGAGCTAGCCTCTTTCCAATGGAGCTTCTATTGATGCTTTTATATAGGCTTTACAAAATGAAAAATGAAAATGAAATTAAAACAAATTATAAAAATGAAAATCCTAATTTAATTGATCCATGTGCCTTTGAGTGATGATATGGGCTTTGCTTGCTTTGGATTTGAGGAGAAATGGGTTTGGTTGGCCTTGATTCAATTTGGTGAGGAATTGAATTAAATTGAATTTTGGTTGATTTTGGCCCATATGTTGCTCCCAGGAGGCTGCCCTGCCCTTGTGGAGGGCAGAGTAGGAAATGGTGCATGCGGCCTCATTGCGTGCGTGCTTGGTGCTGGCCATGCCAAGTTGTGTGCGCGCCCAAGCTCCTTGCCTTTACTTCCTTGAAGGTCTTGTGTTCGAACCTTGGTGAAAGCACTTGAGGAGCAATTTTTCCTTGATTTTCCATGAAGAGAGCACGACATTGCCCTGCTCTCCAAGAGGGTAGAGCAGAATAATGAGTGCTACTTTGCTTTGGAGTGAGGCTCCAGCTTCGAACCTTGGTGGAAGCACTTTGGTTTATCTTCGCTTATTTTTTGCCCTTAAAGATGCCTTTCACTCATGCCTCAATTGTACGCCAAATATGGATTGCTATATATCGTTGGAAAGCTCTGAATGTCAGCTTTCCAACGCAACTGGAAGCACATCAATCGGACGTCTGTAGCTCAAGTTATAGCCCTTTGATGTAGGCATGGTCATGCTGTGAGCGGCCAGATTTTAACTTAGCGAAAATTTGCTCCAACCTCACTTTGCTTCATCACGATATTGCCCTGCCCTTGGCAAGAGCAGGGTAGTGTGCGTGCTGGTTGCTTCCTCCTTTGATTTGGTCATGGGCCACGCTTATAAAAGTGTGGCCTAAGCCTCCAAAGTGTGCTCCAACTTCAAAGTGTGCTCCAAAGCTCTTTTTTCCTCGTTTTTTGTGCTTCTTTGCTTCTTTTTCTTCTTATTTCCTACAAGATTTATAAAATTAAAAGATCAAGAAAATCTTCCAATTAAGCACAAAAGAATGCAATATTTAAGCACTAATCATCAATTTCTTGTATGAAAAAGCATAGAAAAATAGGTATATGATGACTTGTCATCATTGCCATCCATTCAGATTTTGAGAGATCATGTTGACCTATTGAGTCAACACTTTGTTCTGAGCCAATATGGCATTCAGAGCATCAATCTCAAGAACTCCTTTCTTCTGAGGTATCCCATTATTCACAGAATTCCTCTCAGAAATGTACATGAATTGGTTATTTGTAACCATGTCAATTAGTTCTTGAGCTTCTGCAGGCGTTATTTTTAGGTGAATAGATCCACCTGGAGAATGGTCCAATGACATTTTTGAAAATTCAGATAGACCATAATAGAATATATCTAATATGGTCCATTCTGAAAACATGTCAGATGGACACCTTTTGGTCAGCTGCTTGTATCTTTCCCAAGCTTCATAGAGGGATTCACCATCTTTTTGTTTGATGGTCTGAACATCCACTCTAAGCTTGCTCAGCTTTTGAGGAGGAAAGAATTTATCCAAAAAGGCTGTGACCAGCTTATCCCAGGAGTCCAGGCTATCCTTAGGTTGTGAATCCAACCCTATTCTAGCTCTGTCTCTTACAGCAAAAGGGAAAAGCATGAGTCTGTAGACTTCAGGATCAACTCCATTTGTCTTAACAGTCTCACAGATCTGCAAGAACTCAGTTAAAAACTGATAAGGATCTTCAGATGGAAGTCCATAAAACTTGCAGTTTTGTTGCATTAAGGCAACTAGCTGAGGTTTCAGCTCAAAGTTATTGGCTCTAATGGCAGGAATGGAGATGCTTCTTCCATCAAATTTGGACGTTGGCTTTGTGAAGTCACCAAGCATTCTCCTTGCATTATTATTATTTTCGGCTGCCATCTCCTTCTCTTGTTTGAAAATTTCTGAAAGGTTGTTTCTGGATTGTTGTAATTTAGTTTCTCTTAGTTTTCTTTTCAGAGTCCTTTCAGGTTCAGGATCAATTTCAACAAGAGTGCCTTTTTCCCTGTTCCTGCTCATATGAAAGAGAAGAAAACAAGAAAAGAAGAGGAATCCTCTATGTCACAGTATAGAGATTCCTTTATGTTAGTAGAAGAAGAAAGGGGATAAGAGTGAAGAAGAATGGGTTCGGATTTTTAGATGAAGAGAGGTGAAGAGAAGTGTTAGTAAATAAATAATTAAATAGAATAAGAAAGGAGAGGGGAAATTTCGAAAATAATTTTGAAAAAGTGGTTAGTGATTTTCGAAAATCAGAGATAAAATATAATTAAAATTAAAATTTAAAACAATTAAAAAGAATTTTTGAAAAAGAGAGAAGTATTTTTGAAAATTAGAGAGGGATAGGTAGTTAGTTGGTTTTGAAAAAGATAGGAAACATACAAAAAGTTAGTTAGTTGATTGAAAAAGATATTAAAATCAAATTTGAAAAAGATAAGAAGATAAGAAGTTAGATAAGATATTTTGAAATCAAATTTTGAAAAAGATAAAATTTTTTAAAAAGATAAGATAAAAGATAAAAAGATTTAATTCAAAAATTTGAAATTACTTACTTCACTAACAAGAAACTACAAGATAAGATTCTAGAACTTAAAGATTGAACCTTTCTTAACAAGAAAGTAACAAACTTCAAATTTTTGAATCAATCACATTAATTGTTAGCTAATTTTCGAAAATATGATATAAAGATAAGAAAAATATTTTGAAAATATTTTGAAAAAGAATTTTGAAATTTTTGAAAAATAAAAAAAATGAAAAAGATATAATTTTTAAAAAAGATTTTGAAAAGATAAGATTTTTAAAATTGAAATTTTGACTTGACTTGTAAGAAACAACTAATTTTTAAAAATTTTTGACCAAGTCAACCCAAAATTTCGAAAATTTCGAGGGAAATAAGGAAAAGATATTTTTTTTATTTTTGAATATTTTAATTATGAGAGAGAAAAACACAAACATGACCCAAAACATGAAAATTTTGGATCAAAACACATGATGCATGCAAGAACACTATGAATGTCAAGATGAACACTAAGAACACTTTGAAGATCATGATGAACATCAAGAACATATTTTTGAAAAATTTTTGATGCAAAGAAAACATGCAAGACACCAAACTTAAAAATCTTTAATGCATGGACTCTAACAAACGAAAAATGCATATGGAAAACAACAAACAACACAAAACAAGAAATCATCAAGATCAAACAAGAATACTTGTCAAGAACAACTTGAAGATCATAAAGAACACCATGAATATATGAATTTTCGAAAAATGCAAGAAAAAATTTTTAAAGCATGCAATTGACACCAAACTTAAAAATTGACTCAAGACTCAAACAAGAAACACAAAATATTTTTGATTTTTATGATTTTATTAATTTTTTTGGATTTTTATTATATTTTTCGAAAATAAAGTTTGGAAAAACGAAAAATGAAAAGAAAAATTTAAAAAAAAATTGAAAAGAAAATTACCTAATCTGAGCAACAAGATGAACCGTCAGTTGTCCATACTCGAACAATCGCTGGCAACGGCGCCAAAAACTTGGTGGACGAAATTGTGATAAAAGAGTTCCAGGCACTGTTAGAGAAGCTCACAACTCCGTTCAACTTAACCAGCAAGTGTACTGGGTCATCCAAGTAATACCTTACGTGAGTAAGGGTCGATCCCACAGAGATTGCTGGTATGAAGCAAGCTATGGTCACCTTGTAAATCTCAGTTAAGCAGATTAAATGGTTATGGGTTTCGAAAATTAATAATAAATAGAAAATAAAAAGGGATAGAAATACTTATGTAAATCAATAGTGGGAATTTCAGATAGGCGTGTGGAGATGCTAGAATCCTTTCGAATCTCTACTTTCTTATTGCTCTCATCCAATCCTTCTTACTCCTTTCCATGGCAAGCTGTATGTAGGGCATCACCATCATCAATGGCTACTTTTAATCCTCTCGGAAAAATGGTCCTATGCGCTGTCACTGCACGACTAATC
This sequence comes from Arachis hypogaea, assembly GCF_003086295.3. Classification (NCBI taxonomy): domain Eukaryota; kingdom Viridiplantae; phylum Streptophyta; class Magnoliopsida; order Fabales; family Fabaceae; genus Arachis; species Arachis hypogaea. Next base: position 71,449,059 of record NC_092044.1, read on the forward strand.
GTCTGGAGGCATCACCCTTGTTGATAGCTACATCCCATCCTCTCAGTGAAAATGGTCCAAATGCTCTGTCACAGCACGGCTAATCACCTGTCGGTTCTCAATCAGGTTGGAGTAGAATCCATTGATTATTTTGCATTTGTCATCACGCCCAGCCTTCAGGAGTTTGAAGCTCGTCACAGTCATTCAATACCGGAATCCTACTCGGAATACCAAAGACAAGGTTAGACTTTCCGGATTCCCGGGATCCTACTTGGAATACCACAGACAAGGTTAGACTTTCCGGATCCCCATGAATTCCGCCATCCATCTAGCTTATACCACGAAGATTCTGTTGGGGGAATCTAAGAGATATGCGCCCGGCCTAAAGTAGAACGGAAGTGGTTGTCAGTCACGCGCGTTCATAGGTGAGAATGATGATGAGTGTCATGGATCATCACATTCATCAAGTTGTTGTGCAACGTATATCTTGGAATAAGAATAAAAGAGAATTGAATAGAAAGTAATAGTGATTGTATTGAAACTTGAGGTACAGCAGAGCTCCACACCCTTAATCTATGGTGTGCAGAAACTCCACCGTTAAAAGTACATAAGTGAAAGGTTCAGGCATGGCCGAATGGCCAGCCCCCTAAAACGTGCTCAATGGCCTCCTAAGATGAAGAATAAAATAAAACTGAGACCAAAGATGAAACGTGGTCCAAAGACTGAATGGTCAAAAGACTCCTAATACACTAGTAAGAAGTCTTATTTATACTAAACTAGCTACTAGGGTTTATATGAGTAAGTAATTGATGCATAAATCCACTTCCGGGGCCCACTTGGTGTATGTTTGGGCTGAGCTTGATCTATCCACGAGCTGAGGCTTTTCTTGGAGTTGAACGCCAAGTTATAACGTGTTTTGGGCGTTCAACTCCGGATCATGACGTGTTTCTGGCGTTTAACTCCAGACAGCAGCATGTACTTGGCGTTCAACGCCAAGTTACGTCATCAATTTCCGAATAAAGTATGGACTATTATATATTGCTGGAAAGCTCTGGATGTCTACTTTCCAACGCCGTTAAGAGCGTGTCATTTGGAGTTCTGTAGCTCCAAAAAATCCATTTCGAGTGAAGGGAGGTCAGATTCCAACAGCATCAGCAGTCCTTTGTCAGCCTCCTATCAGAGTTTTGCTCAAGTCCCTCAATTTCAGCCAGAAATTATCTGAAATCACAGAAAAACACACAAACTCATAGTAAAGTCCAGAAATGTGATTTTAACATAAAAACTAATGAAAACATCCCTAAAAGTAGCTTGAACTTACTAAAAACTACCTAAAAACAATGCCAAAAAGCGTATAAATTATCCGCTCATCAGATACCATAACCAATAATGTACATACCTCACTGCAATTCCTTTGAGAGATGACCCGAGATCTAATACTCTCGGTATTTTTATTGGTTTGCACTCGTGATAAAAAAATTAAACTTTAATTGAGCATTACTTGTCGATTTGGAACTATAATTGCAACGAGGTTATTTCTCTTTTACCGAGAAGGAATTCTAAGCTGACAATAATTTCTTTTTCACTCATCAATGCCAATCTCCTGGCTTGGAAAGCGAAGACGGTATTCCTTCGAGGGAAGCAATTGGATACTTCTAATCAAGCTTTTGAAGCCTTCTTGAAGATTCCTCACATCCCACCTAGCCGAGATGCTTATCAGAAGATTAAGGCAGATGTGATTAAGGGAAAGACTTCTTTGGATTCTATTTTGAAGAAGATCGGCTGTCCTGAGGCCCGTTGAGAGTATAGTGCGGGGGAAAAAGCTGCCCCCATTAGCATTGCATGTTCTGATCTCACTCCCGAGGCTAGGATATGGCAACAGATACTGGCTGATTACCTACTTCCTAGCACCCATACCACCCACATCCGAGTCCGAGTTGTTGTGCTTCTTTGGTCTATTCTGAAGGGTAAGAAGATAGCTATCTTGCCTTTGATTCGCGAGTCGATGTGGAAGGTGAACCAGAAAAGAAGTTCAACATTCCCTTCCCATCGATGGTTATGAGATTCGCAATGGGCGCCTCAATGCAAGGCGTTTTGACTGGTTGGCAACAAAGCTCGAGGGAAGCGATCCTGGCCTAGTTCCTGCTGCTTCACCTGAGTCGGTAGTAGAGGAGGAGGATGATGAGGATGGAAAGGCCGAGACGATTTTGGATATGATCGTCTATCAGCAGCCTAAGTCCTCGCCTCCACCTGCTAAAGGTGGAGCTTCAAAGCCTCTATACCCCCTGGATTGTGTGCATGCACAGAGGACCGTGCAATGATTAAGTGTCGGGGAAGGATTCGTGATTGTGGGGCATAAATCTCTCTTTTTGAATACTTTGCACTTTTTTTAGCTATTATGCTTTGTGAATATTTGTTAGTACTTTTAACTATTGCATTGTACTTCTCTTATTTTGCTTATATTAGTCTATTTCTAGTCTTATTGTAGTTATCGCATTTGCATTTTGTTTAGTACATATGCTATAGATGGTAGATGTGATTGGATATTGTGAATAGTAGATAGTATCTAGTTCATGTTTTTCCTAAATGTTCTTGATGATTTTTGGATAGTAAAATTAAGAAATGAGCTGGAAATTTTGAAATTCATCCAACATATCATGCATACATACATAGATAATAAATTTGGTAAAAAGAATAAAAATTTTCAAGAAATCTCTTTTGGGGCATTCCATTGATTCGATTCAAAAAATTATTTTTAAACTTGTTTGAATTGTTTTGTGGAGCATAGAAAAGAGATAGAACAAACAACCTTACGAGTTGTTGGGCTTTTAATGGGTGGTTGTGCATTCTAACCACAAATTTTATTCAGTGTGTTATGCTCCTTCTATGAATGTAATCTTGCGTTTGCTTAATTCTTTATTTTCGATATTTGATGTTTGAATGCATTTAGCATGATTGAGGCTATTTTTGAATTTAAGCTTACTAACCCGTATAGCCAAACCCTTATATCTACCATTGTGAGCCACTTTTAAGCCTTTTTAATTCTCCTTGGTTCCAATTGTTACCACATCACTAACTCTAACCAAACAACCAAGAATAACCTTGAATTGTATCTGTGATTTGTTCAGGTTGAGGTGTGTGTGTCATTTAAGTGTGGAAAGATTTTGGGAGACATTGGGAGAGAGAATAAAAGTTTATTTTGAATATTCATTGAAATGTTTGGAAAATGGATGCACATTCATATGCCAATTTTCTTTAACCATATGCATTTGTCATAGAAATAGAAAAGAAAAAATGAAATGAAAAAATAATAACAAAAGGGGACAAAGGTAATCCCAAAGAAAAGAAAATTGAATATGGAATGCATATGTAGATTGAAGGAGAAAGAATGTATGAATGTGTGTAAAAAGAGAGTAGTGTGTAGTTAGAATTGCATTTTAGTGATTAGGTTGAAATAGGTTAGGTGGATACTTAAGATAATCAAAAATTCAATATATTAGTCTACTTGACCACATCATCCTACCTTAACCCTAACCCCATTACAACCCTCTAAAGTCCTCATGACATTTGTATTCTTGCATCAAATACTTGTTGATTGTTAGATAAATAGAAAATTCTATAAAGCATGATTAGAGGAGACTTAAGTGATTGAACCCTAAACACTGAGCGATTAGACTGTATACACATTCGGTGAGGCATTCTATTGCTCAATTCTATGTTTCCACCTCTTGTTTTGTGTTTGCTTGCAAGTTGCTTGGTGGACGAAATTGTGATTCATACTTAAATTGTTGTTCGAAATTGATTCCCCGGTAATGGCCCAAAAAACTTGGTGCTCAATACCATGGTCTAAACATAATTTCACAACTTCGCTCAACTAACCAGCAAGTGTACTGGGTCGTCCACGTAATAAACCTTACGTGAGTAAGGGTCGATCCCACAGAGATTGTCGGTATGAAGCAAGCTATGGTCATCTTGTAAATCTCAGTCAGGCGGATAATAAATGGTGATAGAGTTTTCGAATAATTATAGTAAATAAACAAAAAATAAAGATAGAAAAACTTATGTAAATCATTGGTGAGAATTTCAGATAAGTGCATAGAGATGCTTGTTCCTATTGAATCTCTACTTTCCTACTGCTTTCTTTCAATCCTTCTTATTCCTTTCCATGACAAGCTGTATGTAGGGCATCACCGTTGTCAATGGCTACATCCCATCCTCTCGGTGAAAAAGGTCCAAATGCCCTATCACGGCACGGCTAATCATCTATCAGTTCTCGATCATGTCAAAATAGAATCCATTGATTCTTTTGCGTTTGTCATCACGCCCAACAATCGCGAGTTTGAAGCTCTTCACAGTCATTCAATCCCAGAATCCTACTCGGAATACCACAGAAAAGGTTTAAACTTTTCGGATTCTCATGAATGCCGCCATCAATTCTAGCTTATACCACGAAGACTCTGATGTCACGGAATGAAAGGCTCGGTTGTCAGGCGAGGGCAACCATGCGTCGTGCATCAGGAATCCAAGACATACACACTCTAGCTTTCGCTTGTTGAACGGAAGTGGTTGTCAGGCATGCGTTCATAGGGACGGATGATGATGAGTGTCACGGATCAACACATCCATCAAGTTGAAGTACGAGTAGTATCTTAGAATAGAAATAAGATTGAATTTGAATAAAAGATGGTAGTAATTGCATTAAAACTCGAGGTACAGTAGAGCTCCACACTCTTAATCTATGGTGTGTAGAAACTCCACCGTTGAAAATACATAAGTGATGAAGGTTCAGGCATGGCCGAAAGGCCAGCCCCCAAAACGTGATTAATAGTCTCCTCAGATGAATAATGGAATAAAATCGAGACCAAAGATGTAACATGATTAATAGTCTCCAGTTACATCTTCATCCTCTTCAGAGGAAGAATAGTCTTCAGAGCTCATGAATGGCAGAAGGGGGTTTAATGGAATCTCTATGGTCTCTATATGAGCCTCAGATTCCTTTGGGTCCTCAATAGGGAACTCCTTCTTGCTTGAGAGACGTCCCATGAGGTATTCCTCATTGGAATTCATGTCCTCTCCTTCCTCTCTAGGTTCGGCCATATTGATTACATCAATGGCCTTGCACTCTCTTTTTGGATTTTCTTCAGTATTGCTTGGGAGAGTACTAGGAGGAGTTTCAGTGACTTTCTTACTCAACTGGCCCACTTGTGCCTCCAAATTTCTGATGGAGGACCTTGTTTCACTCATGAAACTTAAAGTGGCCTTAGACAAATTAGAGACTATGTTTGCTAAGTTAGAGGTGCTCTGCTCAGAATTCTCTGTCTGTTGCTGAGAAGATTATGGAAAAGGCTTGCTATTGCTAAACTTGTTTCTTCCCCCATTATTAAAGCCTTGTTGAGGCTTTTGTTGATCCTTCCATAAGAAATTTGGATGATTTCTCCATGAGGGGTTATAGGTGTTGCCAAAGGCTTCTCCCATGTAATTTACCTCTGCCATTGCAGGGTTTTCAGGATCATAAGCTTCTTCTTCAGAAGATGCCTTTTTAGTGCTATTGGATGCATTTTGCCATCCATTCAAACTTTGAGAAATCATGTTGACTTGCTGAGTCAACATTTTGTTCTGAGCCAAGATGGCATTCAGAGCATTAATGTCAAGAACTCCCTTCCTCTGAGGCGTCGAATTATTCACGGAATTCCTCTCAGAAGTGTACATGAATTGGTTATTTTCAACCATTTCAATAAGTTCCTAAGCTTCTGTAGGCGTTTTCTTTAGGTGAATGGATCCACCTGCAGAGTGGTCCAGTGACATCTTAAAAAACTCAGACAGACCATAATAGAATATATCTATCATGGTCCATTCTGAAAACATGTCAGAAGGACACTTTTTGGTCATCTGCTTGTATCTTTCCCAAGCTTCATAGAGGGATTCACCATCTTTTTGCTTGAAGGTCTGAACATCCACTCTAAGCTTGCTCAGCTTTTGAGGAGGAAAGAACTTAACCAAGAAGGCCGTGACCAGCTTATCCCAAGAATCCAGGCTATCCTTAGGTTGTGAGTCCAACCATGTTCTAGCTCTGTCTCTTACAGCAAAAGGGAAAAGCATGAGCCTGTAGATTTCAGGATCTACTCCATTAGTCTTAACAGTCTCACAGATCTGCAAGAACTTAGTTAAAAACTGGTAGGGATCTTCTGATGGAAGTCCATGAAACTTGCAGTTTTGTTGCATTAGAGCAACTAGTTGAGATTTCAGCTCAAAATTGTTTGCTCCAATGGCAGGAATTGAGATGCTTCTTCCATCAAACTTGGAAGTAGGTGTAGTATAATCACCAAGCATCCTCCTTGCATTATTGTTGTTGGGTTCGGCTGACATATCCTTTTCTTGTTCGAAAATTTCAGTAAGGTTGTATCTGGATTGTTGTAATTTAGCTTCTCTTAGTTTCCTCTTCAGAGTCCTTTCAGGTTCAGGATCATTCAACAAGAATGCCTTTTTCCTTATTCCTGCTCATATGAGAAAGAAGAGAACAGAAAAGGAAGAGGAATCCTCTATGTCACAGTATAGAGATTCCTTTATGTTAGTAGAAGAAGAAAGGGAATAAGAGTGAAGAAGAATGAATAAATAAATAAATAAATAAATAGAATAAGATGAGAGATAGAAGTTTTCAAAAATAATTTTGAAAATGAGTTATTGATTTTCGAAAATTAAGATAAGAAATAAAATTAAAATTAAAATTTAAAACAATTAATTAATTAAAAAGAATTTTTGAAAAAGAGGGAGATATTTTCGAAAATTAGAGAGAGAAAAGTTTTTAGGTGATTTTGAAAAAGATAAGAAATAAACAAAAAGTCAAATAGTTAGTTGAAAAAGATTTGAAAGTCAAATTTGAAAAGATAAGAAGATAAGAAGTTAGAAAAGATATTTTAAAATCAAATTTTTAAAAAAAGATAAAATTTTGAAAAAGATATGATATAAAAGATAAGATTAAAATTAAAATTGATTACTTTACTAACAAGAAACTAAAAAATAAGATTCTAGAATTTAAAGATTGAACCTTTCTTAACAAGAAAGTAACAAACTTCAAATTTTTGAATCAATCATATTAATTGTTAACATAATTTTCGAAAATAAAGATAAAACTAAGAAAAAGATTTTTGAAAAATATTTTAAAGGATTTTCGTAAATTAATAAGAAAAATGAAAAATATTTAATTTTTGAAAAAATTTTAAAAAGATAAAATTTTTAAAATTTGAAAATTTGACTTGACTTACAAGAAACAACTAATTTTAAAAAAATTTGACTAAGTCAACTCAAATTTTCGAAATTTTGAGAGAATTAAGGAAAATATATTTTTTTGATTTTTGAATTTTTAATTATGAGCGAGAAAAACATAAAAAATAACTCACAACATGAAAATTATGAATCAAAACACATGATGCATGCAAGAACACTATGAATATCAAGATGAACACCAAGAACACTTTGAAGATCATGATGAACATCAAGAACATATTTTTGAAAAATTTTGATGTAAAGAAAACATGCAAAACACCAAATTTAGAAATATTTAATGTTTAGACACTATGAATGCAAAAATGCACATGAAAAACAACAAAAGACACAAAATAAGAAAACATCAAGATCAAACAAGAAGACTTACCAAGAACAACTTGAAGATCATGAAGAACACTATGAATGCATGAATTTTCGAAAAATGCATAAATTTTTAGAAAAAATGCAATTGACACCAAACTTAAAAATTGACTCAAGACTCAAACAAGAAACACAAAATATTTTTTATTTTTATGATTTTATTATTTTTTTATATTTTTCGAAAAATATATAGGAAAAAGGAAGTAATGAATTCAAAGTCCTCAATCAAAATCCCAGGAATCATAGCAGGTTAGTCTAAAGCTTGATGGCAAGCCAAGCTTCAGCATACTATTTTGAAACTCTAGAATTTATTCTTAAAAACTCTGAAGGAATTTTCGAAAATAAAGGGAAATTTTTGAAAAATATTTTTGAAAACTTTTTGAAAACAAAATAAAAAAGAAAATTACCTAATCTGAGCAACAAGATGAACCGCAATTGTCCATACTCGAACAATCCCCGGCAACGGCGCCAAAAACTTGGTGGACGAAATTGTGATTCATACTTAAATTGTTGTTCGAAACTGATTCCCCGGTAATGGCCCCAAAAACTTGGTGCTCAATACCATGGTCTAAACATAATTTCACAACTTCGCTCAACTAACCAGCAAGTGTACTGGGTCATCCAAGTAATAAACCTTACGTGAGTAAGGGTCGATCCCACAGAGATTGTTGGTACGAAGCAAGCTATGGTCATCTTGTAAATCTCAGTCAGGCAGATAATAAATGGTGATAGAGTTTTCGAATAATAATAGTAAATAAACAGAAAATAAAGATAGAAAAACTTATGTAGATCATTAGTGAGAATTTCAGATAAGTGCATAGAAATGCTTGTTCCTGTTGAATCTCTGCTTTCCTACTGCTTTCTTTCAATCCTTCTTATTCCTTTCGATGGCAAGCTGTATGTAGGGCATCACCGTTGTCAATGGCTACATCCCATCCTCTCAGTGAAAAAGGTCCAAATTCTCTGTCACAGCACGACTAATCATCTGTCAGTTCTCGATCATGTCAGAATAGAATCCATTGATTCTTTTGCGTTTGTCATCACGCCCAACAATTGCAAGTTTGAAGCTCGTCACAGTCATTCAATTCCAGAATCCTACTCGGAATACCATAGACAAGGTTTAGACTTTCCGGATTCTCATGAATGCTGTCATCAATTCTAGCTTATACCACGAAGACTCTGATCTCACGAAATGGAAGGCTCGATTGTCAGGCAAGGGCAACCATGCATCGTGCATCAGGAATCCAAGAGATACACACTATAGCTTTCGCTTGTAGAACGGAAGTGGTTGTCAGGCACGCGTTCATAGGGACGGATGATGATGAGTGTCACGGATCATCACATCCATCAGGTTGAAGCACGAGTAGTATCTTAGAACAGAAATAAGATTGAATTTTAATAAAAGATGGTAGTAATTGCATTAAAACTCAAGGTACAGCAGAGCTCCACACCCTTAATCTATGGTGTGTAGAAACTCCACCGTTGAAAATACATAAGTGATGAAGGTTCAGGCATGGCCGAATGGCCAGCTCCCAAAACGTGATCAATAGTCTCCTCAGATGAATAATGGAATAAAACCGAGACCAAAGATGTAACGTGGTCAAAAGACACTGAGTATAATAGTAAAATGTCCGATTTATACTAGACTAGCTACTGGCGTTTGACTTCAGAATGCAACATGGAACTGGCGTTGAGCGCCAGTTTACGTCATCTAATCACGAATAAAGTATGAACTATTATATATTGCTAAAAATCTCTGGATGTCTACTTTCCAACGCCATTGAGAGCGCGTCGTTTGGAGTTCTGTAGCTCCAGAAAATCCATTTCGAGTGCAGGAAGGTCAGAATCTAATAGCATCAGCAGTCCTTTGTCAGCCTTTTATCAGAGTTTTGCTCAGGTCCCTCAATTTCAGCCAGAAAATACCTAAAATCACCGAAAAACACACAAACTCATAGTAAAGTCCAGAAATGTGAATTTAGGATAAAAACTAATGAAAACATCCTAAAAGTAACTATATCCTACTAAAAACTATCTAAAAACAATGCCGAAAAGCGTATAAATTATCCGCTCATCATTGCTCAATTTAGAAATTTAAATTAATTCTTTGGATTTTGATTCCATTGTATTGTTTGCTTGTTTTATCCCTAATTCTCTATTTTGATTGAATGAAAATTGTTTGCCTGTTTTGCCAAATTAATAGAAAATCGTGGTATAGATAGAAGTAGCTAGCATTTAGCATAGTTGCATGCATGTAGGTAGTTTCATTCTATAAGTTGCCTACCCTTGTATCCTTCTCCTTTAATTGTGATTAGCATGAGGACATGCCATTGTTTAAGTGTGGAGGAATTGATGAGTCCATATTTGATGGTAAATTTTAGCCTAAATCGAGTTGATTTCATCATATAAACTAACATTTATTCACATGAATAGCATACTTTTGTGATTTCTCTCTAAATTATGCCTAAATGTAAAAACATGTTTTTTTGTGCCTTAATTGATCAATTTAATTCCACTTTTATTCCATTCGATGCCTTGATATATTTTGTTGAGTTATTTCATGTTAAATAGGCAGGAACGACTTGGAAAAAGAGGAAGGAAAGCATGCAAATGGTAGAATACATGGAGAAACAAAGGAGAAAAGCACACCAATGTGTGCATATGCATAAGATGAGATTCGGCTAGTGTGCGTACGCACACAACCCTGTGCGTACACACAAGTCCCGTGTAACACCCTACCACACAAAGCCTTATGCTCAAGTCATAAGACAGAGGTGGTGAGGTATTGCGACCTCTAAAAGTAAAATTATACATAATATAGTGAAGAAAAGATTTATAACTAGGAGTCTTTGAAGGAAAGTTTACAAACAAAAACGTTAAACAAAAAAGTGCAACACTCCCGAATCGATAACGTAAACGAAGCAAGGTAAAAGATAAGCTAACACGAATATATACAAAAGAGTGCCAAAATACAGATAACAAATCTCAAAACTCGGTTCGCAAAGATAACTAGCCCAAGCACATAAGTATACATACATATATGTAAGAACCCAAAAGAAACGCAAAATACAGAGTTACAGAACCTGTTTCTCCAAAATAACCTCTAAGAGGAGTTTATATAGCATATACATAAGCAGTAGAGATAATAAATATCTATATAAATACATATAACCAAAATAAAGCCCCAAAAGATAAGGATCTTCGCTAATCAAAAGCTTCCAGCATGCCTCAGCGAGGTACCTCACATCCTGCATCTGAAAACCACAAAATACGTATGGGGTAAGAACCAAAGGTTCTCAGCATGGTAACAGTGCCCACATATCTAACATATAATGTCTTGGGAAAGCCAAAGGCAATCCTAGAACTTCTGACATATAATTAAAGCTTATAAACACAACTAAACCATGAAAATGAAATAGGCAACTAGCTAAGGGTCTTCAGACTATCTAACACTCCCCAATCCAACTCCTTCGAACCTCTCAACTGCCACTGAAAATAATTGTTACAAACACATTTATTACATACAAGGAAATCACAGGTAGAAAGCATATACAGCAGATAATCAAGTAGCAAGTAGTTATGCAATCAATTAGGCATTCCAAAGAAAACACACCAAACAAATATATAGATGCATATGATGCATGCTTGTCCTATTGGCTGATGAGTCTCATCTGTCAGTTATAAAGCCAACACGACAAGTCTTGGTAGCTAACCATTGGAATGTCCCTCTGTTGTGCATCTCCAACTCGAGTAATTCTCAAACATAAACATATAACACCTACACTTGTGTTTATCCACGGGGGCGAGCTCATCCGAAACTTTCAGTGTTTGGCCACACTTACGATATAGGGTCAGCAGAGTATCAAGTCTCAATTTGGAGCACGTGATGGCTAGCCACTGCTTTCACCCAGGAAAACTCGTATATCAGATAATTGGAATTGCAATAATCACATTATCAAATCAATAATCATACATATTCATTCTCAGCCATAATTCCATATTAATACAGCCATCCGGCTCATAACATAATTGATGCAAGTGGAAACTGTCTCTCAACAAATTTCCTTCGGCAAGTGTACCGAATTTGTGTCAAGTAAAAACTCACAATAGAGTGAGGTCGAATCCCACAGGGATTGATTGATCAAGCAACTTTAATTAGAAGAAAGTTCTAGTTGAGCGAATTCAGAATTTGGGTTGAGATTTGCAGAAATTAAAATGGCGGGAATGTAAATAACAGAAAAAGTAAATGCTAGAATTAAAGTGCTGAAAGTAAATGACTGAAAGTAAATTGCAGAATCGTAAATGGGAATGGGGTGTTTGCTCATGAAAGTAAATGCAGAAATTAAAGAGAATGGGTGAGATCAGAATTGGGGAATTCATTGGGCGCAGGAGATGTTGCAATTCTCTGGATCAAGTTCATTTTCATCTCTTCCTCAATCAATGCACTCATTGATCTCCTTGGCAATCTTAATTGATTGAATTACAATTTCTTGCAATTCAATCTCTCAAATCTTGATCAATAGCCAATTCCTTGGTCAGTTGCTCATGAGAAGAGATGAAGTGTGGTCACTGATTATACCACATGCATTTCCCAAATCAAGTATTGAGAGGATTATAGTCACATATCCATCCAAACCCAATTTGGTCCAGCATGAGAAAGCATTTCTAGCTTGATCTCTTCATTTCTCTTTCAAGGTTCAGAAGAGATCCAAGTTTGAATAGCTTCTTTTCCAAGATAACTACCCAATGGGATGAAGATCGAAAGCTTTCAAGTAAAATCAAGAGAAAAGATAGAAGAAGAAGAATGAAAATTAGTATTGATCCATCAACTTACAACAGAGCTCCCTAACCCAATGAAAGGGGTTTAGTTGTTCATAGCTCTAGAAAATGAAAACAAAGATGGAGAGTCCATTATGGAACTAGAAGAGCAGAGTAAAATACAGAGAGTAGTTCTATTTTCCCCACTTTTCCGCAACTTTCCAGAACTCCCTAATAATTCAAAGCTACTCCTATATATACTACTCTTCTCAGCTTCTAGTTGGTTCTTAAAAGTCTTGGGCATTTAGATCTTGAGTTTGAAGCAATTCTTTTCTTCATTTGGGCTTGGGTTTACTTGCAGAGAGAAAGTGTGAAGTGGGCAGAGACTTTAGCTCAGGACGTTAGGGGTGTTAACGTTTTAGTGAAAGAATGAGTTCGAGAACGTTAGTGACACTCAACATTGTCACTAACGTTCCAATGTACCCCTTTGCCTCACGTTAGATCCCACGTTAACTAGGTTAACGTGGCTTCTAACGTGGCCTTGCCATCCTTCGAGAACGTTAGTGACACTCAACATTGTCACTAACGTTCCAATGTGCCCCTATGTCTCACGTTAGAGTCCACGTTAACTAGGTTAACGTGGCCTTGCCAACCTTCGAGAACGTTAGTGATATTCAACATTGTCACTAACGTTCCAATGTGCCCCTATGTCTCACGTTAGAGTCCACGTTAACTAGGTTAACGTGGCTTCTAACGTGGCCATTCTTAGCCATCCCCAACATTAGTGACAATGTTGAGTGTCACTAATGTTGGCTCATCTTTCACTCATCATCGTTAGCTTTCCACGTTAACTCAGTTAACGTGGAAGTTAACGTGGCTCCTTGGGGTTTTGTGGTTGCTTCCAACGTTAGTGACAATGTTGGGTGTCACTAACGTTGTCGACCACCCTTGCCTCTTACGTTAGCTCCCACGTTAACCAAGTTAACGTGGGAGTTAACGTGGTACATTGCACCTTAGGCCAACGTTAGTGACAATGTTGAGTGTCACTAGCGTTGGCTTCCTTCCCCCTTTTAACGTTAGAGGCCACGTTAACTAAGTTAACATGGACTCTAACGTAGCCACTTATGATCATTGGCCAACGTTAGTGATAATGTTAAGTGTCACTAACGTTGGCTCAAAGTCCCATCTTCACGTTAGAGTTCACGTTAACTTAGTTAACGTGACTCTTAACGTGGGTAATGATGGCTTCGAGAGCATTATTGGCAATCACTTTTCTCATTAACTTTGCAAGTTACCTCCCATTCCACGTTAGTGGTAACGTTAATTAGATTAACGTGACTGCTAAGTGGTTCTTCCTTGCTTCCTTTAGTCCTGAAATCAAGCAATAGAGTGCATCAAAGTTCTAGTCCAAGTCATGGGTAATGCAACATACAATTTGTTATTAAACTCATGCAAAATCCTCATGAAATCATGTAAAATTCACAATGTATGCTTGAATCAAGGTGTAAGTGAATATCTACCCAAAACTAGCTTATTTCCTAAAGAAATGCATGAAACTACCTTAAAAATAGTAAAGAAAAGGTCAGTGAAACTGGCCAAGATGCCCTGGCATCACAACACCAAACTTAAAGCTTGCTTGTCTCTAAGCAAGTTCTGGAACAAGGGAATGATGAATGGAATGCCAAGAGAAATGAGTCATTCTTGTGGAAGTCATGTCACTGATTTTATGGTGGTTTCATGCATAGCAACTTAGGTTCATTCCATTACTGGCTTTCAGACCTTTATCATGTCCTAAAACACTGATTTTGCTTACATCCCATGAGACTTTTATTGATCCTTTTATTGTCATTCCAGGGCTTATTTGTGTTCTTCAAGCTAAGTGCTCTGTAAGGGGGCAACTCTTTAAGATAAGCTTTCAGCCAACACTCCCGAATCAGTTGGTTCAAGGTGCTAAGTGTTGAGACACCCCTAAGGACTTACTCCCTCAAGTCTCTCCCCCATACATATACACCACAGGCATCTGGTTCATTTATTTTCCTTCTTGAGACCTTGGTGTCCAGCACCTCTTTGGGTTACTAAATGCTCTGTAGTGAGGGTTACTCTTGATAGTGGACTTTCAGCTGATAATCCCGAGTTAGTTAACCCAAGTTACCAAGTGATAAGGCACCCCTAGGAGCTTATTCATCCAAGTAAATCCCTCACACAGGAACACCACAGACACATGCCTTAAGATTAAAACCATTGGTGCCTAGCCATATTGCTTACTCTTTTTCTTTTGTTTTTTACTTTAAGTGTTCTTTCCCTTTCTCTTATTAGGATCTTGTTATTTACTTAGTCTCATGGGAATATTCAAAGTATAGTATTCAGGCCAGATAGTTGTCATCCCCACCTTATGGTCGAACCAACTTAGCTAACTTATGATCACACCAAAGATTCATGAATGCACTTCCATATTATGAACTCCACTCTGGTCTATTTAAAACACAATCATTCTCTTTTTCATTTGATTTAAAAGACAAGCATACAATAAGTAATGGCATGATGCAGTAACACTTAAACCAGAAATCATAGACCTAAGCAATAAAACATAAAATGCATAATTGAAAAGGTTCAAACTAACACATGACTATTAATTAACAGTGCATTCGGACTTCCAATTTTTAACACGATGAGTAAATGGAGTTAAGTAGCAATACAACCTTTGGGAGATGGTTTGCCACACCATCCAGTTGCCCTCTTGTTGTCATTGTCATAGTTATTGATGCCTCACTTTCTTAGTTGAAGGTGCACCATCTCCTCATAAGCTTCCTGCACGGTTATTGGAAGTTGCTTGTTTCCCAAGCACTTGAGGAATAGTCAGCTTGCATGTATGCTTATGATTTCTGAACTTATTTTGGTGTGTGAACACCAAACTTAGTTCCTTGCCTACTACAAAACCTTACATGCATGCGTAGAACCTCGTATCTTGCTGTTAGCAACAAATTAACTAAAGACTAATCTATATCCAAGTAGTTCCCTTGATTGGTCAGAGCTAGCAATGTGCTTTGAGAGTGTAGTGTGATTCTAACTAGCATCCTTTGGTGGGACACCAAACTTAGAATCGCACTTTCACTCTTGAATTGTTTTGGTGTGGAACACCAAACTTAGCTCCTTGCAATGCAGGGGAAACAACTTGTGATCTTTATTGAAATGCAGCTGAAAAAGTAGTTACCTAAGGTTGGGTTGCCTCCCAACAAAGCGCTCTTTTATCGTCGCTAGCTCGACGGGTCCTTACTTCACTTGAGATGATATTTTACTCTGGGGTTTTCCCCCATGTTGCCCAGATAATGCTTGAGTCTTTGTCCATTCACTGTAAAAGTCTTCTCTGACCTTTCATCCATGATTTCGATGTGTCCATATGGTGAGACTTTTGTGACAATGAAAGGCCCGGACCACCTCGATTTGAGTTTTCCTTGGAACAGTCTCAATTTGGAATTGTAGAGTAGTACTTACTGTCCCTTTTCGAAATCCCTGGGTGCAAGATGCAGGTCATGTCTCCTCTTTGCCTTATCTTTATATATCTTAGTATTTTCATAGGCTTGTGACCTGAATTCCTCCATCTCTTGCAGCTGCAAGATCCTCTTTGCACCAGCAGCAATGCTGTCAAAGTTTAGTATCTTGATGGCCCAGAGAGCTTTGTGTTCCAATTCTAGTGGTAAATGGCAAGCTTTCCCATAAACCAGTTGATATGGGGACATTCCTAGTGGTGTTTTGAATGCTGTCCTGTATGCCCAAAGAGTATCATCCAGCTTCTTCGCCCAATCCTTTCTTGATGCACCCACAGTCTTTTCCAGAATCCTTTTTAGCTCTCTGTTGGATATCTCCGTTTGTCCACTTGTTTGGGGATGGTAAGGTGTGGCTACCTTGTTTTTCACCCCATATCGTAGGAGAAAAGCCTCTAGTGGTTTGTTACAAAAATGGCTCCCTCCATCACTGATGAGGGCTCTTGGGACTCCGAACCGGCTGAAAATATTCTTCCTGAGGAAGTTCATGACCACTTTGTTGTCATTTGTTGGGGTTGCAATGGCCTCTACCCATTTGGACACATAATCCACTGCTACCAAGATGTACTTGTTTGCATATGAGGTTGGGAATGGTCCCATGAAATCTATTCCCCACACATCAAATACTTCCAGTTCCAAAATGAAATTCTGTGGCATGGCATTTCTTTTGGGCAAGTTCCCAGATCTTTGGCATTCATTGCAGCTCCTTACCAGTTCTTTGGCATCCTTGAAAAGGGTGGGCCAAAAGAATCCACTTTGTAACACCTTTGCTGCAGTCCTATCCCCTCCAAAGTGGCCTCTGTAGCATGAGCCATGGCAATTCCATAGTACCTCTTGTCCTTCCTCTTCTGAGACACATCTTCTAAGGATTCCATCTGAACACTTCTTGAAGAGATAAGGCTCGTCTCAAACAAAGTATTTTGCATCATTCATGAGCTTTCTCTTTTGATGTTTATTGATCCCTGGAGCTAGAGCCCCAGTTGCCTTGAAGTTGGCAATGTCTGCAAATCATGGGGCTTTGTGCACTGTCATTAACTGCTCATCAGGGAAGAGCTCGTTCACACTCATATCATGTGTTCCTCCTTCCTCATGAGGAATCCTGGATAGGTGATCTGCCACCTTGTTCTCCACTCCCTTCTTGTCTCTGATTTCAATATCAAACTCCTGCAATAATAAGATCCATCTTATTAGTCTTGGTTTTGATTCTTGCTTGGCAAATAAATATTTAAGTGCTGAGTGATCTGTAAAAACAATGACTTTAGCACCAATGAGGTATGATCTAAACTTGTCAAATGCAAAAACTATGGCTAGCAATTCATTTTCAGTGGTGGTATAATTTCTTTGAGCATCATTGAGGACCTTGCTAGCATAGTATATTACATGGACTAAGTTATTTTTCCTCTGCCCTAACACTGCCCCTACTGCAAAGTCAGATGCATCACACATCAATTCAAAGGGTAAGTTCCAATCAGGTAGGGAGATGATAGGGGCAGAGGGCAGAGGACAATCTTTCTTTCAAATGCTCGAATGCCAACATGCAGGTTTCATCGAAGATGAATGGTGTATCTAATACAAGGAGATTACTCAAGGGCTTAGCTATTTTTGAAAAATCTTTAATAAATCTTCTGTAAAAGCCAGCATGCCCTAAAAAGCTTCTAATTGCCTTGACATCACTGGGTGGAGGAAGCTTTTCAATAAGTTCCACTTTAGCCCTGTCTACTTCGATTCCTTGGTTAGAAATCTTATGGCCAAGAACTATTCCTCCTGTCACCATAAAGTGACATTTCTCCCAGTTTAAGACCAAATTGGTCTCTTGGCATCTTTTCAATACCAAGGCTAGGTGATTCAAGCAACTAGTAAAAGAATCTCCGAATACCGAAAAATCATCCATAAAAACTTCAATGAATTTCTCTATCATATCTGAGAAGATAGAAAGCATGCAGCGTTGGAAAGTCGCAGGTGCATTACATAGCCCAAATGGCATGCGCCTGTAGGCAAACACTCCATATGGACAGGTAAATAAAGTTTTCTCTTGGTCTCTAGGATCAACCACTATTTGGTTATATCCTGAATAACCATCAAGAAAACAGTAATAAGCATGTCCTGCGAGTCTTTCCAACATCTGATCCATGAATGGGAGAGGGAAATGATCCTTTCGTGTAACTTCATTGAGTTTCCGATAGTCAATGCACATCCGCCATCCCGTGACGGTCCTTGTAGGTATCAGTTCGTTCTTCTCATTGGGAACCACAGTGATTCCTCCCTTCTTGGGCACAACATGGACGGGGCTGACCCAAGGGCTGTCTGAGATCGGGTATATTACTCCTCTTTGCCAAAGCTTCATAACCTCTTTCTGTACCACTTCCTTCATGATTGGGTTCAACCTTCTTTGGGATTGAATGGATGGTTTTGCATCATCTTCTAACAGTATTTTATGCATGCATATAGCTGAACTGATTCCCTTCAGGTCAGCAAGGGTCCATCCGATGGCGTCCTTATGCTCCCACAGCACCTTGAGCAGTTTATCCTCTTGATCTTGGCTGAGGCATGAGCTTATGATTACTGGGTAGTTTTCATTTTCTCCTAGGTATGCATATTTGAGAGTGGGTGGCAATGCTTTGAGTTCAACCTTGGGTGCCTCTGACTTTTCAGTCTCTTCCTTTGGTGTATCTTGAACATGACTCTCTACTGTTGCAACATCCTCACTTGATATATACTCCTCCTCCATTGATCTCTCGGGCTCTTCATGCTCTTCTTCTTCAAAACACTCCTGCACTTCTTCTTCAACTGCGTCTAACCTCATGCATTCCCCCAATTGTTCTGGTGGGTAACTCATGGCCTTGAACACATTGAATGTCATCTTTTCGTTGTGTAATCTCAAGGTTAGATCACCTTTTAGGACATCAATGATAGCTCCAGCAGTAGCCAAAAACGGCCTTCCTATAATAATGGACGTCTTGGCTTCCTCCTGCATGTCCAACACTACAAAATCTGCCGGGAATATGAAGTCTCCTACTTTCACCAACAAATCCTCTACTATGCCATGAGGAAACTTGAACGATCGGTCTGCCAATTGTAAGGCCATTTTTGTTGGTTTAGCCTCCTCGATCTTCATCTTCCTCATCATTGCTACTGACATCAAATTGATGCTGGCTCCTAAGTCACAAAGGGCCTTCTCTACTGTGATTTCCCCTATAATACAAGGGATCTGAAAGCTCCCAGGATCCTTCAACTTCTGGGGTAGTTTGTGCTGGATGATAGCACTACATTCTTCGGTTAGTATCACAGTCTTATTGTTCTTCCAGCTTCTCTTCTTAGTCATCAGCTCCTTCAGGAACTTGGCATAGAGTGGCATTTGTTCTATTGCTTCAGCAAAGGGTATGTTGATTTGTAGTTTCTTGCAGATTTCCAAGAATCTCATGAACTGGTTGTCATCTTCTTTTTTCTTCAACTGCTGAGGATATGGAGCTCTTGAGATGTTCAGTTTTGGCATCCCTTTTTCTTTTTGTGGACTTGAAGTGGGAGTTTGAACTCCCTCTTGCTCTTCTCCCTTTTTATTTGAGCCTTCTTCTTGTGGTTTTTGGGAGAGTTCCTTAAGTTCTTTCCCGCTCTTAAGTGTTATAGCTTGACATTCTTCCTCTTTGCTTGAATTGTTATCATTGCAAATGTTATGGTTAGAAAGCTTCTTGAATAGATAACCAATTTGTGTCTCCAGTTTCTTGATGGCAGCATTTTGATTCTGCATGTTTGACTGCACTTCCTCTCTAAATACTTTACTGTTTCGGATGTCTTTGCATACTTCCTCAAGTAAGGTTTCAAGCTTAAAGAGTCTGTCATCAATTGATGGTAGGTTGGGATTAGAGGTGGAAGGATGAGAGGTGTTGTTATGGTTTTGATATGGGTGTGGAGAAGTGTTGTTGTGGGGGTGTTGATATGTCCTCTGTGTGAATTGTTGATGAGCTACAATGTTGTTGGAGTTGTAACGTCTCTGGTCTTGGCTTTGATCTTGCTGATTCTCCCACCCAAAGTTTGGGTGGTTACTCCATCCAGGGTTGTATGTCTTGGAGTATGGATCATGGTTCTGTCTAGGTGAATTCCCAATGTAGTTGGCTTGCTCAAGGTTACCCTCTGCTTCTTCTTCAACTCCTTCTTGGGTTGTTGAGGAGGTGGTGATTGCTGCCACTTGGTTCCTTTCCATCTTCTTGGTGAGGTCAGCTAGCTGCTTCGTAATGAGCTTGTTCTGAGCCAGCAGAGCATCTACATTGTTTAGCTCTATTACTCCTCTAGTGTTCCCTCTTTCGGAAGCATAGAAGTAGTCATTCTCAGCTACAGTCTCAATTACATCTATGGCTTCTTCAATGGTCTTCTTCTTGTTCAATGATCCTTTAGAGGAATGGTCTACTGCCTTCTTTGATTCATATGACAAGCCTTCATAGAAGATGTGCAACTGCACCCATTTATTGAACATATTTGGTGGGCACCTCCTTGTTTGGTCTTTGAACCTTTTCCAAGCTTCATAAAGTGTCTCCCCATCTTGCTGTCTGAACGTTTGCACTTCAGTTCTCAGCCTATTGATCCTTTGAGGGGGTAAAACCTTGCTAAAAACTTATTCACTACCTCCTCCCAATTTGTCAGGCTTTCTTTTGGGAAGGATTCAAGCCATTCGGATGCCTTGTCCCTGAGTGAAAAAGGGAACAAGAGCAGCCTATAGACATCCGGATGGACTCCATTGGACTTCACTGTGTCACAAATCCTCAAGAAGATGGTCAAGTGTTAATTCGGGTCTTCTTGAGCACCTCCTTCAAATGAGCAATTATTCTGCACAAGAGTGATGAGCTGAGGTTTTAGCTCGAAATTGTTGGCATGTATGGTGGGCTTCTGAATGCTACTTCCACAGTTGCCTGGGTTTGGATTAATGTAAGAGCTTAACACTCTTCTATCCTCCCCAGCATGATTTGCTCTACCTCCCCCACCATGGTTATTAGCCTCTTCTTCATGTTGGTTTTTCATGTTGCCTTCCATGTTTAGTTCAAAGTGTTCCTCCTCCTCTTCAGCACCGATTGCACATTTTCCTCTTGCTTCCCTCCTTAATCTAAGGAGGTCCTCTCTGGTTCAGAATCGAAGGAAGTTGAAGCCCCGCTTCTTCTCCCTGTCATACAACCAACAAGTACAAGCAAGTAACAATATGTGCAGATAGTATTGCTGTCAGAATTACTGTTAGTTGTGAGTGATGCAATATATCAAATAGTTAGTGGGTTAGCAAACTGAATGGTAAATAACAACGAACACGAAAGAGTAGAGGGGGAAGGATGAGAAGTTAACTAAGACAGAAAGTAAATTACTCAAACAAAAAATTAAATCAACAAAACAAAAATGCTCAATCTAGTGATCTCCTAATTTAATCATTGTTGATGCACAATTAATCTCCGGCAACGGCGCCATAAACTTGATGTAAGTGGAAACTGTCTCTCAACAAATTTCCTTCGGCAAGTGTACCGAATTTGTCGTCAAGTAAAAACTCACAATAGAGTGAGGTCGAATCCCACAGGGATTGATTGATCAAGCAACTTTAATTAGAAGAAAGTTCTAGTTGAGCGAATTCCGAATTTGGGTTGAGATTTGCAGAAATGAAAATGGCGGGAATGTAAATAACAGAAAAAGTAAATGCTAGAATTAAAGTGTTGAAAGTAAATGACTGAAAGTAAATTGCAGAATTGTAAATGGGAATGGGGTGTTTGCTCATGAAAGTAAATGCAGAAATTAAAGAGAATGGGTGAGATCAGAATTGGGGAATTCATTGGGCGCAGGAGATGTTGCAATTCTCTGGATCAAGTTCATTTTCATCTCTTCCTCAATCAATGAACTCATTGATCTCCTTGGCAATCTTAATTGATTGAATTACAATTTTTTGCAATTCAATCTCTCAAATCTTGATCAATAGCCAATTCCTTGGTCAATTGCTCATAAGAAGAGATGAAGTGTGGTCACTGATTATACCACATGCATTTCCCAAATCAAGTATTGAGAAGATTATAGTCACATATCCATCCAAACCCAATTTGGTCCAGCATGAGAAAGCATTTCTAGCTTGATCTCTTTATTCCTCTTTCAAGGTTCAGAAGAGATCCAAGTTTGAATAGCTCCTTTTCCAAGATAACTACCCAATGAGATGAAGATCGAAAGCTTTCAAGTAAAATCAAGAGAAAAGATAGAAGAAGAAGAATGAAAATTAGTATTGATCCATCAACTTACAACAGAGCTCCCTAACCCAATGAAAGGGGTTTAGTTGTTCATAGCTCTAGAAAATGAAAACAAAGATGGAGAGTCCATCATGGAACTAGAAGAGCAGAGTAAAATACAGAGAGTAGTTCTATTTTCCCCACTTTTCCACAACTTTCCAGAACTCCCTAATAATTCAAAGCTACTCCTATATATACTACTCTTCTCAGCTTCTAGTTGGTTCTTCAAGTCTTGGGCCTTTAGATCTTGAGTTTACTTGCAGAGAGAAAGTGTGAAGTGGGCAGAGACTTTAGCTCAGGACGTTAGGGGTGTTAACGTTTTAGTGAAAGAATGAGTTCGAGAACGTTAGTGACACTCAACATTGTCACTAACATTCCAATGTACCCCTTTGCCTCACGTTAGATCCCACGTTAACTAGGTTAACGTGGCTACTAACGTGGCCTTGCCATCCTTTGAGAACGTTAGTGACACTCAACATTGTCACTAACGTTCCAATGTGCCCCTATGTCTCACGTTAGAGTCCACGTTAACTAGGTTAACGTGGCTTCTAACGTGGCCTTGCCAACCTTCGAGAACATTAGTGACATTCAACATTGTCACTAACGTTCCAATGTGCCCCTATGTCTCACGTTAGAGTCCACGTTAACTAGGTTAACGTGGCCTTGCCAACCTTCGAGAACGTTAGTGATATTCAACATTGTCACTAACGTTCCAATGTGCCCCTATGTCTCACGTTAGAGTCCACGTTAACTAGGTTAACGTGGCTTCTAACGTGGCCATTCTTAGCCATCCCCAACATTAGTGACAATGTTGAGTGTCACTAATGTTGGCTCATCTTTCACTCATCATCGTTAGCTTTCCACGTTAACTCAGTTAACGTGGAAGTTAACGTGGCTCCTTGGGGTTTTGTGGTTGCTTCCAACGTTAGTGACAATGTTGGGTGTCACTAACGTTGTCGACCACCCTTGCCTCTTACGTTAGCTCCCACGTTAACTAAGTTAACGTGGGAGTTAACGTGGTACATTGCACCTTAGGCCAACGTTAGTGACAATGTTGAGTGTCACTAACGTTGGCTTCCTTCCCCCTTTTAACGTTAGAGGCCACGTTAACTAAGTTAACGTGGACTCTAACGTAGCCACTTATGATCATTGGCCAACGTTAGTGATAATGTTAAGTGTCACTAACGTTGGCTCAAAGTCCCATCTTCACGTTAGAGTTCACGTTAACTTAGTTAACGTGACTCTTAACGTGGGTAATGATGGCTTCGAGAGCGTTATTGGCAATCACTTTTCTCATTAACTTTGCAAGTTACCTCCCATTCCACGTTAGTGGTAATGTTAATTAGATTAACGTGACTGCTAAGTGGTTCTTCCTTGCTTCCTTTGGTCCTGCAATCAAGAAATAGAGTGCATCAAAGTTCTAGTCCAAGTCATGCGTAATGCAACATACAATTTGTTACTAAACTCATGCAAAATTCTCATGAAATCATGTAAAATTCACAATGTATGCTTGAATCAATGTGTAAGTGAATATCTACCCAAAACTAGCTTATTTCCTAAAGAAATGCATGAAACTACCTTAAAAACAGTAAAGAAAAGGTCAGTGAAACTGGCCAAGATGCCCTGGCATCAATAATCCACAACCAACCTGATGCCAGGGCATCTAGGCTAGTTTCACTGACCTTTTCTTTACTGTTTTAAGGTAGTTTCATGCATTTTCCTAGTAAACAAGGCAAGTTTTGGGTGAAAATACACTTACACCTTCATTCAAGCAACTATTGTGAATTTTGCATGATTTCATGAGATTTTTTGCCAGAATTTACATGATATTTTAATGATGCATGATCTCATGATTTTGGCTAGAGCTTTGATGCACTTTAATTGCTTGATTTCAGGACAAATGAAGCATGGAAGAATCACGTTAGCATTCACGTTAACTTAGTTAACGTGACTACTAACGTGGGATGGCAATTGGCTTGCAACGTTAATGAGAAAAGTGATCACCAATAATGCCTGCGAAGCCACTTCATAGTAGTTAACGTGGTACTTAACATAGAAGGAAAGGAGGACTCCACATTAATGAAAAACGTGAACTCCAATAACGTTGAGAAACTAGGCAATGCCCCACGTTAAGAGTCACGTTAACTAAGTTAACGTGAACTCTAACGTGGACAAGGATCAACACTGCCAACGTTAGTGACACTGACTTTTGTCACTAACGTTGGATCATTTTCATTGCCTACGTTAACTCTCACGTTAATATTGTTAACGTGAAAGTTAACGTGGAGTGGGGTTCAAAGAACCAACGTTAGTGACACTCACTTTTGTCACTAACGTTGGAAGATGGCTTCATTACTACGTTAAAAGCCACGTTAACTTAGTTAACCTGGGTTCTAACGTAGGGGATTAAGGCAATTAGAGTGTTAGTGACAAAGGTGAGTGTCACTAACGCTCTCGAAGGTGATAGGTGCCCACGTTAAGAGCTACGTTAGCTAAGCTAACGTAAGACCTAACGTAGGAGGAAAAAGGCAAGCAACGTTAATGGGAAAAGTGATTCCCATTAACGTTTGCAAAAATGGGCACAAGCCAATGTTAATGGGAAAAGTGAGTCCCATTAACGTTGGTCAAAAATTGAGAAGGAACGTTAGAAGTCACGTTAAGACTTCTAACGTTGAGAATAACGTAGGCATATAAAGGTGGAACGTTAGTGGAAAAGGTAAATGCCACTAACGTTCTCGCACCCAGAAATGTATTCCACGATTAATCTCACTAAATGCCCAAGCCTAATTCATATTTCTCTCTAAGCTGGGCCCACTAAAGATGAGGATTGCTTCAACTCAAGGTCCAAAGCCCACATCCAAGACTTGAAGAACTCACTAGAAGATCATGAAGTGTAGTATATATAGGAGTAGTTTTGAACTAGAAAAAATACTTTTGGCACCTTGGAGAACTACTCTCTGCATATTTACTTTTCTGTACTTCTAGCATGGATTATTCTTTTCTGCCATTTTTTATTCCTAGAGCTATGAACAACTAAACCCCTTTCATTGGGTTAGGGAGCTCTGCTGTAATTTGATGGATCAATATTAGTTTTCATTTTTCTTCTTCTATCTTTTCTCTTGATTTTACTAGAAAGCTTTCAATCTTAATTCAATTGGCTAGTTATCTTGGAAAAGAAACTCTCCATAATTGGATCTCTTCGGAACCTTGGAAGAGGAATGAAGAGATCATGCTAGAATTGCTTTCTCATGCTGGACCAATTTGGGTTGGGATGGATATGTGACTATAATCCCCTCAATACTTGAATTGGGAAATGTATGTGGTATAATCAGTGACCATACTTCATCTCTTCTCATGAGTAATTGACCAAGGAATTGGCTATTGATCATGATTTGAGAGATTGAATTACCAAGGAATTGGGATTCAATCACTTAAGATTGCCAAGGAGATCAATGAATGCATTGATTGAGGAAGAGATGAGAATGAACTTGATCTGGAGAATTGCAACATCTCCTAAACCCAATGATTCCCCCATTTCTGATCTTACTCATTCTCTTTAATTTCTGCCATTTACTTTTATGAGCATTACCCAATTCCCCATTTAAGATTCTGCACTTTAATTTCTGCTATTTACTTTCTAGTCATTTAAATTTCTGCATCTCAATCTAAATTCTATTTAGCTCAACTAGCATATTCTTCTAACTAAAGTTGCTTGACCAATCAATCCTTGTGGGATTCGACCTCACTCTATAGTGAGTTTTACTTGACGATAATTCGGTATACTTGCATCAAGTTGAGAGACAAGTTTCCATGCATCAAGTTTATGGCCCCGTTGCCGGGTATTGATTTTGAATCAACAATGATTAAGTTAGAAGATCACTAGATTGAGCATTTTTTTTTCGTTATTCTTTTCTATATTCAGTAATTTACCTTAGTCTGTTTTTAATTTCTTCCTCATCCCCTATTCCCTCTCTAATTTCTGTTTTCCTTTCTTAGTTTACCACAATTCAGCTCACTAATCCACTAACTTTTTGATAAATTGCATCACTCACACTAACAATCATTCTAACAAAAAAAATTGTCTTCATTATATCTCCTGTTGTGCATTCTGTTTGTTGTATGACAGGGAGAAGAGAAGGAATCTCAACATCCTTTGATTCAGAGCCTGAGAGAACTCTTTGGAGACGAAAAAGGGAAGCAAGAGGAAAAAGAATTGTTGGTGCTGAGGAAGAGGAAGAGTATTTTGAACCCAACATGGAAGAGAATTTGGAGAACAACCATGAAGTAGAAGCTCATAATCATGCCAGAGAAGGCCATGCAAATCGGGTTGGGCATGAAATGAGGGTCTTAGGATCCTATATCAATCCTAATCCAGGAAACTGTGGAAGCAGCATTCAGAAACCCACCATTCATGCCAACAATTTCGAGCTAAAACCTCAGCTCATCACTTTGGTGCAAAATAATTGCTCATTTGGAGGAGGTGCTCAAGAAGACCCTAACCAACACTTGACCACCTTCTTGAGGATCTGTGACACAGTGAAGACAAATGGAGTCCACCCGGATGTCTATTGGTTGCTCTTGTTCCCCTTTTCACTCAGGGACAAGGCAACAAAGTGGCTTGAATCCTTCCCAAAAGAAAGCCTGACAGATTGGGAGGAGGTAGTGAACAAGTTTTTAGCAAGATTTTACCCTCCTCAAAAGATTAATAGGCTAAGAATTGAGGTGCAAACTTTTAGGCAACAAAATGGTGAGACACTTTGTGAAGCATAGGAGAGATTCAAAGACTTGACAAGGAGATGCCCATTAGAGATGTTTAATGAGTGGGTTCAACTTCACATCTTCTATAAAGGTCTTTCCTATGAGTCAAAGAAGGCTGTAGATCATTCATCAGGAGGTTCTTTAAACAAGAAGAAAACTGTTGAAGAAGCCATAGATGTCATCGAAACAGTTGCTGAGAATGACTACTTCTATGCCTCTGAAAGAAGTAACACTAGAGGAGTAATGGAGCTAAACCACATGGATGCACTGTTAGCCCAAAACAAGATGATCACCAAGCAGCTAGCAGATCTTACCAAGAAGGTGGAAGAGAACCAAGTTGTAGCAGCCATCACCTCATCACCAACTCATGAAGGAGTAAACATAGGAGAAGAAGGTGACTGGGAGCAAGCCAACTATGTGGGAAATTCACCTAGACAAGTCCATGATCCATACTCTAAAACATACAACTCTGGATGGAGAAATCACCCCAACTTTGGATGGGGAAACCAACAAGACCAAGGACAAGATTCGAGACGTTCCAACTTCAACTCCAACAACAATGCCACTCATCAAAACACCTCACAGAGATATTACCAACATCCATCTAGCCAACCTTCTCAACCACCTAATCTCAACCCACCATCATCCACAGATGATAGGCTTTCAAAGATTGAGGCTCTACTTGAAAACATGTGCAGAGAAGTCCAAGATAACAAGGTGTTTAAGGAAGAAGTGCGAGCCAACATCAAGAATCAAGGAGAAAACATCAAGAGATTGGAGTCCCAAGTAGGCTATCTATCTCAACAAATTCTCAAACCCATTGATGGATTCCCCAGCGATACAGAGAAGAATCCAAGAGGAGAACCAAAGAAAGTGAGATGGGAAGAATGCAAAATGATAACCACAAGTGATGAGGGGAGTATGCATGGAGTAGAACACCTCCAAAATCACCAACAAGAAAGTCAAGAGGAAGGAAGCTGTGCAACTTCACTCACATCCAAGGAAGAGCTAAAGAAAAAAGAGGCATTGAACCCATATGCACCTTTCCCTCACAGGCTTAAAGGTGGTGTAGCAGGGAGAATGTACTCAAGGTTTCTTGATATGTTTGCATCTTTAGATGTAAATATACCCTTCATTAAAGCCCTTCAACAGATGCCCTTCTACATCAAGTATATAAAAGAGCTACTAGCCAGAAAAAGTCCATTGAAGGGTGGACAAACAATCAAGATGAACAGAAATTGTAGTGCTCTCATTCAACCAGGACCACCCACAAAGAAGGAGGATCCAGGAAGCTTCCACATTCCTTGTGCCATAGGAGAAACAATGATTGACAAAGGACTTTGTGACTTGGGAGCAAGCATCAACTTAATGCCTCTCTCTCTCATGAAAAAGCTCCAAATCAATGAACTAACTCCTACTGATGTAATTATCAGATTGGTGGACAAAATCCAAAAACAAGAAGTAGGAATAGTTCAAAATGTGCTGGTAAAGGTTGGGAGCTACTATCTTCCCACAGATTTTGTTGTTTTGGAAATGGATGAGAATCCTATCTACCCCATCATTCTGGGAAGACCCTTTCTAGCCACAGCTAGGGCACTCATAGATGTAGAACGAGGAGAATTAGTGCTGAGAATACATGATGAGCAGCTCGCCTTCAATGTTTACAACCTCACAAGGAGCAGATCACAAAGACAATAAGATGATAGAAGAGCCAAACGAGGAAGCACAAACAACACAATTGGAAGCCCCATGGGTTGAGAAGCCACATAGTCCGGAAGAACCATGTTCAAAGGTGATCTAAGAGGAACCAGACCCACCAGAGTCATGCAATATCAATAACAAGATTCCCCTGGAGAAAGAATCCATAGAAAACAAGAAAACATCAATGGAAACAAGGAAAAGAATTCCAAAGGGATGGAGAAATAAGAAAATTCCTACAGACAATTTCTCACCAGGTGATGAAGTTATTTCTACATACTTTCCATCTATACCACCTCACCTACCCACTATTCCATCTCAGCTGCCTCCTGTGTATACTATCAATAAAATCTTATCCTTAGAGCATCTGGAACTCGTCAACAAAGCTAAAGGATATAGATTCACTGCAAGAGGAGAGGACTTCAAGCACTATCAACCACCTTGACAAAGAACCAAAAGTCAAGATAGTGACGCTAAAGGAGCGCTTCATGGGAGGCAACCCATGATTCTATAACTCTTTCTTTCTTAAAATTCTAATAAGAGCAACAGAACAATTTCACTCTAACTTTGATAACTCATATAAAGTTCCTCCACATGCAACGTATAGTACATGATAAGTTTGGTGTTCAAACACATCAATTGAAGTTTGAACACACTTTATGAGAAAGATTTATGTCCCAAACTTGTTGTACCATAGGATCACAAAAAAGTTTGGTGTGCTGACGTGCATGCTTGAGAAGCTTAATAATTAGTTGAGTTGCTTCTTAAAAAAAACAGAGAGAGAAGAGAGAAATTTTTGCTTCGTTAGTTCACCTTTTGAATTTTCCCACCAATTTCACAACTAATCTTCACATTCTCTCTTTGTCATATATAGGGAATCAAAAAGGACATTGATAGTACTTGATAGGACAAGAGGTTCGGCCACCAAGGGAATTTCAAACTTGTCCTCATAGGGAATGTCCTTGGAAGTGTTGTCATGCAATATTGGGAATGGATGGCTTTGGAGACCAAATCAAGACCCCCATAAAGGAGCTGATCCTTGTGCTCCTTCAATCCTAAAACCCTGACCGTCCACTATCAAACACCATCATCAATTCACACCCTTCAATCAATTGTCATTCTCCTATTTAAATCTCTTCACACAACCTCTCCATACACACTTATACTCACCATTCCCACTCTCTCCTTTTGGTTCTACACACACTACACACATCACTCCTCACCAAAGCTTCACATACTCCCTCATAGCCATCTTGAGAATAACCAACATAGCAACTATCCTACATGGCATCATCAAGCTCCAAGAGACAAAAAGGGAAGGGACCCATAGAACATCCTCCTTTTGATGAAGTGCGGTTTAGAACATTTCATCATGCACTTCAATATGGGTGGATGGCTGACAAAGAAATCATTTATGAACTGGGCTTCCAAGTAACAAAAACCGAGTGTCCGGAGATCATAGAGAAGGTGGAGCAACATCGCTGGGAGCTCCTGACCGATCCGATCACAAGGGTGAATGCAACTCTAGTAAGAGAGTTCTATGCAAATGCAGTTAGGCAAGACAAGGCGGATGACTCATACACAAGTTTTGTGAGGGGGTCATGGTGGATTTTAGTCCTATAACTATCATGAGAGTGCTGAAGTTGAGAAGCATCTCTTTTGAAGAGGAGAGCTATCACTCAAGAATGGACAAACCTCCCAATTATGACCAGATTATACAAGATATATGTGTGCCAGGAGCCGATTGGGAAAGAGGTCCCAAAAGAAAACCCAAATTTATAAAAAGAGGAGATCTCCTCCCAGAGGCTAAAGGTTGGTTCGAAATTGTAAGGAGATCCATCCTCCCAGCCGGAAACAACTCAGAGGTAAATCTCAAGAGAGCAACGATGTTACAATGTATAATGAAAGGAGGAGAGATCAAGGTTCATGAAATCATAGCCCAAGGCATTCGGAAGTTTGCTGAGAAGAGTGATTCTGAAGGAAAGTTGGGTTATCCCAGTACTATTTTTCTTCTTTGCAGACTGGCCAGGGTGATATTCGAGGATGCGAACCCCGTATGGGTAACAGTTGGTCTTCCAATCACTTATCGTCGGATGCATGCAGCTGCAGCTCCACTACCTCTAAGGAAGAGATGAAAGAGGCTAGCCCTTCAAACTGAAGAAGAACAACCTCCACAAGAGCAACCCCCAGTAACCTTAAGCATGCACCAACTACAAGAGGCTATTGATGCTTTATCTAGGCAATGCATGGAAAACCAAGAGGTGCAAAGGGAGCTCCAAATACAATCAAGGGATCGCCATGAAGAGTCACTTTCCAGATGGATGAATCAACAAGGGGAATGGCAAAAACAACTGATGGATCAGCAATTGGAGCAAGGAAGGAAATGGAGTGAATCCTTCCACAATTTGAATCAGAAACATGATCAACAGCAAGAAGCCATCCAAAGGCTAATCAACATCCAAGCACATCAAGGAGTCCACATTCATGAGATGCATAGGAAACAAAGAGAACAAGCAGATCTTCTCGATGAACTTAAAACATTCTCGGAAGGAGTCTACATGAGTGAGACTGGATACCATGTGAATACCCAAGCCAGGCTTGGATATCTAGTCAGACAATTGCCTAATTTGCATCCAGGAATCACAAAATATGAGGATGTAAAGGATGAATTAGCACGAGTGGAGCGCGAAAGGGTTGAACAAAGTCATGAATCGGTAAGGAAGGCATTAGAGGATTGGAAATTAGCTAGAGCAAACCGGATGAGAGGAAGCACAAGTGGACAAAGCGAATCTAAAAATGGCAAGGGAGCAGACCAATAAGTGAAAGGTGGTGAAGTTCCTTCTTAGTTTACCTACCTTTTTAAAGCTTTAAATAAGGAAAATCATGTATGAAATAGAACATGCTTCCATGGTAGCTTAGGATTTTCAATTATGCATTTAAGTTTCATTGCTTAGGTCTATGTTATTGAGCCTAATGTCTTGAATGCTCACTGTCATCTTGCTTACTTGTATGCTTGTCTCTTTAAGTTAATCAAAAAGAAAATGTTATGGAAAGAACAAGAATGGAGTCATTTTGTGAAGTGCATTCTAAGTGTTTGTGGTAGGGTGATTAGTAAGCTATGTTGGTTCACCAAGAAAGGAAAGAAAGCAACTATCCATCCTAAGTCATAAATTTGAGACACATTCCTTGAGGCTAGCTAAATAATAAGATCCCAACAAGAAAAGAAAAAGAGTAATACAAGTGGAAATAAGAAAGGGAACATAAAAAGGAACAATGCTAGGCACCAAGGGTTGTGAAGCTGAGGCATGTGTCTATAGTGTTTATGTACAAGGGATATACTTGGATAAATAAGCTCTTAGGGGTGCCTTATCACTTGGTAACTTGGATTAACTAATCCGGGATTATCAGCTGAGAATCCACCATCAAGAGTAACCCCTGTTACAGAGCACTTAGTAACCTAAAGAGGTGCTGGACACCAAGGTCTCAAGAAAGAAAGAATAACAAATCATGTGCCTGTGGTGTGTATGTTCGAGGGAAAGAGACTTGAGGGAGTAAGTCCTTAGGGGTGTCTTAACACCTAGCACCTTAAAACCAACTGGTTTGGGAGTGTTGGCTGAAAGCTTATCATAAAAAGTCACCCTCTTACAGAACACTTAGCCAAAAGAAAAATGTAATAAGCTTAAAGAGAAGGATCAAAAAGAAAGAAGTCTCAAGGGATGCAATCAAGAGAGTGACTAAGGATTTGATAAAGGCTTGAAACCTAAAAGGAAAGAACCTAAGTTGCTATGCATGAAACTCCACGAACCATGAATGCTATTCCCATCTTTCTTCTTGTTCCTTTATTTCATTTTGCTTATGCTTCAGTACTTTCTTAGGGACAAGCAAGCTTTAAGTTTGGTGTTGTGATGCCAGGGCATCTAGGCCAGTTTCACTGACCTTTTCTTTACTGTTTTAAGGTAGTTTCATGCATTTTTCTAGTAAACAAGCCAACTTTTGGGTGAAAATACACTTACACCTTCATTCAAGCAACTATTGTGAATTTTGCATGATTTCATGAGATTTTTTGCCAGAATTTACATGATATTTTAATGATGCATGATCTCATGATTTTGGCTAGAGCTTTGATGCACTTTAATTGCTTGATTTCAGGACAAATGAAGCATGGAAGAATCATGTTAGCATTCACGTTAACTTAGTTAACATGACTACTAACGTGGGATGGCAATTGGTTTGCAACGTTAATGAGAAAAGTGATCACCAATAACGCCTACGAAGCCACTTCATAGCCTACGTTAAGAGCCACGTTAACTAAGTTAACGTGGTACTTAACGTAGAAGGAAAGGAGGACTCCACGTTAATGAGAAACGTGAACTCCAATAACATTGAGAAACTAGGCAATGCCCCACGTTAGTTAACGTGAACTCTAACGTGGACAAGGATCAACACTGCCAACATTAGTGACACTGACTTTTGTCACTAACGTTGGATCATTTTCATTGCCTACGTTAACTCTCACGTTAATATTGTTAACGTGAAAGTTAACGTGGAGTGGGGTTCAAAGAACCAACGTTAGTGACACTCACTTTTGTCACTAACGTTGGAAGATGGCTTTATTACTACGTTAAAAGCCACGTTAACTTAGTTAACGTGGGTTCTAACGTAGGGGATTAAGGTAATTAGAGCATTAGTTAACGTGGGTTCTAACGTAGGGGATTAAGGCAATTAGAGCATTAGTGACAAAGGTGAGTGTCACTAACGCTCTCGAAGGTGATAGGTGCCCACGTTAAGAGCTACGTTAGCTAAGCTAACGTAAGACCTAACGTAGGAGGAAAAAGGCAAGCAACGTTAATGGGAAAAGTGATTCCCATTAACGTTTGCGAAACGGGGCACAAGCCAACGTTAATGGGAAAAGTGAGTCCCATTAACGTTGGCCAAGAATTGAGAAGGAACGTTAAAAGTCACGTTAAGACTTCTAACGTTGAGAATAACGTAGGCATATAAAGGTGGAACGTTAGTGGAAAAGGTAAATGCCACTAACGTTCTCGCACCCAGAAATGTATTCCACGATTAATCTCACTAAATGCCCAAGCCTAATTCATATTTCTCTGCAAGCTGGGCCCACTAAAGATGAGGATTGCTTCAACTCAAGGTCCAAAGCCCACATCCAAGACTTGAAGAACTCACTAGAAGATCATGAAGAGTAGTATATATAGGAGTAGTTTTGAACTAGAAAAAAGACTTTTGGCACCTTGGAGAACTACTCTCTGCATATTTACTTTTCTGTACTTCTAGCATGGATTATTCTTTTCTGCCATTTTTGATTCCTAGAGCTATAAACAACTAAACCCCTTTCATTGGGTTAGGGAGCTTTGCTGTAATTTGATGGATCAATATTAGTTTTCATTTTTCTTCTTCTATCTTTTCTCTTGATTTTACTAGAAAGCTTTCAATCTTAATTCAATTGGTTAGTTATCTTGGAAAAGAAACTCTCCATAATTGGATCTCTTCGGAACCTTGGAAGAGGAATGAAGAGATCATGCTAGAATTGCTTTCTCATGCTGGACCAATTTGGGTTGGGATGGATATGCGACTATAATCCCCTCAATACTTGAATTGGGAAACGTATGTGGTATAATCAGTGACCATACTTCATCTCTTCTCATGAGCAATTTACCAAGGAATTGGCTATTGATCAAGATTTGAGAGATTAAATTACCAAGGAATTGGGATTCAATCACTTAAGATTGCCAAGGAGATCAATGAATGCATTGATTGAGGAAGAGATGAGAATGAACTTGATCCGGAGAATTGCAACATCTCCTAAACCCAATGATTCCCCCATTTCTGATCTTACTCATTCTCTTTAATTTCTGCC
Source organism: Arachis hypogaea (assembly GCF_003086295.3). NCBI lineage: Eukaryota > Viridiplantae > Streptophyta > Magnoliopsida > Fabales > Fabaceae > Arachis > Arachis hypogaea. Next base: position 71,483,546 of record NC_092044.1, read on the forward strand.
ATTTACTTTTATGAGCATTACCCAATTCCCTATTTAAGATTCTGCACTTTAATTTCTGCTATTTACTTTCTAGTCATTTAAATTTCTGCATCTCAATCTAAATTCTGTTTAGCTCAACTAGCATATTCTTCTAACTAAAGTTGCTTGACCAATCAATCCTTGTGGGATTTGACCTCACTCTATGGTGAGTTTTACTTGACGATAATTCGGTATACTTGCCGAAGGAAAATTTGTTGAGAGACAAGTTTCCATGCATCACAACTATAATTCATTATTAATATACAGCCATTGGTGCACAAATCCCCACACTTTATACAACTGAACCAGCAAGTACACTGGGTCGTCCAAGTAATACATGAGCGAGTCAAGGTCGATCCCATGAGGATTGTGGTTTGAAGAAAGCTATGGTTATCTTGTAGGTCTTAGTCAGGCAGATAGAAGAGTTGTTGGGTTTATAAAATCTGAACTAGGTTGATATGTTTATAATGATAATCTTAAATCTTAGATGGTTAAGGCTTGGAGTTACTTTGTCCTTCTGGATTAACACTAGTCTTACTGTCTTCTTCAATTGTGAATGATTTTTTCTATGGCAGGCTGCATGTGATTGACGCTGGTTTGAAAGCCGCCAATATTCCTCCAAATCTGAACCCTAGAATTAGTGTGGATCCATTCTGATTGAGGATGAAGCTCTTACAGTCTACTCTCCTTAATGATCCTACTCAAAACACAACAGAGAAGGTCGAATCTTTCGGATCAGAGAATGCTACACCTTAGGTTCTAGCCTCTACGACAAAGACCCTAATCTCCCCATACCTCAGCTGAACTGGTGTCTTGAGAAGTCCCCAACAAAGTCATGGATTAGCCATCTAAGAGATGTATAGTCAAGCTAGCGGTTCAATGCTTTCCACTGAAGTATTCACATGAACCTAAGAAGAACACGGGTGGTTGTCAGGCATATGGTGTTAGTATGAAGAACGAAGATGATTGTCACGGGTCATTCCATTCATCATGTTGAAGAACGAAAATACATCTTAGAATTAAATCAAACACAGATTAAAGAGAAACAGTAATACTTTTATTAATTTATAGAACTCAACAGGGCTCCTCCCCTCAACCTATGAGGTTTAGAAATTTATACTGATAGGAAAATATAGTGATGGAATTCGAAAATATGGTGTAAAAGTCTTTTATGATTATGTAAACTATCCCTTAACATGTGGGAATTCGCATAACACAAATTCCTTCGGCAAGTGTACCGAATTGTCAAGTGATAACTCACTTTTGAGTGAGGTCGATCCCAGAGGGATTGATGGATTAAGCAACTCTAGTTGGGTGATTTATCTAGTCAAGCTAATAGTTGCTAAATTTGGTGAAATTGAATTAACAGAATGTAAATTGCTGGAAATTAAAGTGCTGAATGTAAATTACAAAATGTAAATGACGGAAACTTAAATGGCAAGAAACTAAAGAATTGAAACTTAAATGGAAAGAAAGTAAAAGAGCTGAAATTTAAATAACAAGAAAGTAAGGGCAAGAATGTAAATGGCGATGAAAAGTAAACTGCATGAAATATAAATGGACTTTGAGTGCTATGAATCAAAGAAAGCAGAAATTCAAAGCAATTAAAGTGAAGAATAACAATGGGAGAGATTCATTAGGGATTGGAGATATCATAATCCATCATGAATCAATGGGTTTCAACTTCATTCTCAATCATATGAAGTAGATCTATGGCAGATTGTAATTAATTGAGTCCCAATTCATTGGCAACCCAATTTCTCTTAACATAATCAATTTGCCGATTCCTTGATCTAATTGTCATGAGAAGAGGTTAAGTGCTATTCTCTTATCCATAAGCCACACAAGTTCTCAAGATCTCAAGTCAAACCCAAAATTTATTGATCAAGAGAGTTGTGAGAGAAAGAGCTTCAAACTAATTTCTATGATTCCCCTTCTGAGGCTCACATAAAAATTCAATGGATCTAAACCCCCTTCCGAAGTGAATAGATCAATTAAACATGAAAGTTATATCTTAGCTTCAAAAAGCGGATTGAGAAGAAGAAGAATTTCATTCATTCATTTGAATTACAATAGAGATCCTCCCCCTAATGATGTGGGGTTTAGTTTATCATTGCTCAAAAAATTCAAAGAGAGAAGAAAAGTACATGAAAGTAAACTAAGTACAAAAATAAGAAAATGATTCAGAGTTTCCCAATTAGGGTCCTCCTACTTCCCAACCTACTTTTGAGTTCAAAAACTTTCCTATATATACACTCCTTAAAGAAGTCTTCAAGTACTTGGATGTGGGCTTTTGGCCTTAGTTGAAATAAGTTAGGAGTGGCTCTTTCTGAAGTTAGCCCTGGTGTTAACTCACTAACATTCTCATACTTGCATGAGGCACCTTGGAAATGACGTTGGCACTGGCATTAACATCCCTGCTAATGCTACAACTCTCCTTCCAAACTGGTGTTAACACCACCGTTAGTGCACTAACGGTGGCACTAACGTTGCTTCCAAAGTCCACTAGGGCGTTGCCACTGGCGTTAGCACACTAATGGGGCAATCAACGTTCCTCTTGTTCTGTGTACGCATGATGCCTCATGCGTGTGCAAACTAGCAATTTTTCCCTTTGTGCGTACGTACAATACTCCGTGCGTACGCATACTAGCAAATTTTCCAGCTCCAACTTATGAATTTGTTGAAGACGTTAGTGTGATAACTTGGGGTAACGTTAGCACACTAATGTAGGCACCTCGTTTTGGTTGTAATGTTAGTGAGCCAACTTAGGCCACAAACATTGCTTTCTTCTTCCTTCAATCATGTTAGTGAGCCAACTTTGGCCACTAACGTTGCCTTTCATTCTTGATGCAACATTAGTACTGGCATTAGTGGGCTAACTTGGCCACTAACACCAACTCTCCTTTCTTGAGAACGTTAACCATAGCGTTAGTGGGCTAACTTTGGCCACTAACGTTATAGCCTCTACTTCTTCTCTACCTCTCTTTTGCTTCTCCTTACCTATCATCAACCAAACAAATGCATTAAAGTTTTGCCATAATCACAAGATAATGCATCATTCATTACATCAAGTAATTCTTGCATCAATCTCATGAAAATATTTGTAATTAACAATGTTTGATTGAATCAAGACATGCTTATATTACTCATCCAAATGCTTGCTTATTGCCTAAGAAAATGTATGAAAACTAAGTAAAAACTAATGAAAATGGCTTGTGAAAGTAGCTAAAGATGCCTAGGCATCATCCCTTAAATACTAGACTAATGACTAAGGATTACATAAGAAAGGATAAAACAGTCTTTTAGTGCTAAAATCTACTTCTATGGCCCAGTTGGTGAGTGTTTGGGCTGAGCTTTGATGAGATCCATGTGCTATGAGGCCTCTAGGGCATTGAACGCTGGTTGTAAGGTTCTCTTTGGACATTTGGACGCCGGTCTATTCTCCTTGGGCGCTGGACACCTGAAAGGTGGCAGGAGGCTGGCGTTGAACGCCAATTTTAGGCCTTCTAATCTTAAGTAAAGTATGGACTATTAAACATTGATGGAAAGATCTAGAAGTCAGATTTTCAAAGCCATTAAGAACGCTCCATTTGGACTTCTGTAGCTCCAGAAAATCTCTTTCGAGTGTAAGAAGGTCAGATTCAGACAGCATCTGCAGTGCTTTCTCTGTCTCTGAATTAGACTTTTGCTCCAGCTCTTCAATTTCAGCCAGAAAATACCTGAAATTGCACAAAAACACACAAACTCAAAGTAGAATAAAAAAATGTGAATTTTGCACTAAAACCTATGAAAACTTAATAAAAATCAAACAAAACATACTAAAAACTATATGAAAACAATGCCAAAAAGCGTATAAAATATCTGCTCATCACAACTCCAAACTTAAACAGTTGCTTATCCCCAAGCAACTAAAAACACAGTGGGATAAAAAGATGAGTAGGATGCAGTAAATCTCAGAGTTTCCAATGAAGCTCAATTTCAATTAGATGAGCGGGACTTAGTAGCTTTTTGGTTCTAAATAGTTTTGGCATCTCACTATCCATTGAAACTCAGAAATGTTGGTCTCTTTAGGAACTTAGAATCCAGATGATATTATTGATTCTCCTTGTTTAGTTCCTTTTTATTCTTGAACACAGCTTTTTAGAGTCTTGGTCGTGGCCCTAAGCACTTTGTTTTCTAGTATTACCATCGGATACATAAATGCCACAGACACTTTACCTAGGTGAACCCTTTCGGATTGTGATTTAGCTTTGCTGGAATCCTCAGATAGAGGTGTCCAGAGTTCTTAAGCACACTCTTTTTGCTTTGGATTATGACTTTAACCGCTCAGTCTCAAGCTTTTTAGTTGACACCTTCACGCCACAAGCACATGGTTAGGGACAGCTTGGTTGAGTAGTTTAGGCCAGGATTTTATTCTTTTAGGCCCTCCCATCCATTGATGCTCAAAGCCTTGGATCCTTTTGCCCATGCCTTTTGATTTAAAAGGTTACTGGCTTTTTCAATCTACCCTCCATTTCCTGCATTTTTGGGCGTAATGGATTTTTCTCTTTTTTTCTCCATTTTCTTCTTTTTTTTTTCGCATGCATTAATTTTTTTTCTTTTGCAACATGCTTTTTCTTTTTCTTTTTGCTGCTTTTTCTTGCTTCAAGAATTAATTTTTGGATTTTTCAGATTATCAATAATACTTTTCCTTTTTCATCATTCTTTCAAGAGCCAACATTCTAAAATTTCAACTTCAAATACGCACTATTTATTCATGCATTCAGAAAACAAAAGCAATGCCACCACATCAAAATAATTGAACTATTCTTATTTTAAACTTGAAATTCATGTATCTCTCAATTCTTTTCAAATAAAATTTTCTTTTAAGCAAGGTGACAGAGATATGGAATATTTTACAACTTTAAGACATCAATGCAAATGATCATGCAATAAGAACAAGAGTACAGATAATATAACCTAACAGAAAACAGAAAAATAATAAAAGGAAAGGAGGTAAAAGAGAACGAATCCACCTTTAATGGTGGCGGCTAGTACTCCTCCTTAAGGATCCAATGTAGTGTTTGATCTCTTCAATGTCACTTCTTTGCCTCTGTTGTTCTTCCCTCATAGCCCTTTAATCTTCTCTAATGGATCTTTGGTCTTCCCTTATTTCATTGAGGATGGTGGAATGCTCTTAATGCTCCAACCTCAATTGCTCCATCTTAGTGCTTAATTCTCCAAGAGAAGTCTGCCATTGATCCTAATAGCTTTGAGAAGGAAAATACATCCCTTGAGGTATCTCAGGGATCTCATGCTAAGGCGGTTGCACAAGCTCCTGTGCATGCTCTCTAGTTTGCTCGATCCTCTTCTTAGTGATGGGCTTGTCCTCCCCAATGGAGATATCTCCCTCTATGATGATTCCAGCTGAATTGCATAGATGACAGATGAGGTGTGGGAATTCCAACCTTGCATTAGTGGAAGGCTTCTCAGCTATCTTGTATAATTCTTTAGGAATCACCTCATGTACTTCCACCTCACTTCTAGTCATGATGTAATGGTTCATGATGGCCCTTTCAATGGTCACTTCTGACCGGTTGCAAGTAGGGATGATAGAGCATTGGATGAATTCCAACCATCCTCTATCTATGGGCTTGAGGTCAAGCCTTCTTAGTTGAATGGGCTTGCCTTAGGAATCCCTTTTCCACTATGCTCCTTTCACACAGATGTCTGAGACTTGATCCAATCCCTAATCAAAGTTGACTCTTCTAGTATATGGATGTAGATCTCCTTGCATTAAAGGCAAGTTGAATGCCAGTATCACACTTTTTGGGCTGAAATCTAAGATTCTCCCTCGGACCATGGTGCTCCAGTTCTTTGGATTTGGGTTCACACTAGTGTCATGGTTTTTAGTAACCCATGCATTAGCATAGAACTCTTGCATCATTAAAATCCAAATATCTTGAATGGGATTGGTCAGGACTTTCTAACCTCTTCACCGCATCTCTCTTCAGATTTCCGGATACTCATTCTTCTTGAGCTTGAAATGGACCTCAAGGATCACTTTCTTCTCTGCCACTACTTCATAGAAGTGCTCTTGGTGGGTTTTGGTGATGAATCTCTCCATCTCCCAAGATTTAGAGGTGGCAGCTACTACATACCTTTCCTTTCCTCTTTCTAGAGGATTCTCCAACCTTGGGTGCTGATGACAAGTCATCTTAGGCTAGTTTCACAAGCCTATTTCATTAGTTTTCACTTGGTTTTCATGCATTTTTAGGCAATAATTAAGTGTTTGAGTGAGAATTTCATGCTTGGCTTGATTCAATCAAACATTGGTAATTTTATGCATTTTCATTAGATTTCTTGCAAGATTTAGTTGATAATATGAATGATGCAAGATTTGATGATTATGCCAAGGTTTTGATGTATTTGTTTGGTTGATGATAGGTGAAAAGATAAAGGAGAAGGAGCAATAAAAGCACTAAAAGAAGAATCACAACTCCAAGGTGGCAAAAGAGTGGAAACAGACTCAAGGAGGAGCAAAGAGGATTTGTAACCCTGACCTCTTTACACTCCAACAAGAATAACTCGAGTTACAAAACTTCAAATGAGGTGATTCTAATGGCATTGGAAAGTAGACATCAAGAGCGTTCAAAGCATATATAGCACTGCATAGTGGACACTAAATCTGAGGGAGAAAACTTGCCCCGAAAGTGCAAAGATGAATATAGTATCAACCTACAGTAAGGCCAGCTGACCTCTTCACCTTCCAAGGAAAATAACTTGAGTTGTAGAGCTTGGAATGATGCATTCTTAAATGCATTGGAAAGTAGACATCCATTGCTTTCCAACGACATTTAATAGTATGGGATGAACATCAAGTTTGGGCATCAAAAGCTGGTGCTAAACTTTGGCCTCCAAACAACTAGAGTTCAAACAAGTGAACGCCACGTTCACTTTAGTGAACGTTTTCGACCTCCAAAACAGCGCAACCATGCCTTCTTCAAAGGACCATAACTTGAGCTACATATGTCCAATTGATGTGCTTCTAATTGCGTTGGAAAGCTGACGTCCAGAGCTTTCCAACGATATATAACAATCTATATTTGGCACAAAATTGAAGCACAAGTGATAGGCATCTTTAAGGCCCAAAAACCACACTCAATAGCCAAGCAAAGGGCAGCGTTCAAAAAGTGAGCGCCACGTTCACTCTTCTACCTTTTTCGTGGGTTTCACATTTTGGGAGAAAAGCTTGTTCCAGCACCAACAAAGGGTAGCGCTCAAAAGTTTGAACGTAGCGTTCACTTTTGTGAACTTTACCGTGACTTTTGCCAAGGAAAACAAGGCGCGCACACAAGGAGCACCAATGGGGCCACGCACCAGCCACGTTCAAAAAGTGAGTTTAATACAAAAATGGCCTTAATTATGCTAAATGCATTCAAAACATCAAACATTGGAAATAAAGAATCAAGCAAAACCAAGATTACAATCATAGAAGGAGTATAGCAAACAATGAACAAAAATAGTGGTTTAAATGTGTAACCACTCATTAAGGCCCTACAACTTACAAGGTTGCTTTATTCTATCTCTCTTCTATGTTCCATAAAAAATCATTCAAGCAAGTTTTGAAAACAATTTTCCAAATCAATTCAATAGAATGCCATTGAAACAAAATTCTTGAAAATTCTTTTGTTGTTTTTCACCAAAGTTATTTCATATATATGTATGTATATATGTTATGATGGATGCAATTTCAAAATCTTTCCTAGTTCTTTCCTAATTTTCAACAAGCAAAAATTAACATGAACAATTAGGACAAAATTGAACTAGGTGATATACTATTCACATCATCCAATCACAACTTCTATCTATAAGCTATATATCATGCAAAAGATGCAAAATGCATTATATATAAACTGTGAGGAAAATACAATGCAACAATAAAAAACAATCCAAATATCTACAAGAAACATATTAAAAGAAAATAAGAAAATGAAGTGCGAAGTGTTTGGAAAAGAATGTTTACGCCCCAAAAATGGTGAATCCTCCCTCACACTTAAGCGTTGCACGGTCCTCCGTGCACGAACACAATCCTGGGGGTGTCTCTCAAGAGCTCCACCTTCAGTTGGTAGATGCGGGGGCTCGGGTTGTATGAAAATTGCCAAGTTCAATGCATTCTTGGCATCTCCCTCTTCAGCGTACTCCTCCTCTCCCGGCTCCTTGTCTTTTTGTCTCATCCTCAAAAAGAGTCAATAGAGTATACTTAAGAATCATAAGAAAAATAGCACAAAAGGGTAAAGGAGAGAGTAAATAAGCATCTAGTTGAGGAAGTGTGCATAGTTATGTGGTATGATAGAAATGAGATAAGCCGTGTGTGTATTCCAATTATGCGCGTGGTTAGGATACACACAACGACCGGTTAAAATGGCATCCACACAATCAGAAAGTAAGCATGTGTTCCTCAATTAAATGGCCTAAGATGCAAGTAATGAATGATCATCAATTAAGTACAAGCAAACTTAGGCAACTACAACAAGAGTGAATTGAATTTAGAGAATCTTAGATATTGAAATTGTGCAAGTAAAATTGTAAAATTGGTATAGATTAGCACAATAAACAATAACCAATCCATTAATGAAAAGAGAACTCCTTATTCAACATAAAACATAAAGAAACATGTCACATGATAAAGGTACTTGTTACAAAAAGTGAGAAGTTTGATAAAAATCAAGTTAAGTCACTCAAACAACTGCAAAGCATTAACAAGGAGCAAGTATCAGTTATGTGATGAATTTAACTTCAAAAATCATGATGAACAAGTAATTTCAACTCAATTCACTCAATTCGATGCACTTACATAATTTGTCCTAGTGGTACAATCAAAACATGAGTATTCAAACTCACTATGTAGTAGTAAATTAAGGCAAAGTATAAGTGCATTGATAAAATTCAAGCAACCCTATCAACATCAAGCAAACACTTGCAATTTATTTAATTAGAAACAACTAAAGTAAAACTAATATAATAACTAAAAGGAAAATGAAATGCAAAGAAAACTAAGTAAATCAAGTAGAAGAACATGGAAAATGCAAGAAAAGAGAGGGATGGGGGTGGCGGAAGTGCTTAGGGCTTAATTAAAAGTGCATTAAAAATTTTTCCCAAAACAGCACTTGTGCGTACGCACAAGTATGTGTGCGTACACACACAAGGTAAAAAGGGAGGGGCACATCCGCATGAATCGTGCGAATGCTCTGAATAGAGGGTTGTGAAAGAGGTGTGCGCGCGCACAAGTGTGTGCGCGCGCACAAGTGTGTGCGCGCGCACAAGTGTGTGCACACGCACATAAGACTTTTTTTTGTGAAGGATCATGTGTGCGCATGCACATAGGTCCGTGCGCACGCACAAGGGCGAAAAGGGGTGGGTGTGCATGCGCACAGGCTGAGCCAGCGCTCCCACGAGAGGGGCTACAACTTGGCGTGCGGACGCACATGTCGGTGCGACTGCACAGACGACACGAGAAAAGGGGACGCGTGCGTACGCACAGAGCAGTGCGCACGCACAGGATGCGAAACAAGGAGGTATATGCACATGCACAGGTGTGTGCGCACGCACAGATGTCCTGTTTTGCAAAAATTTTTCTACAAAATCTAGGGCCCTCCACCTTATCTCATAACATTTTGCAACCCCAAACATTCAAAATCTATCAAATCATGATCCATATGAAAAACTAACCTATCTACTCAAAAACTAAACTAATCCTAAGCTAGCCAAGATAAGCAAAAATGCAATAAACTAAAACTATAAACAAAGAGAAAGGGTAAGAAAGATGTTACCATGGTAGGGTGTCTCCCACCTAGAACTTTGGTTTATAGTCCTTAAGTTGGACTTGTTGAGGAGACTCTTGTTAGGGTTGCTTGTGTTTCCACTCCTCCTTGAATCTCCATCCATGCTTGGTCCTTAAAGCTCCTCCGGGATCCCATATTCTAGTTTTTTGCTCTCCTTCTTGCAGATTTTTATGCTCCAAGCCGGATAGACAAGTTCCCAATTGACCCTTGAAGTACCTCAACACTTTCCGGAATCCTCTTAATTGTGCTTCACACCATGCTGGAATCCCAAAGCTTGATTTGGTTCTCTTGATGAGCTTTGGACTCACTTGGCAACCAACATTCCTTTCTTCACCGTGTACCAACCCAAGAAGGACCTTGAGTTGGTAATCCGTCTCCAAGATAGCATATTGGTGGGGACCAATGAAGCTTGTAGGTGAAATTGCCACCCACTCAATATGTACTTAGATCGAAATTGCTTCCTCACCAACTTCCTCTTCCCCATCACTCAAGTCATAACAAGGAGGTTGTGAGAAGTCTACCTCCATGTCTCTCTCAAACTCAAGGGTAAGAGGCTCATTAAGATCATTAAGGGGATTGACCAAGGAGGACAAAAATTCATTAATGATGGAATCCTCCTCTTGATCAATCTCCCTCAATTCTCCCCTTCCCTCCTTCAATTCAAATACTTCACCTTCCTCCTCTTGTTCATGCTCTAACTCTTCCTTTTTCCCTTGTGGCTCCATGTTCTCCTCTTCACTACAAGCTTTAGTTGATCCTCCACATTCCTTAAGAGGGATACCTTGATCGGATGAGTGTGTGAGGATTAAGCGGGTTACCGCTTTGCCTATAGTAGCCATGAAGTGCCGTTGTGTCCTTCAAAATCCTTCTTGCTCTTGGAGAAAGGCTTGAAGGTCTTGACGGTCTTGGGTCAAGGGTGGGAAAGCTTCACATTGGGGTAAAGAATGAGGTTCATAGTTTGGGAGAAAGGTTGTGTATGTGAGAGGTGATTCATGTTGGTGAATATCTTGAGGTGGTATGTAAGAAGGTGTAATGTGGTGGTGGTGTGCTGTTTGAAAATATGGTGATTGAGGGTTATGTTGGGGGTATGGGTTATAGGCATATGTTGGTGAAGGGGTATAGTCATAGTGAAATCTACCATATCCTTGGGTTGGGTATGTATATTGGGAAAGGTATTGCTCATTGTAGTATGGAGGAGGTTGCTCCTCCCAAAATTGATGCTCCAATCCCATGATGCAATCCAAAATTGAAGTTATCAAACCCTACAAAATGATCATAACCAAACTCCAAACCAAGAGGGTGATAACTCAGAGAAAATTGAAAATAAAAACTAAAGATATCAATTAACAAAAGAAGCAAAAACCTAATTAATAGCAAAAACAAGCAAACAACCCAAAAAGTATCTATTCACACTATGGACATATTTACAACAACCAAAATTATAACACTCATGAATTATGGTTTGGATTTTTGCACTAAAAATAGGATTGACATTGCAAGTATAGTCCAAACCCAACAATTGATCATCAATCAAATTATAATTCTAAAGATGTCACAATTCAAAGCAAATGTAAACCGAGAGTATTTAGTCTCCTGGGTCGTTCTCCCTAGGAACTAATGCCAATGAGCACACACAATTTTGGTTGTGGAAAGCAAGGGGTGTTTTCAATGTAGAAGCAAGCAATAAAGAGATAAAAGAACAAGACAAAATTGCAATTAATGAAGTAATGAAAGAACAAAAGAACTATGCATATAATATAAACAAGTAAAACTATAAAGTGATTAAAAAGTGGTTCAAAATATAAATGAAACCTTGACTTAGGATGAGTTATGGAATCTCTTCCTTGCCATAACCACAACTATGATAATCATGATGGATTAATCTCACTAAGTCAACCTTCACATCGGAGAGTAAGTTAAATGAGCATAAGTGTTCTTAACCCACAAATCCTATCTTGTTTGCTAATTACCTTAGTAACAAATTAGCGTTAGTGGGAACAAGAACAATTAACAACCCAAGAATTTGATCGGGGTAAAACTTGTCTCTCAACAAATTCCCATTCGGCAAGTGTACCGAATTTGTCGTCAAGTAAAAACTCACAATAGAGTGAGGTCGAATCCCACAGGGATTGATTGATCAAGCAACTTTAATTAGAGTAATGATCTAGTTGAGCGAATCCATGAATAGAGTTGATAATTGCAGAAATTGAAATGGCAGGAAAGTAAATGACTGAAAGTAAATAGCAGAATTGTAAATGGGAATGGGGGAATTGCTCATAAAAGTAAATTGCAGAAAATAAAGAGAATGGGTAAGATCAAAAATGGGGAGTTCATTGGGCTTAGGAGATGTTGCATTCTCCGGATCAAATTCATTTTCATCTCTTCCTCAATCAATGCACTCATTGATCTCCTTGGCAATCTTAAGTGATTGAACCACAATTTCTTGCAATTCAATCTCTCAAATCTTGATCAATAGCCAATTCCTTGGTCAATTGCTCATGAGAAGAGATGAAGTGTGGTCACTGATTATACCACATGCACTTCCCAAATCAAGTGTTTAGAGGGTTATAGCCACATACCCATCCACACTCAATTTGGTCCAGCATGAGAAAGCATTTCTAGCTAATCTCTTCATTCCTCTTTCAAGGATCCGAAGAGATCCATGTTTGAATAGCTTCTTTTCCAAGATAACTATCCAATTGGATGAAGATCGAAAGCTTTCAAGTAAAATCAAAAGGAAAGATAGAAGAAGAACAAGAAAATTAGTATTGATCCATCAAATTACAACAGAGCTCCCTAACCCAATGAAAGGGGTTTAGTTGTTCATAGCTCTAGAAATCAAAATCAAAGATGGAGAATACATGATAAAGCTAGAAGTGCAAAGGAAGTAAATACAAAGAGTAGTTCTCCTTTCTAGCTCCTCCGAAAAGCTCCTCTCTACTTCAAAACTACTCCTATATATACTACTCTTCTCAGCTTCTAGTTAGCTCTTCAAGTCTTGGGCCTCTGGATCTTTGAGCTTGAAGCAGTTCCTTTCTTCAATTGGGCTTGGCTTACTTGCAGAGAGAAAGTGTGAAGTGGGCAGGGACTTTAGCTCAAGACGTTAGGAGTGTTTAACATTTAGTGAAAATACAAGTTCGAGAACGTTAGTGACACTTAACATTGTCACTAACGTTGCCATGCACCCCTTTGCCTCACGTTAAAGCCCACGTTAACTGGGTTAACGTGGCCTTTTAACGTTGCCTTGCTAGCCTTCAAGAACGTTAGTGACACTCAACATTGTCACTAACGTTCAAGTGTGCCCCTTCTTGCTTCACGTTAAAGCTCACGTTAACTAGGTTAATATGGCTTCTAACGTGGCTTTTGCCAACCTTCGAGAACGTTAGTGACAGTCAACATTGTAACTAACGTTCAAGTGTGCCCCTAGGTCTCACGTTAGAGTCCACGTTAACTGGGTTAACGTGGCTTCTAACGTGGTCATTCTTAGCCATCCCAACGTTAGTGACAATGTTGAGTGTCACTAACATTGGCTCATTCTTCATTCCTCATCGTTAGCTTCCACGTTAACCAAGTTAACGTGGAGGTTAACGTGGCTCTTGGGGGTTGTGTGGTTGCTCCAACGTTAGTGACAATGTTGAGTGTCACTAACGTTGTCGACAACTCTCCATCTCTTACGTTAGCTCCCACGTTAACCAAGTTAATGTGGGAGTTAACGTGGCTCTTTGCACCTTAGGCCAACGTTAGTGACAATGTTGAGTGTCACTAACGTTGGCTTCTCTTCCCCCTTTAACGTTAGAGGCCACGTTAACTAGGTTAACGTGACTTCTAACGTGGCCATTTGTGAGCAATTGCCAAAGTTAGTGACAATGTTAAGTGTCACTAACGTTGGCTCAACTTCTCTTCTCTACGTTAGAGTTCACGTTAACTTAGTTAACGTGACTCTTTAACGTGGGCATTGATGGCTTTTGAGAGTATTTTTTTGGCAATCACTTTTCTCCTTAACTTTGCAAGTTACCTCCCATTCCTTGCTTCCTTTGGTCCTGAAATCAAGCAATAGAGTGCATCAAAGTTCTAGTCCACGTCATGGGTAATGCAATATACAATTTTGTCATTAAAATCATGCAAAATCCTCATGAAATAATGTGAAATGCACAATGTATGCTTGAATCAAGATCTGAGTGAATATTTGCCCAAAACTAACTTATTTCCTAAGAAAATGCATGAAATTACCTAAAAACAGTAAAGAAAAGGTCAGTGAAACTGGCCAAAATACCCTGGCATCACAACACCAAACTTAAAGCTTGCTTGTCCCTAAGCAAGTACTGGAACAAGAGAATGATGAATGGAGTCTCCAGAGAAATGAATCATTCTTGTGGAAGTCATATTACTGATTTTATGGTGGTTTCATGCATAGCAACTTAGGTTCATTCCACTACTGGCTTTCAGACCTTTATCATCTCCTAAAATACTCACTTTGTTATATCCCATGAGACCTTTATTTATTGATCCTTTTATTGTTATTTCAAGGGCTGTTTGTGTTATTTAGGCTAAGTGTTTTGTAAGGGGGCAACTCTTTAGGATAAGCTTTCAGCCAACACTCCCGAACCAGTTGGTTCAAGGTGCTAGGTGTTGAAGCACCCCTAAGGACTTACTTACTCAAGTCTCTCCCCCATACATACACACCACAGGCATATAGTTTATTTATTTTCTTTCCTTCAGACCTTGGTGTCCAGCACCTCTTTGGGTTACTAAATGCTCTGTGGTAAGGGTTACTCTTGATAGTGGATTTTTAGCTGATAATCCCGGGTTAGTTAACCCAAGTTACCAGGTGATGAAGCACCCCAAAGAGCTTATTCATCCAAGTAGATCCCTTACACAGGAGCACCACAGACACATGTCTTAGGGTAAACCATTGGTGCCTAGCCTTATTGCTTACTCTTTTTCTTTTATTTTTCACTTCCCTTGTTCTTTCCCTTTTCTCTTATTAGGATCTTGTTGTTATCTTAGTCTCATGGGTATATCAAAAGTAAAGCATTCAGGATAGATAGTTGTCATCCTAACCTTGTGGTTGAACCAACTTAGCTAACTTATGACTACCCCCAAAGATTCATGAATGCACTTCCACATTATGAACTCCTTTCTGGTCTTTTGTAAAATAGACATTCT
Source organism: Arachis hypogaea (assembly GCF_003086295.3). Taxonomy (NCBI): domain Eukaryota; kingdom Viridiplantae; phylum Streptophyta; class Magnoliopsida; order Fabales; family Fabaceae; genus Arachis; species Arachis hypogaea. Next base: position 71,498,554 of record NC_092044.1, read on the forward strand.
CTTCTTCATACAAATAGACAAGCTTACAAGTAAATAAGGGAAAGAAGCAGTGACACTTAAACCAGAATCACAGACCATGCTCAACAACAAGGTAGAGTAAAAAAAATGTTTAGGCCTCACTGGTAATCATTAATCAAGATTGCATTTGAGCTTCCAATGTTTAAACTGTAAATATATGGAATTAAGTGACAATACAACCTTCAGGTGACAACTTCTAATCGCCTTCTTTTCGTTCTCCTCTTGCTCTTTGCTTCCTTGAGCGAAGGGGCACCATAAGGTTCCTGTAAAGTTATTGGAAGTTGCTTGTTCCCAAAGCACTTGAGGAATAATTAGCTTGCATGTGCTTGTGTCTTATGAACTTGATTTGGTGTGTGAACACCAAACTTAGTTCCTTGTTTAGTACACAATCTTGCACATACGCTGGTAACTCATATCTTGTTGTTAACAGAACAATGATTTACTAAAGTCTAACTACATCTAAGTGGTTTCCCTCAATTGGTTAGAGCTAGCAATGTGTTTTGGGAGCAGGTGTAATTCTAACTAAATGTCCTTTTGGTGGAACACCAAACTTAGAATTACACTGTCTCTTTTGATTGTTCTGGTGTGAAACACCAAACTTAGCTTCTTGCAATACAGGGGAAACAACTTGTGATTTTTATTGAAATGAAGATGAAAATGACTACCTGAGGTTGGGTTGCCTCCCAACAAAGCGCTTTTTTTATCGTCGCTAGCTCGACGTTACCCCCTTATTATGGTGGTTGGTAATGCTTGAAGTCTTCTCCTCTGGCGGTGGACTTGTATCTATTGGTTGTATCAACGATCTCTACATGCTCCAAAGAGAGAACTTTGTTGATGGTGAAGACCTTAGGTAACTGAGATGGTACAGTAGGGAGATTAGGGGGGATATCTGTGAAATAGGTTGATACTACTTTATCCCCTGGAGCGAAATCCTCCGTAGGGATCTTCTTGTTCCGCCACCCCCTTGGTACCTTCTTCTTTGCCCCTTGTGCCGTTTTCTTTCTCTTGGTGGTCTCCTTTTTTGATGAACCTTTGTTGCTGCCTTCACTTGCTTCTAGTGGCTTAGGTTCCTCCAATTTTTCCTTGACCTGTGGCACTTGCTACTCGCCATGTCCATCAACCCAGTGAATCTCAGAATGGGCTGGTTGTGCTCCAATGCTTGCTTCTTCCTTTAGTATCTCATGGTGATCTTTGCTTAGTTCTTTGTCTTCTTCATCTTTTTCTTGTGAGAGTTCGAACACACTGAAGCTCAGTTGTTCATCATGGATCCTTAATATTATCTCCCCTTTCTCCACATCTATGAGTGCTCTAGCAGTAGCTAGAAATGGTCTCCCCAATATTATTAGGTGCAGATGACTCTCTTCCATGTCCAGGATGACAAAGTCTGTTGGGAGAAAGTATTTTCCAACTTTGAGCAACACGTTTTCCACCACTCCTACTGCTTGCTGTTGAGTCTTGTCAGCCAGCCTTATGACTACATCTGTAGGTAGTATCTCATTGATCTGCAGCCTTTTTACCAGGGATAGGGGTATTAAGTTGATGCTTGCTCCCAAATCGCAAAGTGCTCTATCAAAATTTGTTTCCCCTATAGCACAAGGGACATGAAAACTCCCTGGGTCTTTTCTTTTCGCAGGCAATTGTGTTTGAATGAGGGTGTTGCAATCCTTGTTCATCACTATAGTCTGGCCCCCCTTGAGTGAGCTCTTCCTGGGAAGTAATTCTTTCATATACTTGATGAATGCTGGCATTTGCTGAATGACCTTGATGAATGGTATGTTCACATTCAAAGATGCAAACGAGTCTAAGAACCTTGAGTACATTCTCTTTCCCACAGCACCCTTTAGCAGTTGAGGAAATGGTGCATATAGTCTCAGCAGCTCCTGTTGTGAGATTTCTGGTTCTTGTTGGTTTTTCTTCTCCTTCTCTACTAAGGTATTTTCAGGTTGTTCTGACAGCTTGCTTGGCTTGTCTTCAGTTTCCTTGTCATTTGTAGTGACCATATTGCAATCCTCCCATCTTACTTTCTTCGTTTCACCTCTCGGATTCTTCTCCGTGTCACTTGGAAAGCCATCAGTGGGTCTAGGAATCTTCTCAGACAAATATCCCACTTGGAATTCTAGCTTCTTGATTGCTTCCCCCCGATTCTTCATACTGGCTCTCACCTCCTCTTTGAATACCTTATTATCTTGAATGTCTTTGCATATGCTTTCAAGTAAGGTTTCAATCTTAGAGATTCTATCATCAAATGATGGTATGTTGGGGGTAGAGGTAGAAGGGTGAGATGTATTGATGTGGTTTTGTGGGTATGTCCTCTGTGTGAATTGTTGGGGAGCTGTGTTGTTGTTGGAGTTGTGACGTCTCTGATCTTGGCCTTGGTCTTGTTGATTACCCCACCCAAAGTTTGGGTGATTCCTCCATCCAGGGTTGTAGGTCTTGGAGTATGGATCATGGTTGTATCTAGGTGAATTCCCAATGTAGTTGGCTTTCTCCTGAGTGCCTTCTTCCTCTTCACTTGCTCCCTCTTGAGTTGAAGTGGTTATCGCTGCTACTTGACTTCTCTCCATCTTCTTGGTGAGGTCAGCTAGCTGCTTGGTGATGAGCTTATTTTGAGCCAGCAGAGCATCTACATTATTCAGCTCCATTACCCCTCTAGTGTTCCCTCTTTCAGAAGCATAGAAGTAGTCATTCTCAGCTACAGTTTCAATGACATCTATGGCTTCCTCAATGGTCTTCTTCTTGTTCAAAGAACCTCCGGATGAATGGTCTATGGCCTTCTTAGATTCATATGACAGTCCTTCATAGAAGATGTGCAGCTGCACCCATTCATTGAACATATCAGATGGACATCTCCTTGTTAGGTCTTTAAACCTCTCCCACACTTCATATAGAGTCTCACCATCTTGTTGCCTGAAAGTTTGGACCTCAGCTCTCAACCGATTGACTCGTTGAGGGGGGTAAAATCTTGCTAAGAATTTGTTCATAACATCATCCCAAGTTGTCAAGCTCTCCTTTGGAAAAGACTCCAACCACTTGGTTGCCTTGTCTTTGAGAGAGAATGGGAACAACAACAGTCTATAGGCGTCAAGTTGAACGCCATTGGACTTCACTGTGTCACATATTCTCAGGAAGGTGTTTAAGTGTTGGTTAGGGTCTTCTTGAACACCTCCTCCGAACGAGCAATTGTTCTGAACGAGGGTAATGAGCTGTGGCTTTAGTTCAAAGTTGTTGGCATGGATGGTTGGTTTTTGGATGCTACTTCCGCAATTCCCTGGGTTTGGGTTAATGTAAGAGCCCAAGACTCTTCTATCTTCCCCACCAGGATTTGCTCTACCTCCTCCACCATGGTTGTGCACCTCTTCCTCACGATGGTCTTCCATGGTTGTTTCAAAGTATTCTTCACAGTGTTCCTCCTCTTCTTCAGCACCCACTACACGTTTTTCTTTTGCCTCCCTTCTTAATCTTAAGAAGGTTTTCTCAAGTTCAGAATCAAAGGAAGTTGAAGCTCCGCTTCTTCTCCCTATCATACAACCAACAGAGTACAAGCAAGAAAAGCAATGCAGAAAGTATCTTGTTAGAATTACTTGTTAGTGTCAGTGATGCAATATATCAAACAGTTAGTGGGTTAGTGAACTGAATTGTAAATAGCAAAGAAAAACTAAGGAACAGGGGAGGGGAAGAATTAAACTAAGACGGAAAGCAAATTAACCAAACAGAAAATTAAATCAAACAAAATACAAATGCTCAATCTAGTGATCCTCTAATGTAATCATTGTCGATGCACAATCAATCCCCGGCAACGGCGCCAAAAACTTGATCGGAGTAAAACTTGTCTCTCAACAAATTCCCATTCAGCAAGTGTACCGAATTTGTCGTCAAATAAAAACTCACAATAGAGTGAGGTCGAATCCCACAGGGATTGATTGATCAAGCAACTTTAATTAGAGGAATGATCTAGTTGAGCGAATCCATTAATAGAGTTGATAATTGCAGAAATTGAAATGGCAGGAAAGTAAATGACTGAAAGTAAATAGCAGAATTGTAAAAGGGAATGGGAGAATTTCTCATAAAAGTAAATTGCAGAAAATAAAGAGAATGGGTAAGATCAGAAATGGGGAGTTCATTGGGCTTAGGAGATGTTGCATTCTCCGGATCAAATTCATTTTCATCTTTTCCTCAATCAATGCACTCATTGATCTCCTTGGCAATCTTAAGTGATTGAACCACAATTTCTTGCAATTCAATCTCTCAAATCTTGATCAATAGCCAATTCCTTGGTCAATTGCTCATGAGAAGAGATGAAGTGTGGTCACTGATTATACCACATGCACTTTCCAAATCAAGTGTTTAGAGGGTTATAGCCACATACCCATCCACACTCAATTTGGTCCAGCATGAGAAAGTATTTCTATCTAATCTCTTCATTCCTCTTTCAAGGATCCGAAGAGATCCATGTTTGAATAGCTTCTTTTCCAAGATAACTATCCAATTGGATGAAGATCGAAAGCTTTCAAGTAAAATCAAAAGGAAAGATAGAAGAAGAACAAGAAAATTAGTATTGATCCATCAAATTACAACAGAGCTCCCTAACCCAATGAAAGGGGTTTAGTTGTTCATAGCTCTAGAAATCAAAATCAAAGATGGAGAATACATGATAAAGCTAGAAGTGCAAAGGAAGTAAATACAAAGAGTAGTTCTCCTTTCTAGCTCCTCCGAAAAGCACCTCTCTACTTCAAAACTACTCCTATATATACTACTCTTCTTAGCTTCTAGTTAGCTCTTCAAGTCTTGGGCCTCTGGATCTTTGAGCTTGAAGCAGTTCCTTTCTTCAATTGGGCTTGGCTTACTTGCAGAGAGAAAGTGTGAAGTGGGCAGGGACTTTAGCTCAAGACGTTAGGAGTGTTTAACATTTAGTGAAAATACAAGTTTGAGAACGTTAGTGACACTTAACATTGTCACTAACGTTGCCATGCACCCCTTTGCCTCACGTTAAAGCCCACGTTAACTGGGTTAACGTGGCCTTTTAACGTTGCCTTGCTAGCCTTCGAGAACGTTAGTGACACTCAACATTGTCACTAACGTTCAAGTGTGCCCCTTCTTGCTTCACGTTAAAGCTCATGTTAACTAGGTTAACGTGGCTTCTAACGTGGCTTTTGCCAACCTTCGAGAACGTTAGTGACACTCAACATTGTCACTAACGTTCAAGTGTGCCCCTAGGTCTCACGTTAGAGTCCACATTAACTGGGTTAACGTGGCTTCTAACGTGGCCATTCTTAGCCATCCCAACGTTAGTGACAATGTTGAGTGTCACTAACGTTGGCTCATTCTTCATTCCTCATCGTTAGCTTCCACGTTAACCAAGTTAACGTGGAGGTTAACGTGGCTCTTGGGGGTTGTGTGGTTGCTCCAACGTTAGTGACAATGTTCAGTGTCACTAACATTGTCGACAACTCTCCATCTCTTACGTTTGCTCCCACGTTAACCAAGTTAACGTGGGAGTTAACGTGGCTCTTTGCACCTTAGGCCAACGTTAGTGACAATGTTGAGTGTCACTAACGTTGGCTTCTCTTCCCCCTTTAACGTTAGAGGCCACGTTAACTAGGTTAACGTGGTTTCTAACGTGGCCATTTGTGAGCAATTTCCAAAGTTAGTGACAATGTTAAGTGTCACTAACATTGGCTCAACTTCTCTTCTCTACGTTAGAGTTCACGTTAACTTAGTTAACGTGACTCTTTAACATGGGCATTGATGGCTTTTGAGAGTGTTTTTTTGGCAATCACTTTTCTCCTTAACTTTGCAAGTTACCTCCCATTCCTTGCTTCCTTTGGTCTTGAAATCAAGCAATAGAGTGCATCAAAGTTCTAGTCCACGTCATGGGTAATGCAATATACAATTTTGTCATTAAAATCATGCAAAATCCTCATGAAATAATGTAAAATGCACAATGTATGCTTGAATCAAGGTCTGAGTGAATATTTGCCCAAAACTAACTTATTTCCTAAGAAAATGCATGAAATTACCTAAAAACAGTAAAGAAAAGGTCAGTGAAACTGGCCAAAATGCCCTGGCATCAGAATTATCACTAAATGATGGACATTATGGCTCTAGTAATTCGTAAACTCATTTTTCCCAAGCCAAGGGGTGAAAATTACCCCATAATCAAAATTGGCATTTCATCAAACACATAGAGGGCATAAACATAAAATATGGCAAAATTGGAAAATTAATGAAAGCTATGAACCATAAATGATCAAAATCAATAAAGGCAACTTAAACAAACATAAAGTAAGCATCAAACATCAAATTCAACAACTAGAAATCCAAAATTGCAAAACTATATAAATTGGCAAGAGAAATAAAAATATAAGAAAGTGTAGAACAAGTGTAGTAATTAAAAGAGAAATTAAAGAAATACTTAGAATGTAAATTTCAAAATCCAAAAGCAAGACTTGAAGTATAAAATTTTACATTGAAACCCTAATGAAAACTCTAAGAGAAAGTTGAGAGAAAACCTAATCTAAACTACCCTAAAACTACTCCTAAAAACTATTCTATGAAGTATGGTAATGTATGTTATGATATGGTGTTACTTCTCCCTTTAAATATGCTTCAAACCCTTCAAAAATGGGCCAAAAAGCCCCCAAAACGTGAGTCCACGTGCAATTTTAATGGAGGCACGCGCTGGTACCTGTGCGGATGCATAGATCTGTGCTTAGGCACAGATGCTGATTTTCCTCCTATGCGTGAGCACAGGTCCTGTGTGGATGCACAGGTCCTGATTTCCATTCTACCCTAAGCATGGGCACAGCCTGTGCGTAGGCACAGGTCCTGATTTTGACCCCTATGCGTGGGCACAGAAGGTGTGCGTGGGCACAGGCTGAGATGCTTTTCTCCTTTGTTTTCTTCATGTTTTCTCCCTTTCTGCATGCTTTCTTCCACTTTTACCACCCATTCTTGCGTCTAGGACCTGAAATCACTCAACAAATATATCACGGCATCGAATGGAATAATTTAAGCACAAAAATGCATGTTTTCACATTTAGGTTCAATTTAGGGATCAAACACAAAAGTATGCTATTATAGTGCTTAAGTGTAGGTTTATGTGATGAAATCCACCCAAATCAAGCTAAAATATATTGGAAAATATGGACTCATCAAAGTGAACACTGCGTTCATTCACCTATGTGTGCGCGTCCTTTGTGCGTGCACGTCCTTTGCAATGTTGCACCATCGACGCGTGCGCGAACTGCATGCGTGCGCGTCGATATTGCCTTTTGCCTAAACCATGCATGCGCGTACCATGTGTGCGTGAGCGTCCTTGGTAGCGTTCAGTTACGTTCGCACCATGAACGCTCTTCACGCATGCGCGTCTTTTGCGTGTGCGCGTGGATGATGAAATGTCTTTTCCGCACTCCAGTGTCATGTATGCGCCTACGCCCATCACCACTTTTGTCACATCGACGCGTGGGAGTCATGCACGCGTGCGCGTCGATGCCCATCTTCAAACTCAAATTCCGAAAGTATCACAGACGTTCACTCCAATTGAACGTAGCGTTCATTGTTGGTGAATGTTGATCCTCAATCCACGCGTGCACGTCATGCGTGCGTACGCGTGGATTTCAAAATTGCTCACCCACGCGGAGGCGTCTTGTATGCGTGCGCGTCGCGTGTGAACGTAGCGTTCATCAAATGAACGCAGCGTTCGTCTACACCTTGCTTCTTTGCTTTCTCTTTTCATCATCTTTTCACCTGTCATCAACCAAATAAGCAATCAAAGTCTCACCAAAATCACAAGGTTTTGCACCATTCATAATAGTCAACTAAATTTGCATAAATCTCATGATTTTGTATAAAATTAACCATGTTTGATTGAGCCATGATAAACATGAAATTTTACTCCAATCACTTACTTATTGTGAAAGAAAGTTAATAAACCTTAATAAAAGCAAGGAAAAATGCTAGTAAAACTAGCATAAGATGACTTGTCATCACATTATACGTGATTTGTCTAGATTGCCTAATTGACTGCATCATTACTTGCTACTTGCTTAATTGTCTTATCTGCTTCCTACCTGTGCATTTCCTTGCTTGATATACTTGTTCTTGCATTTAAATTACTGTTGGCGGTTGGGAGGTTTGCAGGATTTGGAAAGGGGATACTTAGTTTGTCTGAAGATCCTTAAGATAGTAGTCTATTTACATTCCTCATGGTTTAGCTTGTTTATATGCTTTGATTAAATCTGGAAGTTCTAGGATTGCCTTCGACTTTCCCAGGACATTACATGTTAGATATTTGGGCACTGTTACCATGCTGAGAACCCCGGTTCTCACCCATGCGGATTTTGTGGTTTTCAGATGCAAGACGTAAGACTCCTCGCCGAGGCATGTTGGAGACTTCCTTTTTGGCAGAGATCCTTAGCTTTTGGGATTTTATTTTGATCTTATATACTTGTTAGATACTTGTATTCTCCACTGTATATGTATTTTGTATGTACCCCTCTTAGAGGTTATTTTGGAGAAACAGGAATTGTATATTGTCTTTTGGGTTGTCTCTTGGGATTTCCTTACTATATATGTATATATACTGTATGTCCGGGCCGGTTATCTTCACAAGCCGAGTCCCGAGTCTTGATATATGTATTTTGGCACTCCTTCATATACCTCTTCGCTCTAGCTTAATCCTCTAACTGTTCGTTACGTTATCGATCTGAGTGTTGCGCTTTTCGATTTATCGGCTTTGATTTATCCACTTTTCTTCAAAGGCTCATAGTTATGAATATTTTTGCAATACTATACGTACTAAATTTTATTTTAGAGGTTGTAATGCCTCGCCACCTGTGTTTTATGACTTAAGCATAAGACTCTGTATGGTAGGGTGTTATAATGCAAGTTTTCTTTTGTCAAGAAAAGAGAGGTAGTACTTATATTGAGTGATTCGGTAGGCCTTCTTAGTGTTTGGATCAATGTAGTCCTCATTATGGAGTTCCAACATTATATTCTGTAAATTAAACCTCAGTTAAAACACAAATGAACCGAATTACATCAGATTTGAACTAGCAGTCATATACATTCAATCAGCAAGAAGGCACATTTCAATTCATTTCTACATGAAAATAAACTCAATTAAACCAACAGATGAACCAAATTTCTTAAAGAATAACAAATTTGGTAATTACTTAGCAGTAGTGTCAAGTGAACCTAACTAAATTCGGTTCGAATTTGACTCAGATTTGAACAAAAATTCATAAAGATTCAATTAGCAAGAAAAACACATTTTTAATTCATTTTCACATGAAAATAAACTCAATTAAACTAACAGATGAACCAAATTATTTAATAGAACCAATAAATTACTTAAGGAATAAAAAATTTGGCTTACCACAATATCTGTTGGCAAGCAGTATATTTCTTCCTCAAATCGGCAACATTTTCTATTGTTGAGAACCATACACATTGCATTGACCACCTATAGGAAGATAATTTATTAGATATATGGGTATAATGTTAATGTAATAGGTGAAGAAACTGTATTTTTTACATCTTGTCCAGGTGTTAGAGACATGAAGTGGAATCTATTCCCCTTCAAATGTGCTTTATGGTCCAACATGAATATTGTGTCATACTCATTGGTTGTATCTTTGTAAACCTTTAATTGTGTCATCCATTGATAACATTTCTCCCACATCTCCTCTGTTATTTCTTTTTCTTTCTCTAGAGTCTTGTTCCTTTCAGGGGTGCTTAAATCGGCTCCGCATTGGTTCCCTCAGCAAATTATAATGTTGCTATCACCTAAGCATCCATCACCGTGTCTGCCAACTTTTCAAGTTGTGTTACTGTTCGTTGAGAAATCGGGGGACTTGGTTGAGAGGTTGGGGGACTTATGCCAAGGCTGAAGGAAGGTGCGTCATCTTCCCAATGCCGAGGACAGGGAGAACTGCAAGACGACAGAGGAAAGTTTTAACTAATAATAAAAAGTATTATGATATAAAATTAAAACTAATAAAAAGGATATTAATTAAAATTTACACATTCTGTGGAGGTTCTTGATCCGTTTGCCTTGCGGAAGATTCTTTACAAGCCTGGTGTTGGAGTTCCATAGGGCAGCTGTAATAAACAGAAAAAAGTCTAATAATTAACCAAATTTACTTCATATTTAAACTAGTAGTAAAAGAAGCTCAATCATCAAGAACACATCGAATTTATTTCTAGATTCAAATGAACTTCAGATAAATGAAGTAATGAAGCAAAATTACTCCAGATTTGAACAAGCAGTAACTTAGACTCAATCATAAAAAAACACAGCGAATTCATATTTAGATTCAAATGAACCTCAAATAAACTAAGGAATAAACCAAAATTACTATTATATACCATCAAAACAAATTCATTATACAACCAAATTTCCCTTTCCGTTTTCCTAATTAAAACTTACACATTCTTTGGAGGTTCTTGATCCGTTTGCCTTGCGGAAGTTTCTTCGTAGGACTGGTGTTGGGGTTCCGAAGGGCAGCTGTAATAAACAGAAAAGAGTCTAATAATGAACTAAATTTACTTCATATTTGAACCAGCAGTAAAAAAAGCTCAATCATCAAGAAGAATACATTGAATTTATTTCTGAAATCAAATGAACGTCAAATAAATGAAGTTATGAATCAAAATTACTCCTGATTTGAACAAGCAGTAATTTAGACTCAATCATAAAAAAAATAATGAATTCATATATGAATTCAAATGAACCTTAAATAAACTAAAGAATAAACCTAAAGTACTATTATATATCATCAAAACTAATAAAAAAGATTTTTTAAGTAAAACTTACACATTAAGAGGTGCTTCTTGTTCCGATTGCCTTGCCGGAGGTTCTTCGTAGGATTGCTGTTGTGGTTCTGGAGGGCTACTGCATTAAACAAAAAATATTTCAAAAATGACTCGAAATTATTACTAATAAAAAGAATTTTAAGTACCACTTACTTATTAATAGAAGCTTCTTCTGTTTGCCTTTCCGAAGAGACATAGGTAAAGGTCTTTTGATGTTTTATTATCCCTTCCACGAGAGAACTTGGAAGAGACACTGCAATAGGAACTCTAAAGAAGGTAAACAAGGAAGAAGTTAATGTTGAATGATTAGAATAGGAACTGAGAAACGGAAAGCTGCACATTGAAAAAACTCACATATCGAAGGGTTAAGAATGAGTTTCTTCTCCAACCGCAATTATTTGTAGTTGAGGATCAGGTGTAGTGCTACTGAAAATTAAACAAAAATTCCATGTGATTAATTAAATAAAACTTATTACCTAAATCTAAAAGACTAATGTAAATATTTCAATTTACATAGTTAGAGGTTGTAAACTTTGTTATTTCTTTTTTTTCATGTCGTTTCTTTCTTCTAAAAATTCTCACCGGGAGTTCAGCGGTATTTTTTCTAATAAAAAAGATACCAAATTAACATTATCAACCAAGATTAAAAGCAGAGGATAAAAAACACATCAAATTTAATTTTGGATTCAAATGAACCTTAATTAAACCTAGAAATAAACCGAATTTACTCTATATTTGAACCTTAAGTAAACTCTGCTTTTCATTCAATTTTTTGTTCTAAAAATTGTAACCGGAGATTTTAGGGGTATTTTTTCTAAGAAAAAAGATATGAAACTAAAATTATCAACCAAGATATTCTAATTAAAATCACAAGATGTAAATAAGAGTTAAGAGAAATTACTTGGTGGTGCACGAAAATTACACTCACACTATGTAATTCCGCACAACTAACCAGCCAGTGCACTGGGTCATCCAAGTAATACCTTACGTGAGTAAGGGTCAAATCCCACGAAGATTGTTGGCTTGAAGCAAGCTATGGTTATCTTATTATTCTTAGTCAAGATACCAATAGGGTTCTTTAGTTTCAATTATAAAAAGTGAAAGGGCATAAAATAAGTAATTGTTACTCAATAATGGAGAATATGTTGGAGTTTTGGAGATGCTTTGTCTTCTGAATCCCTGCAACATAATGCTTTCTTACTTTCAAACATGCAAGGCTCCTTCCATGGCAAGCTGTATGTAGGGCGTCACTGTTGTCAATGGCTACTTCCCATCCTCTCAGTGAAAATCGTCCAAATGCTCTGTCACAGCACGGCTAATCATCTGTTGGTTCTCGATCATGTCGGAATAGGATCCATTGATCCTTTTGCGTCTGTCACTATGCCCAACACTCGCAAGTTTGAAGCTTGTCACAGTCATCCAATCCCTGAATCCTACTCGGAATACCACAGACAAGGTTTAGACTTTCCGGATTCTCAAGGATGCTACCAATGGATTCTAGCTTATACCACGAAGACTCTGATTAAAGAATCTAAGAGATATTCATTCAATCGAAGGTAGAATAGAAGTGGTTGTTAGGCACGCGTTCATAGGTTGAGAATGGTGATGAGTGTCACGGATCATCACTTTCTTCATATTGAAGTGCGAATGAATATCTTAGATAGGAACAAGCGTGTTTGAATAGAAAACAAAAATAATTGCATTAATTCATCGAGACGCTGCAGAGCTCCTCACCCCCCAATAATGGAGTTTAGAGACTCATGCCGTCAAAAAGTACAAAGTTCAAATCTAAAAATGTCATGAGGTACAAAATAAGTCTCTAAAAGTTATTTAAATACTAAACTAGTAACCTAGGTTTACAGAAAATGAGTAAACTAAGATAGATAGTGCAAAAATCCACTTCTGGGGCCCACTTGGTGTGTGCTAGGGCTGAGACTTGAGCTTTTCACGTGCCTAGGCTGTTTCTGGAGTTAAACGTTAGGTTGTAACCTGTTTCTGGCATTTAACTCCAACTTGCAACCTGTTTCTGGCGTTCAACGCCATAATGCAACATGGAACTGGCGTTAAACGCCAGTTTACGTCGTTTATCTTCGAGCAAAGTATAGACTATTATATATTGCTGGAAAGTCCAAGATGTCTACTTTCCAACCCAATTGGAGCGCGCCAATTGGACTCTTGTAGCTCCAAAAAATCCATTCCGAGTGCAGGGAGGTCAGAATCCAACAGCATCAGCAGTCCTTTTTCAGCCTGAATCAGATTTTTGCTCATCTCCCTCAATTTCAGCCAGAAAATACCTGAAATCATAGAAAAACACACAAACTCATAGTAAAGTTCAGAAATATGAATTTTGCCTAAAAACTAATAAAAATATACGAAAAAGTAGCTAGAACCTACTAAAAACTACCTAAAAACAATGCCAAAAAGCGTATAAATTATCCGCTCATCACAACACCAAACTTAAATTGTTGCTTGTCCCCAAGCAACTGAAAATCAAATAGGATAAAAAGAATAGAATATAATATAAATTCCAAAATATCAATGAAGCTTAGTTCTAATTAGATGAGCGGGACTAGTAGCTTTTTGCTTCTGAATAGTTTTGGCATCTCACTTTATCCTTTGAAGTTTAGAATGATTGGCATCTATAGGAACTCAGAATTTAGATAGTGTTATTGATTCTCCTAGTTTAGTATTGAACACATCTACTTTATGAGTCTTAGCCGTGGCCCTAAGCACTTTGTTTTCCAGTATTACCACCGGATACATAAATGCCATAGACACATAACTGGGTGAACCTTTTCAGATTGTGACTTAGCTTTGCTAAAGTCCCTAATTAGAGGTGTCCATAGTTCTTAAGCACACTCTTTTGCTTTGGATCACGACTTTAACCACTTAGTCTCAGGCTTTTCACTTGGACCTGCATGCCACAAGCACATGGTTAGGGACAGCTTGATTTAGCCGCTTAGGCCTGGATTTATTTCCTTGGGCCCTCCTATCCATTGATGCTCAAAGCCTTGGATCCTTTTTTACCCTTGCCTTTTGGTTTTAAAGGCTATTGGCTTTTTCTGCTAGCTTTTTCCTTTTCTTTTATTTTTTCTTTTTTTTCGCAAGCTTTTTTTTTCACTGCTTTTTCTTGCTTCAAGAATCAATTTCATTATTTTTCAGATTATCAATAACATTTCTCTTTGTTCATCATTCTTTCAAGAGCCAACAATTTTAACATTCATAAATAACAAGATCAAAAATATGCACTGTTCAAGCATTCATTCAGAAAACAAAAAGTATTGCCACCACATCAATATAATTAAACTAATTTCAAGGATGAATTCGAAACTCATGTACTTCTTATTCTTTTGTATTAGAAACATTTTTCATTTAAGAGAGGTAAAGGATTCATGGAATTATTCATAGCCTTAAGACATAGTTTCTAAATACTAATAATCATGTAGTAAAGACTCAAAACATAGACAAACATATAGCATAAAACCAAAAAACAGAGAGATAAGAACAAGGAAGTTAAGGAATGAATCCACCTAAGTGAGGGTAGAGCCTTTTTCTTGAAGGACCAATGGTGTTCTTGTGCTCCTCTATGTCTCTTCCTTGTCTCTGTTGCTTGATCCCTAGTGATTTTGGTGCTCCTATCCTTAGTTGCTCACAATAATCGTGTGGAGGAAAATGTATCCCCTGAGGTATCTCAAGGATTTCTTGATAAGGGAATTTCTCATGCTCTTGTTGAGGTCCATGAGTGGGCTCTCTTGATGTGCAGTCAAATACTCTGCTACTAAGCTATGGACCCTTGAGATGAATCTCTCCATCTCCCATGACTCAGAGGTGGAAGCAATTGCCTTCCCTTTCCTCTTTCTTGAGGTTTCTCTAGCCTTAGGTGCCATCAATGGTTATGGAAAAACAAAAAAGCTATGCTTTTACCACACCAAACTTAGAATATTGCTCGCCCTCGAGCAAAAGAAGAAAGAAGGGAGTAGAAGGAGAAGTGAAGGAGATGGAGGTGTGTGAATGGGTGGGTTTGGGAAGGGAATGGTTTGAATTTGAATGGTAAGGTAGGTGGAGATCCTGTGGGGTCCACAGATCCTGAGGTGTCAAGTATTTCTCATCCCTGCACAATTTTAGAGTGTAGAACGCCCTCTTAGTGCAATCCTGGCGTTTAACGCCAGACTGCTGCTTGTTTCTGGTGTTAAACGCCCAAATGTAGCTTGTTTCTGGCGTTTAACGCCAGCCTGATGCTTGTTTCTGGCGTTAAACGCCAGCTTGGTGCTTGTTTCTGGCGTTAAATGCCAGACAGATGCACGTTTCTAGCGTTTAAATGCCAGACAGCTCTTCCTTCAAGATGTGCTTTTTCTTCTGCTGTTTTTGATTCTGTTTTTAATTTTTGCAATTATTTTGTGACTCCACATGATCATAAACCTAATAAAAACATAAGAGAACAATAGAAATATTAATAAATAAAAATTAGGTTGCCTCCCAATAAGTGCTTCTTTAATGTCTTTAGCTAGACTATAGCTTTAATCCAGTCTCAGTCTTGAGCTTTCTTGCTCAACATTATCTTCAAGATAATGCTTGACTCTTTGCCCATTAACAATGAACTTTTTGTCAGAGTCACTATCATGAAGCTCTGCAAACCATGGTGCTTCCTGAATGGCAAAAAGTTGCTCATCTGGAAAAGTTTCAGAGATCTCAGTAAGAGGGAGGGACGTCCCTTCTACTAGTTCTATTCGGGACAGATGATCTGCTACTTGGTTCTCTGTCTCTTTTCTGTCTCTTATTTCTATATCAAACTCTTGTAGAAGCAACACCATTCTTATAAGCTTGGGTTTTGAATCCTGCTTTGTGAATAGATATTTAAGAGCAGCATGGTCAGTGTACACAATCACTTTTGATCCTACTAAATAGGATCTGAACTTGTCAATGGCATAAACCACTACAAGCAATTCCTTTTCTATGGTTGTGTAGTTCTTCTACGCATCATTTAGAACACGGCTAGCATAATAAATGACGTGCAGAAGCTTGTCATGCCTTTGTCCCAACACTGCACCAATGGCATGATCACTAGTATCACACATTAATTCAAATGGTAATGTCCAGTCTGGTGCAGAGATGACTGGTGCTGTGACCAGCTTAGCTTTCAGAGTCTCAAACGCCTGTAGACACTCCTTATCAAAGATAAATGGCATGTCAGCAGCTAGCAAATTACTCAGAGGATTTGCAATTTTTGAAAAATCTTTTATAAACCTCCTATAGAATCCTGCATGCCCCAGAAAGCTTCTGATTTCCTTAACATTGGCAGGTGGTGGTAATTTTTCAATTACCTCTACCTCAGCTTGATCCACCTCTATTCTCTTGTTCAAAATTTTGTGCCCAAAGACAATTCCTTCAGTCACCATAAAGTGACATTTCTCCCAGTTTAAAACCAGGTTAGTCTCTTGGCACCTCTTTAGAACAAGTGCTAGATGGTCATGACAAGAGCTAAATGAGTCTCCAAATACTGAAAAGTTATCCATGAAGACTTCTAGAAATTTTTCCACCAAATCAGAGAAAATAGATAGCATGCACCTTTGAAAGGTTGCAGGTGCATTGCACAGACCAAATGGCATCCTTCTGTATGCAAATACTCCAGATGGACATGTGAATGCTGTTTTCTCTTGATCCTGGGGATCTACTGCAATTTGATTATAACCTGAATATCCATCTAGAAAGCAGTAGTAATCATGACCTGCTAGTCTTTCTAGCATCTGGTTTATAAATGGTAAAAGAAAATGATCCTTTCTGGTAGCTATATTGAGCCTTCTGTAATCAATACACATACGCTACCCTATAACTGTTCTTGTAGGAACTAGTTCATTTTTTTCATTATGAACCACTGTCATGCCACCCTTCTTAGGGATGACTTGGACAGGGCTCACCCAGGGGCTATCGAAAATAGGATAAATGATCCCAGCCTCTAGTAATTTAGTGACCTCCTTTTGCACCACCTCCATCATGGCTGGATTCAGCCGCCTCTGTGGCTGAACCACTGGCTTAGCGTCATCCTCCAATAGGATCTTGTGCATACATCTGGCTGGGCTAATGCCCTTAAGATCACTGATGGACCACCCAAGAGCCTCAGCACTCGAATTAGTGCTTCCTCTTCCTGTGGCTCTAAGGTAGAGCTTATGATTACAGGAAAAGTGTCACCTCCTCTTCCTGAGGGATTTTTAGAGGTTCTATTATTCTCTCTGGTTTCTCCAAATCAGGCTGAACATCTTTAAAGATATCCTCTAGCTCTAATTCGAGACTCTCAATCATATTGACCTCTTCCATCATAGAGTCAATAATATCAATGCTCATGCAGTCGTCTGCGGTGTCTGGATGCTGCATAGCTTTGACAACATTCAACTTAAACTCATCCTCATTGACTCTCAGGGTTAATTCCCCTTTTTGGACATTAATGAGGGTTCGTCCAGTTGCTAGGAAAGGTCTTCCTAGAATGAGAGTTGCACTTTTGTGCTCCTCCATTTCCAGCACCACAAAGTCAGTGGGAAAGGCAAATGGCCCAACCTTGACAATCATGTCTTCAATCATGCCTGATGGGTATTTAATGGAGCCATCAGCAAGTTGGAGACATATCCAGGTTGATTTGACTTATTCAGTCAAACCAAGCTTTCTGATAGTAGATGCAGGTATTAGGTTGATACTTGCCCCAAGATCACATAGAGCTTGCTTGGTACAATTACCCTCTAATGTGCATGGTATCATAAAGCTTCCGGGATCTTTAAGCTTTTCTGGTAAACTTTTCAGAATGACTGCACTGCATTCTTCAGTGAGGTAAACTTTTTCAGTTTCTCTCAAATCCTTCTTATGACTTAAGATCTCTTTCATGAACTTAGCATAAGAGGATATTTGCTCAAGTGCCTCTGCAAATGGAATCTTTATTTCAAGAGTCCTGAGATAGTCTGCAAAGCGGGCAAATTGCTTATCCTGTTCCGTTTGGCGGAGTTTCTGAGGATAAGGCATTTTGGCTTTGTATTCCTCAACCTTAGTTGCTGCAGGTTTATTGCCTACAGATGTGGGTTGAGAAGCCTTTTTAGAGGGGTTGCTATCAGCACTTGTATGTGTCTGATCCCCCACTGGCGTTTGAATGCCAGGGGTGGAAGCTGGAGTGGCATTAGACGCCAACTCCTTACTTGTTTCTGGCGTCTGAATGCCAGAACTGAGCTTCATTTGGGCATTTAACGCCAACTTCTTGCCTGTTTCTGGCATTTGAACGCCAGAACTGAGCATGGGTTGGGCGTTTAACGCCAGCCCTTCACCCCTTTCTGGCGTTTGAACACCAGAATTGTTCCTCTCTGGGCTCTTACTGTCCTCAGAGGGATTTTGGGTAGCAGTTTGTTCATTTCTTAGCTTCCTGCTGCCTTGAAGTGAGGTATTTATTGTTCTCCCACTTCTTAATTGAATTGCTTGGCACTCTTCTGTTATTTGTTTTGATAACTGATGTTTTGTTTGCTTCAACTGCACTTTCATATTCATATTATCTAGTCTTGTTTCTTGCAATATCTCTTTGAATTTGGCTAGCTGTTTTCTTAGAAAATTTAATTGCTGATTGAATTCAGTAACTTGTTCTGCAGGTCTGAGTTCATCAGTTACTGTTTTAGCCTCTTCTTTCATAGAAGATTCACTGCTTAGGTACAAATGCTGATTTCTGGCAACTGTATCAATGAGCTATTGAGCTTCTTCAATTGTCTTTCTCATGTGGATAGATCCACCAGCTGAGTGGTCTAGAGAAATTTGAGCTTTCTCTGTAAGCCCATAATAGAAGATGTCTAACTGCACCCACTCTGAAAATATTTCAGAGGGGTATTTTCTTAGCATCTCTCTGTATCTCTCCCAGGCATCATAAAGGGATTCATTATCTCCTTGTTTAAAACCTTGGATGCTCAGCCTTAGCTGTGTCATCCGTTTTGGAGGGAAATATTGATTCAGAAATTTTTCTGACAGTTGTTTTCATGTCTTTATGCTAGCTTTAGGTTGGTTATTTAACCACCTCTTAGCTTGGTCTTTTACAGCAAATAGAAATAATAACAATCTGTAGACATCCTGATCTACTTCCTTATCATGTACTATGTCAGCAATTTGTAAAAATTGTGCCAGAAACTCTGTAGGTTCTTCCTGTGGAAGACCAGAATACTGGCAACTTTGCTGCACCATGATAATGAGTTGAGGATTCAACTCAAAACTACTGACTCCGATGGAGGGTATACAAATACTACTCCCATATGAAGCAGTAGTACGGTTAGCATATGACCCCAGAGTCCTTCTGGACTGTTCATTTCCACTTAGGTCCATGATGGAGAAATGGAGATGATGTGAATTTATTTTATTATATTAAAAAAAATTATTTTCGAAATAATAAAATAAAATAAAATAAAAACTAAAATAAAAATTAAAAAAAAGAGATTTGAAATTATTTTGTGAGGATTTTCGAAAAAGTGAGGAGAGAGAAAGTGGTTAGGATATTTTTGAAAAAGATATGATTTGAAAAATTTTGACCAAGTCAACCCAAATAATTCAAAAATTATGAGAAATTAAAGGAAGAGATATTTTTTATTTTTGAATTTTATTATGAAAGAGAAGAACACACAAAAGACACAAGACTTAAAATTTTTAGATCCAATGCTCCTTGTTTTCGAAAATTTTGGAGGAAAAACACTAAGGAACACCAAACTTAAAAATTTTAAGATTAAAACACAAAGAAGACTCAAGAACACCTTGAAGACTCACAAAAACAACAAGAACAAGAGAGAGAACACCAAATTTAAAATTTTTAGAAAACCAAAATAAAATTTTCGAAAACTCGGGAAAAATTAACAGGAAAACACCAACCTTTAAATTTGGCACAAGATTTAATCAAAGAAAAATTATTTTTGAAAAGATTTTAAAAAAAGAAAACTCAAATGGGCAACTATTCCCAAGAAAATAGACACATTCAAAAAATGAATGAACTAAACGGAGAAAAATTATTTTTGAAAAATTGAAGGAACACAAAAAGCATGCAATTGTCACCAAACTTAGAACATGATACTAAACTCACAGAAAAACTAACAATTAATAAAGAAAAATAATATTTTTGAAAAAAAAATTTAAGGGATAATAAAAGATGCAATTCTAGTGACTCTAAAGCAAAAAGACAAATTTTTCCTAATCTAAGTAACAAGATAAACCGTCAATTGTTCAAACTCGAACAATCCCTGGAAACGGCGCCAAAAACTTGGTGCACGAAAATTACACTCACACTATGTAATTCCGCACAACTAACCAGCAAGTGCATTGGGTCGTCCAAGTAATACCTTACGTGAGTAAGGGTCGAATCCCACAGAGATTGTTGGCTTGAAGCAAGCTATGGTTATCTTATTATTCTTAATCAGGATACCAATAGGGTTCTTTAGTTTCAATCGTAAAAAGTGAAAGGGCATAAAATAAGTAATTATTACTCAATAATGGAGAATATGTTGGAGTTTTGGAGATGCTTTGTCTTCTGAATCCCTGCAACATAATGCTTTCTTACTTTCAAACATGCAAGGCTCCTTCCATGGCTTGCTGTATGTAGGGCGTCACCATTGTCAACGGCTACTTCCCATTCTCTCAGTGAAAATGGTCCAAATGCTCTGTCACAGCACGGCTAATCATCTGTCGATTCTCGATCATGTCGGAACAGGATCCATTGATCCTTTTGCGTCTGTCACTACACCCAACACTCGCAAGTTTGAAGCTCGTCACAGTCATCCAATCCCTGAATCCTACTCAGAATACCACTGACAAGGTCTAGACTTTCCGGATTCTCAAGGATGTTGCCAATGGATTCTAGCTTATACCACGAAGACTCTGATTAAAGAATCTAAGAGATATTCATTCGATCGAAGGTAGAATGGAGATGGTTGTCAGGCACGCGTTCATAGGTTGAGAATGGTGATAAGTGTCACGGATCATCACCTTCTTCATATTGAAGTGCGAATGAACATCTTAGATAGGAACAAGCGTGTTTGAATAGAAAACAGAAATAATTGCATTAATTCATCGAGACGCTGTAGAGCTCCTCACCCCCAACAATGGAGTTTAGAGACTCATGCCATCAAAAAGTACAAAGTTCAGATCTAAAAATGTCATGAGATACAAAATAAGTCTCTAAAGGTTGTTTAAATACTAAACTAGTAACCTAGGTTTACAGAAAATGAGTAAACTAAGATAGATAGCGCAAAAGTCCACTTATGGGGCCCACTTGGTGTGTGCTGGGGCTGAGACTTGAGCTTCTCACGTGTCTGGGCTGTTTCTGGAGTTAAACGTTAGGTTGTAACCTGTTTCTGGCGTTTAACTCCAACTTGCAACCTGTTTCTGGCGTTCAACGCTAGAATGCAACATGGAACTGGCGTTAAACGCCAGTTTACGTCATTTATCTTCGAGCAAAGTATGAACTATTATATATTGCTGGAAAGTCCTGGATGTCTACTTTCCAACCCAATTGAGAGCGTGCCAATTAGACTTCTGTAGCTCCAAAAAATCTATTCCGAGTGCAGGGAGGTCAGAATCCAACAACATCAGCAGTCTTTTTTCAGCCTGAATCAGATTTTTGCTCAGCTCCCTCAATTTCAGCCAGAAAATACCTGAAATCACAGAAAAACACACAAACTCATAGTAAAGTCCAGAAATATGAATTTTGCCTAAAAACTAATAAAAATATACTAAAAAGTAGCTAGAACCTACTAAAAACTACCTAAAAACAATGCCAAAAAGCGTATAAATTATCCGCTCATCACTTGGTATTGCTTGGTACATTTACAGACAGTGTCGAGCTTGTCTGTGTTTGTAACACATGTTCGTTGTCCAAATTTACTGTCGGCAGTCTAAGAAAAAAATAAATATTATTCAATAAATCTAAAGAAATTACAAGAAGTTTTAGGAAAAGTTAGCAGAGAAAGAAAAAGAACTTTATATAAGAAACTCAATCTTACGTCTGCAATAAATCATATCGCGCATCTGTTGAGTCACAGTCATTCGGAGCAACATTTGTTTTTTTTGCTCCATCATTTTTTCTCTTTGTTTTTTTTTCTTTTTTCAGCTCCAACATTTGTTTTCTTTTTTTAGCAATTGTCTCCTCTACTTTTTCACTTCTGAAAATTTATACAATAAGTTTTCACTTAAAACCAGGATGAACCATAGTTAAAAAATAAATGAATCAAATTTATTTCTGATTTGAACAAGCAGTCAAATAGAGTCAATTATCAAGAAAAACACATCGAATGTATATCGGAAACAAATATTAGAGTTGTAATTAACTTCACAATAACACATGAACAATTTTCATCAAATACAAGCAAAACTAAACCAAATGAACCTCAAATAAATATAGTAATGAATTGAAAATAATCATTTTCAAAACTTACTCATCTTCAGATTCAGTTTTGCTTTCCGAATCTG
This sequence comes from Arachis hypogaea, assembly GCF_003086295.3. Taxonomy (NCBI): domain Eukaryota; kingdom Viridiplantae; phylum Streptophyta; class Magnoliopsida; order Fabales; family Fabaceae; genus Arachis; species Arachis hypogaea. Next base: position 71,520,847 of record NC_092044.1, read on the forward strand.
TTAGAATAATCTTCCTTATTTTGGTTTATTTTTTCGCCACCCTTTGTGGTTGTTTTCTTTTCTTTGGCGACGTTTTCTCGATTTCTTCTTCTTCTCTGCAACACATACAAAAAATTTTTGTTAAAATAACAATAAAAAACTTTAAATAAATAAATAGTTTTCAATAAGCGATGGTGAAAAGTATACTCAGATTCAGAAAAGATGTCTTCTTCCAAAGACGAATCCAAAATGACAATTTTTTTTCTTTCCTCTCCTTTTGCTTATTTTCCCTCTTCAGAAAAATTGTTTTCTTTTCCACCTTCTTTCTTTCTATCTCTCATCCTCTCAATTCTGCTCTATTCACAAGTTCCTAAAACATAAACTTATTTAGTTAGCATAGTATTTTTAGAAGCATTTGAACCAAAATTTCAAGAAAAATTTTTTTATTTACTATTTCATCAGCTGTTTCCAAAGCAATCCGGTTGACCAAATTCCTCCATTTCCAGTAGGCCACCCATGGTGGCCTGGGAGCATCATCTGCTTCTGGTCGAGGGAACTTTGATTCATGAAAATATATTAATATTAAAATGAAGACACAGCCATCAATGAAAAGTTTCTTTCCTTCTCTCTCGGCTTTGATCCCCTTCCTCAAAAAGCTCAGCACATGAGACTCCCAATTCCATCGTCGGATGGTGTCTACATGAAGGGCAGGCGGCTTATGGATCGAGCAGACCATGCTTACTGTTGTTGGCAGCAAGAAGCATTTCTGAACGAAGATGACAAAAGTCCTCTTGAATTTCAGCCAGTTCTCCTCTCCTTCAACACTCATATCAATGACAGATTTTGTCAAAGATGCCAAGTAGCACCTTTAAAGCTGTCAATTACCTCCTTCTGTTCCTCACTCAGTTTGATGTATTCAACTTTTTCAAAAAAGTGATTCCCCTACAATATTTTAATATAAACAGATCAATCAAAAAAGCTGAGTTTTATTTTTTGTATTCAAATGAACCTAAAATAATGTAATGAATGAACCGAAATAACTTAAAAGAATAACAAAAAGATAAAAAATAAAAAATACAAATGTAAAAGGTAGAAAGTACAATATCGCCAAAATTTATGCCCAGCGCATCTTTTATCTTGACAGGGGTTACGTATATTCTGCCATAGAGAGTCTCCAAGCATCCATGATAGGCATCATAACAACGAATCAATTATCTCAAGAGCTTGTAAAAGATGTTCATTTACAGGATATGTTAATTTCATAGAGTTTTTAGTTATGTTTTGTTAAGTTTTAGTAGGTGTTAGTGCAAAAATCATTTTTGGGATGCTATTTTGAGTTTTTTTGTTTTTCCTATATTTTCAGGTGATTTTGGGTGATTCTGGCAAGTTTTGGAAAAACCTGATTCATAGACAGAGAAAGGGCTGACTATTTCGTTTATGCTTTCAAACAAACAACCCTCTTTTCTGATCGCCTGACTAAGATTTACAAGATATCCATTGCTTGCTCAATCCGACAATCTCCGTGGGATTCGACCCTCACTCACCTGAGGTATTACTTGGACGACCCGGTACACTTGCTGGTTCAGTTGTGCGGAGTTCAATTTCGCGCACCGCGTACCGAATCTCATTTCTTCCACAATATTTTTTTCCTTCACTCATTTCTTTAAACACCCTAGCTATTGATTTTGTATGGCATCTCAGATCGTGAGTTTTTTTCAAGGATTTGAAACAGTATGTTATGATATATTTATAATTCAAAAATAGAGTTTATTTAATGTGTATATGCTTACGTTATAGTGCAACTTCTCCTTTTTTGTCATCGTCATCTTTTTCATTTTTGCTGTAAGGACAAAAAAATTTTGTCAAAACTTAACAGGTGAACTTCACTCAATTCACAAATGAACTAAATTTGATTCAGATTTGTTGAACACTTAATAGTAGAATCAGGTGAACCTAACCAATTCCCAAATGAACCGAATTCGATTCAAATTTGAACAAAAATTTATAAACATTCAATCAGAAAGAAAAGAACATTTCAAATCATTTCTGCTTGCAAATAAACTCAATTAATCTAAGAAATAATAGATTTAGTGAACACTTAACAGTAGAATCATGTGAATCAAACTCAATTTCCAAATAAATCGAATTCTATTCAGATTTGAACAAAACGTGATAAACATTCAATTAGCAAGAAAAATATTTCTACATGCAAATAAATTCAATTAGACTAAGTGATGAACTGAATAATTTATCAAAACCAATAAACTAACAACATATTTTCATTCTATGCCCTAGCTACGGGGAAAAAATAGAATCAGTTAAACTGGATCTGCTAAATGAACGAACTCAATCCACTAAACCTTAAATCGAACTAGAAGAAATGTGAGATTCGCGAGAAATTAAATGAACATAATAATAATAATTTTTTTCAATACCATGCAGAATCTTTGTGCTTGTTTTTGTGAATTTTTTGTTCTTCGTATAGAATGCTCCACCCGATTCTGCAGCAGTTTTCGCAGAGAATATGATCAAGTTTTTAGAGATTTTGAGAGAAATTTGAAATTTGTTAGTTGCGGTTTTAAGTTGAAAGAATGAATGTTTTTTCATATTCAAGTGTGAAGTGAATTGGTAACGTTTGGTTGTTTCCACGCGTGTAATACAGTTTTATTAATGAGATTGGATTTTTTTTTTTGGTATTGGGCCTGCTTGATTGGACTTAGATAGAAAATTACTTAGATGTGAAGTCCAACTGTTTTTGTAAATGATCATATATTTGAATTTTTTTAAAAGAAAAAGACAAATAGGTCATTGACCATTTGATACACAAATATTTAATTCTTTGAGTATTTGAAAATACATTTAAGTCCCTAACTTTTTCAAAATTTAGACATATCGATCCCTCACATTCACTTGGTTCTGTCAGACCTAACAAAAAAATCAAATGTGACTCCCTTTCTACTGACCTGATTGATATGGATGCACACGTGAGAAAATTTTTCAAAATGGGACAAATTAGATCTGGGGAGCGATGTGTCCAGATTTTAAAGAGTTCAGAGACTTAAATGTATTTTTAAATTCTCAGGGACTTCATCCGCGAACCAAAAAATTAGGGATCAATTTATCATTTTCTCTTTTTTTTTTTTAAATTTAACGATGTAACTAAAAAATTTGCTAATATTTCTTTCGATCTAAATAGTAACAAAATATATGTATTTTTATTTTTTAAATCGATTCAAATTAAAATTATTAATATTTTTATTATTTTAAAAAATTATATTTTATACCTATAAAAATTATATTTTTATACTTACAAATATTCATATCTCATTTATAATGTAAACGAATTAATTATGAGTATATCTCGTTTATACTGTAAACGAGATATGTGGAGTAAGTCAACTTTCACATCACACGTATGTACACGTGATACGTGTTAAAAAAATTGTGTCTTATTTCATTTATAATGTAAAGGAGACTATAAACGGAATATACTTATAATTAATTCGTTTATACTGTAAACGAAATAAGTAATAGGATAAAAAAAGCGTAAATTCTATTCAAATTATCTATATCAATAAATAAAATATTTAAAATATTTATTTAAAACAATCGGAGTATAGCACCACTTTTTACTTTTTACCATTATTTAATTAATTTTCATGTAATTTAAAAAAAATATATACAAATAATTAATTATATTTTATCAATTAATTTTTAAATTTATTACTTAAAAATTAAAAACCACTAAAATCATGAATCTAATTAAATAACTATATAAAATTTTACACTATCAAATATCAACTCATTAAAATTAAAATTATTTTTAGGGTTTAACTAGCATGTGTCCTAAAAGTACATTGATAAGCTTAATATTAATAAAAAATTTTAAATATTTTCATTAAATGAATGTACAATAAATTCATTAAAATTTTTTATATTTTTAATGAAAAAATTTTAATTTGTTAGCTTATCATATATCTTTAGGACACATATTAACTAAACTTTTATTTTTATTCCTAATCCAATGCTCTTATTTTACCCAATTTTTTATCTACTCAAAATATCTTATATTTATTTATCTCATTATATTAATTTGCGAAATTGAAACAGAACATATAACTTGCAAATATTATGTAATAATTTTATTATGATTACTGGATTAACAAATATTAATTTGACTATTATTCATTATTTTTTATTTGTTGTGTACCATCTATATGTTTATATTATATATAATGGAAATATAAAATTTATTAATACACAATTTTTTTCAAAAATACTATTGATTATATTTATATTTTTATACTATATATAATAGAAACCTGAAAATGGTTAGTATAGAATATTTTTAAATTTTTTTATTATATATAATCTATAAAAAAATCTATTTGCATTAAAATCTAAGATCTCTTGGTTAAATAATAAACGGTGATAGTATATAATTACCCAAAAAATGGTAATGGTATATATATAATTCTTTTTATAATTAAATCCAATTAAGTTAACACAAGTCTAGTTAAAAAAAATTTATCCACATGTGTCACTGCTCTTTCCTTCTTCAGTACAATTTTTTGGTTAAAAAATATAACAATTTATTATTTAATATTATAGGCATGTGTTCCTTCAAAAGTTTATGTATTGTATACCAAATTTTTTATGTTATGCACTAAAATTTTTATTTGCACATTAACATTTATGTATTGTATATATTTTATTAATTTGGTGTTAATATTTTAAATATATAATCTTTCAAAAATTAATGTGATATGTACTAAAATTTTCTGTGTTGTACATATTTTATTAGCAAAATATTAATGTTCTAGATATATAATTCTTTAAAATTTCTATGCTATATATACACTAAATTTTTGTGTTGTGCATAAAAATTTTTGTGTTTAGTAGTTTGTTTTGCTGAATATAACAAAAAAAATTTAGACTTGATTAAAAAAATTTGGCTGCCTAATTTTATTATTGAATAATAAATTATTTAATCTCAGCTAATTTACTTTTATTAATTTACAAATATTTAATAAATAAAATGCTGAATTGATAATGTCCATTAATACACTAATAATTAATGTGGTTGGTTAAAATGATTATTATTTGGATTTCTTAATATTTTCTCATCTTTTAATATATAAACACTTTAAACTGAAAAAATATTCACAACATCCTATTTATTCTTGATGAAAATCTAGTTTTTAACCTGTTTAAATGCACGGAAAAATTGTTAAATTTTTTACCGTTAGTGATGAGTTAACTACGAAAATAGACTTGAAAAATTTAATAAAAGTAACTCCAACAGAAAATCCAAGTAAATATATTAGTTTCACCTAAAATAATAAAAATAACATCTATTTTTAATTAGTAGTAAACGACCTTTACATTTTAACTAAATTTAGTATTTAATCAGAACTTTTATTAAAAATATTTAAATAATTATTTAAAAGATACATGACAAAAAATAAATCAACAAAAAATTATATATCTACTTGAATTGTATAAAAATATAACACAAAGTAGCATCGAGAAAAACATCAAAATTCTAGTTTAAAAATACAAAAATTATTTTGAATTGTTCAGATCCATTAATTGAATGATAGAAAAAAGAATACAGAATTTTTAGTTAAAAAACACAAATTTTAATTGAATAATACATGTATATAAATTGAATAACGCATAAATTATTTTAAATTTTGCATATTTTTTAGTTGAATAACACACAAAAAAAAACATATAAATTTAGTTAAAAAACACATAAATGTAACTTGAATAACAATTTTTGTGTTTATCGTTATAAAATTTCCGTGTTTGCTTTCTTGTTTCTCTTCAAAAATTTATGCGTTTATCATTACAAATTTATGTGTTTATCTAAAATAAATTTCTGTGTGTTCTTTCTAACTATGTTTCTCTTCAAAAAATTGTATTTACCTTAAAAGTATTTGTGTTTATTCTCAATAAATTATCTTTTCTTCCTTTGTATTCTCTTGAAAAAATCGTGTTTATTTACAAAAGAAATGTTTATCATGACAAAATTTTGGTGATTATCTTCAATATGTTTCTATTTTTTGTCTTAGTTATATTTCTCTTCAAGAAGTTGAGTTTTCTTTCAAAAAATTTCTATTTATTTTACAATATTTTTGAATTTATCGTTAATATATTTCTGAGTTTTGCTTCTGTCTTACTTTTTCAAAAGTTATATTTGTAACACCCTACCACACAGAGTCTTATGCTTAAGTCATAAAATGGAGGTGGCGAGGTATTACAACCTCTAAAAATAAAATTTAGTACGTATAGTAGTGTAAAAATATTCATAACTAGGAGTCTTTGAGGAAAAATGGGTAAATCAAAACTCTTTAAATTGAAAAGCGCAACACTCCGATCGATAACGTGAACGAAACGATTAAAGGATAAGCTAATACGATAAGGTATACAAGAGAGTGCCAAAAATACAGACATCAAGACTCAGAACTCGGTTTGCAAAGATAACCGGTCCGAGCATAAAAGTATACATACATATATATAGGAATTACCCAAAAGACAATATACAAAACCTGTTTCTCCAAAATGATCTCTAAGAGGAGTCAATACAAAATATACATATATAGTGGAGAATATAGTATCTAGACAAGTATATATAACCAAAACAAACTCCCAAGAGCTAAGGATCTTCGCCAAAATAGATGCCTCTAGAATGCCTCAGCAAGGAGCCTCACGTCCTACATATGAAAAGCACAAAATCCACATGGGAGAGAACCAGAAGTTCTCAGCATGGTAACAGTACCCAAATATCTAACATGTAATGTCCTGGGAAAGCCGAAGGCAATCCTAGAACTCTCAATTATAATCAAAACGTAGAAATATGCTAAACCATGAGAAATGTAAAAGTAGGCAACTAACTTAAGGATCTTCAATCTAACTAAATATCCCCTTTATAAATTCTGCAAACCTCCCAACCGCCATAGAGATGCAAACACAAGTATACCAAATAAAGAAATGCACAAGTAGGAAGCAGATAAGGCAATTAGGTAATTAGCAAGTAATGATGCAATCAATTAGGCAATCCAGACAAATCACATATAATGCATATGATGCATGCCTGTCCTAGTGGCTGATGAGTCTTATCTGTCAGTTATAAAGCCAGCCCGACAAGTCCTGATAGCTAACCATTGGACTGTCCCTCTGTCGTGCATCCCCAACTCGAGTTATCTCATAACATAAACATAATATATATATCCAACACCCTCACTGGTGTCTATTTATGGGGGGCAAACTCATCTGGAACTTTCACAATGTCCGGCCACACTTACGACATAGGGTTAGTAGAGTATCGAATCTCCACCTGGAGCACGTGCTGGCTAGCCATTACTTTTACCTAGGGAAACTCGTATCTCAGATAGGTGGAGTGTGAACAATCACAATAATCAACCATTCAACATATATGCATTTAATCATAGCCATACATTAATATTCATATCAGCCATCCGGCGTTCAATTCATAATTAATAATCAGCTTTAATCATCATCACATACAGCCATTCGGCTCATATCACACTCAACCATTCAGCTCTTATCATATACAGCACTCCATCATCCTCCTCAACAACTCATACCATCATCTTTCATCATAACTCATCATAACATCCCCTTTCTTCACCCACAAGTTATCCTCTCCCCTAGCTTATTCTTAGTCACTAGGAATTCTATATCAATTTAAGATTCAAAGGGTGAAATTGGATGGTTTATAAGTGTAAAATAACGTCTCAGAGGGTTACAAGCTTGTTGGGAACGTAAAGGACTTAAAAACAAAAACTTTAGAAAAGAACAGAGGGTTGTGTGCATACGCACAGGGGTGTGCATGCGCACGCCCAAAAGAATTTTCAGAAAGTGTGCGTGTGCATAGGGCTGTGCGTACGCACAGAAAGTTAAATCTCCAGGGTTGAGTGTGCGCACAAGGTGTGCTAGGGCCATCAATCGAATGGCATTCCCAACGTGTGCTTGCACACAAGCCTGTGCGTACGCACAGCTCGTAAATCTTCATTGGTTGTGTGTGCGCACAGGTTGTGCTAGCGCTCCCATTAATAACCATTTTCAAACCTCATTCAATCATCAACCCACTAATTCCACCATATTTAGCCAAAACTCAATTTAACAAATCTCACATCATAATCAATATTTCATATCTCAATCTCCAAACAAATATTCAATTCATCACTCACTATATATAAATATACACATATCATTATCACACTTCAAAATCATGCTCATCAATAACGGCCTCAACCCTATCATTAATCAAACATATCAATCATATCACAAACAACATTTCATACATTACCAACCATTACAACCACCCACAATCATTTTCCACCATCAGTCATACATATTTAACTCAATCCAAATTATCCAATAACCACATCAACATTCCAAAGCCTTATCCTAGGGTCACTAGCCTACGTTTTCACAATCACATTACATTTTAGATACAGAAAACTAAAACTGTACCTTGGCTGATTCCCGTTCAACCCGAAACACATCTAATTTCAACCTTCAAGGTTCCCAAAGCCTCACCATCAGATTTTCAAGCACCAAGATCCTTTCCAAACTTTTCAAAACCATCAATTAAACTCCAATACACATATATATAATGCCTAATTCATAATATCACACCAAAACACAATAACTTAATATCCAATACCTCAAATTCATAATTTTGCTAGGATTTGAGATCTCTTACCTCACCCAAGGACTAAGGAGGGAAGAACAAGCATTCCCATCAAGTTAATATGATCCTATAACACAAAAGAGCTCACAATTTCAACATTTTTGCCCAAATTTTCAAAAATCAAAGCTAGAAGAACAGATATGAAATGTGGCTTACCTCTTACACAACCTTATGGGCTTTATAAAGCTCAACACCGCGGTCGCATAATCACAAACGGTGTGTCAATCGAAGCTCCGGATCAAAAGTTATGATCAATGGAAGTTGAAAGTGAATAGGAGCAAGGGTTTTGATCTTTTCCCCCTTTTCCCTTTGTGTTCAGCATGTGTGTTTGTTTTGGAGAGGGAGAGAGATGAGCCCTCTAATTAAATAAGAGTTTGGCTGGGCCCTTAGGCCCAATTTAAATTCGGTTGGTCCGGTTTGACCCGTTCGACCTAATCTTAGTTTCCCTACCATATTAAACTATAAAAACCTCATTTTTTCATTCTCTAGAACATATTTTAATTTATGGGTTAATTAGTCATTAATTAACCAGATTTTACAATATTTATCTTAAAAAAATATTTTTATATTTTTCCTTTGGTTATATTTCTCTTCAAAAAGTTGAGTTTATTTTTAGAATATTACTGTATTTATTATCATTATAAACTTTTCATGTTTATTGTATAAAAATTTGTATGTTTTTTTTCCTATATTATTCCTTAAAAATTTACGTTTATTTTTGAAAGTTTATTATAAATAAATTTTTGAGTTTGTAGTCTATAAATTTATGTATTTAGTATTACAAAAACTTATGGATCTAGTATTAAAATTTTTATTTTTCTTTTTTTGCATTTATTTCAAAAAATATAAAAACAACAAACAATAAACAAATTAAACAAAAAAAGAGATAAAAGAAAAGAAATATAAAATAAGAAAAGAGGAGAACTATAGAATAAAAAAGAAGAATGTAAAAAAGAAAACAAATTAGCAAAAAGAAGAACGAAAAAAAAAAAGGGAACACGTGGATAACAAAATTTAATTGAATTTAATTTTTAAATTGTTTAATTGCTAATTTTTTTGTGTAAATTAAATATATATTGTTAACCAATTAAATCAACTTACACTTACCACTACTCACTGCCTCACCTTGATAAAATTGCTAGAATTATCATTAGTGATGATTAGTTATGTGATTTGGACATTTTTTATTTTTTTTAGTTTAAATTGTCAGTAAAAAATAGAGACTTATTTTTTGGTCTACTACGAATTTATATTTTTAATTATGTTTGTGAAATTTGTCAATTGCAAAAAATTATAAAAATTTATTTTTTATTGAAAAATTATGAAGAATTAAAAAATTACTTGAAATTGTACACTCAAATTTATGTTTTATAGAATTTTCAAATAATGATGATAGTAAGTGTTTTATTATTTTTATTGATGATAGTAAGTGTTTTATTATTTTTATTGATGATTTTAGTAAAATATATGGGTGTATTTTTTGAAACAGAATTTAGAAGCATGTATTTTTTTAAGGCATTCAAGGAATTTGTTAAAAAATAAAGTGATTGTAAAATCAAAATTTTGATGAGAATAGACAAATGGATAGAATTTTTTGTATAATTAGATTATTTTAAGCAATATAGAATTTAACACTAATCAACAATCAGATACACTCTTCAAAAAAATAGTTTTGTTGAAAAAAAGAACATAATCATCATAAATTTAGTCAAATGCATGGTCAAGTCAAAAGAAATGGCTAAAGAATTTTGGATGAAAGCAAATGCAACTACAATTCATATTTTAAACATGTGTCCTATAAAAGGTGTTCATGATAAAACTCCAAAAGAAATTTGGAGTGAAAAATTACTTTTAATTCATCATTTTAAAGTGAAAAGTTTATATCCATGTAATAGATCAATTAAGAAAGAAGTTTGATGGCAAAAGCAAGAAGTGTATTTTTATTAGTTATAGCAAAAGTATATCAGTCTAAAAATTCATAATCAATCAAAAAAGGTGATCATCAACATAAATGTGATGCTTGACGAGAAAAGTGTGTGGCACTGGAATGCAAAGATAGAAAAGCAGTTGATCATAATTCTAAATACTTATAATAAAAAAAAGAAAGACAACCAGACATTATTGATCAACTAAAACCATGTAAACGATCTCAAAAAGAGCAAAGACTACTTGTTGGACTAGCAAATTATGAAGTTGGCAATAATAATAATCTATTCCATGAAGAATTTTGCTCTATTTTCATATTGCAAACGAATAAACTTTAAAGAGGTTACTAAAGATGACGATTCCAAAAAAAGTAATAGATAAATAGCTATGTCATTGAAAAAAATAACACATAAAAGCAGATAAATTTACTCGCAGATAAGAAGATGATTAGAATAAAGTATATTTACAAGACAAAGTATAAGTCTAATGATAAAGTTGGTCGTTTCAAAACAACATTAGTTAAAAACGGTACAAAATAAGTGAAAGGTTTATTAAATGGACATTAAGTGGATGATGATGAGTTTTATATTGTGTCAAATTTATTAGAAAAGTAGCTCCTAAATTTTTTAATCATGACACTATAAGTTTTTTAATTTTGACACTAAAATTTTTTAACTGTGATACAAAAAAATGTTTAACCAATGAAAAATTATGAGAAAATTATTAAACTTGTGTGTAATGACCGAAAAAAAAAAGAAAAGGAAAGCACGTGGGAGCACATGCCCCCACTTAAATTTTCTTTCCCTCTTCCCCTCTTCTCCCCTTCCTTCGAAGACCCCATCCCTCCTTCCTTCTTTCATTTTCTTTTTATTTCTTTCCAACAACAAAACCTAAAACCTTCTCTTCCTCTTCCCTTCCTTTTTATTCATCTCTTTTATCTTCTCATATCTTCTTCTTGCAATCACACACTATCATTAAACCCACTTCTTTCATTTTACTTCATTCTCCTTCTCTACTCTATTTTATTCATTCAAATTTTACTTATGACAACCCTAAATCATGGAGTTCAACTTAATGAGTAAAGAAAGTATCCAACTTTTGAGTTCTGGTTATTATTAAGACTTTAAGATAACTCTTTGACTCAATAATTAGCTATATCTCACATTTTTATCATTCTTATACTTGTGGGTATCGCAAAATCTGAAATTAGGGTTATTAGGTTAGAAAATTAGGGGCTTTTATCAAAGTAAGTAAGATTATGTTAATTGACAATATTAGTAGTTCCCAAATATTATTATTGTCATGGTTTTAGAGTTGTAAGATTATTGGATATCATTTGGTAGCTCGTTGACGCGCTCAGAGTTACTTCCGGTTCTTTGGAATCAAATTGTGAGTGGATATTATGTCTATAATTATTTCTAAATATATTATTATCAATATTTTTATTGAATCATTACTTTTAGAGTTTGAACATATTTGATTATTGTGAATTTTGAATTTTTGAAATAGATATTAATTTGTAAAACTTATAATTTTATAAAAATACACACGAGGCGATATTTATATATTTTGTAAAGCATACATATTTTTTTATTTGACTTTATTGAATTTTAATTAAATTTTAGTATGCATTCTTATATATATTTTTTATTTACTATGAGAATTTAATAATATGTTATAATTATTAGAGATTTGTTATAAATGATTTGGTTTGGATTGGTTTGAGAGACTCTAACTAGAAAACTGTAGTTAACAGCGATTATGACGTTAACTTAGATGCATCTAACTCAGACCTCAACTAGCAGGGACGTTGTTAGCCCAACGTGTAGGCCACACGTTGGATTTGTTATACCGTACGGGCACACTAGTGGAAAGGGCTACCCTTAGAGGTGGAGCTATCCTAGGTGTGTAATATTTAATTTGATTTGACTTCTGAAATGAGAACTCCCATTTCAGTTCATCTGCTTAACTAGTTATCTATTTGTTTGCATAATTAATTCATATGAATTTCTCATCTTTGAAAGAAAATATAATTTTCAAGGTAAACTATGTATTGTTTCGTCTGGGTTATAGATGTAATGTTTGCTCATTGAGTTGCAAAACTCACCCTATTATATTTTCATGTTTTTCAGATACAGGAGTCATTCTAGGTTCCATTCCACCTGCCCCTCAATAGATCTTAGTCATCCTGGTGAGCCCTTCTTCTTTCCAAGGACTAAGTAATTCTATAATAGAACATTTGCTCAAAATTTAGATTATGTCAATACTCTATATGTCATAGCCAGGATCCTCATGTGGGTTACGTTATTTTGAATCTCGAATTGTTTAGATAGTAATTATAATTTGGTTATGTAAGACTTATGGATTTAACTATATACTCTAGTTATCAATTTAATACATAATGCATATTTTGAACATGTTTGGTTGTGGATATGATTGGAATATGTTGTTGTTGTCTCTGAAAATGGATGTTTATTATTGATACAGGAAGATAATTTTTATATGAGTAAGGTCCTAGAAACAGAGGAGATTCTGTCCGTTTTTCTGAAAATTAAGTTGTTTGGCTTGCTAAGGGACTTGTCCCTTGAGCGCCAGTCATGGCTTGATTCGGGTCATGACATTGTGGTTCTTCCACAATTTCTTATGTCATTTACCAAAATTTTCTGTATCATTTCTAATTAAATAATGTGTTTCTTTATTATTGAATTCATATATAAGAGGTCTAGCCATTTTTATATCATTTTCAATAAATTTATGTATTTTTTTTATCCAAAATATATTTAAATATATTTTGTTGGTTAAGTGAGTTATGATTTTGGATATGTAACTCTTTAAAGATTTCTCATATCATTTATTAAAAATATTGATGTCATTTTCAATAGATTTTTGTGTTATTAACCAAAATATCTGTATCACTTTTGTTATCATTAAACTAATTGTGTGATATTGAACTAAGAAGAATAAGAATATGATGATGATGATGGGAATGATGATGATAATGAAGGAGGAGGAGGAGGAGAAAAAAGAAGAAGATAAAAAAACTAAACGAAAAAAAGAAGAAAATGAATAGGAAGAAGAACAAGGAGAAGGAAAAGGAGGAAGAAGATGATGAAGGAGTATGTCAATGAAAAAGAGATGGTGATAAGTGTGGTGATAATAATAATGATGATAAAGGTGGTGGAAAAGAAAAAAAAAAGGAGAAAGTAAAAAGCGTGTGTATGTAAATTTGACTTAGTTAAATTTAGTTAAAAATTACTTAGTTAACTGTCTAGCATTTTAATACATATTATCATAAAAGGTTATAAATTGTATTGTGGTCGGGTGGCAAGCCAATACTCTTTTAATGCCAACATTCCAAGTTCAAACCATCCTCTTTGGACTTTAACATCTATTTATAATATATTAAAAATAAAGTTGAAGGTAGTATTTTAATACATTTTTAGTTTTTAGTTTTTTAATATTATGCCACATTAGCATATATAGCTAACTGACACAATTTATTTATTATTTATTTAATTGAATTATTTTTTAAATTCTTTTGTTTTTAATTAAATTATTTTTAAATTTTTTATTTTCACTTCTCATGTACCTCATAATTATACCTTAAGATTTTTTTTCATTTTTTTTACTCTTATGATATTTATTTTTTTTATATTACTCTATATTTTTTACATTCTCTTACTCTTTACTTTTATATAGAATACAATATATCTTTAATGTTAATATTATTTCTCTTTTATTAGATATAAACATAATTCATTCTCTTTTATACTCACTTTTTCTTATGATTATTACATAGAGTTATATCTTAGAACTCTTTTTCATTTGTTTTCTCACTCTTATTTCATTTATTTTTCTTTAGGTTACTCTATACTTTTTATATTCTTATTCTTTACTTTTATATAAGATACTATATGGTTTAAATGTTAATATTATTTATTTTTAGTAGGTATAAATTGAGTAATAAAACATAATTCATCTTCTTCTTTCATACTTACTCACTCTTATATTTTTTATATAAATCAACATTCACTTCACACTTCTTTATTTCCTCTTTTCACATAATATCGTGCTTTTTATTCTTTTTTTCTCCATTCTTACTAATATTTTGCACAAGTATTTGAAAAATTCTTTTTTTTAGTTTACTAAACATATGTATGAGATAATAAATTTCTAAAATACTAGACCTTTATAATTTTTCAATTTTTTTATTTTTGATCTAATTATATTCATTTGTTATATCATTCATATATCATATATTTTTCTTTCAATAATTTATATTTTTAATATCATTTAGTTATAATATATTGAAAATATATGGTACTATATATCGTGAGTCTTTTTTCATGATTTGAATCTCTCAAGCGTCAAACTGGTAGAGTACAGAAAACAAATCTAAAAGATATACAAGCACAAATCACCACTACAAACAAAAGATTACAAACTACTAAATCATACAAGAAAAGTTATAAAGTAAAAAGTAATGCAATACAAGAGAACATGATCAAAATAATTAGGCTTCATTCAGCACACCTTGGACATCAGCATATTATACCTTAACACTCTATTCTACTCTTTGTCCAAAGTTGTACGTGATACATAATATTATTTTTTACTCTTTTCACATTTAACTCCTTGGCATTGAATTTTTTTTTATTTCTTGCATACCACAAGCACCAAATTATAGCATAAAAGAGCGATTTCCATACTTCATTGAATTATTGTGGCATTTTATGATTCATCCAAGATTCAAAGCACCCACTTATATGTCCAGGCCACACCCACATCAAATTTCTTACTTGGAGAGCTTGACCCCAATGCTCCACGAGAATGTGCAAAAAAAAAAAATGAAAAGTTGTTTCAATTTCATTATTATAGAATACATACCTCGAGTTCTCTTGTGCCACAATACCACGTATGAGTAGCTTATCCTTTGTGTTGAGTTTCTCTTGGATTACGAATCACAACAATATTCTACTTTTGATAGGACAAGATTACTTCATAACTTCTTGTTGAATTTCTTCCATGAATCATCAACATCCATCTCTCTATATTTATAGTTTTCTTGCATCATGGATTTCACCGTATATACTCTTTGTTTGTCACCTCTATTTGTACTACCTTCCACTACTCTTGCTAGAATAGCAAGTAACTCCCTACTATTGTCCTCCTCCCATGTTCTTAGGTTGCACGTCCATTTTAAGGACTAAATCTAATTGCACCCATCCCAAACTCTGCACTCACTGATTGTTCAATTTTTATCTTCAATCACAACATATAGTCTTGAAAATAAATATTTTAATTTACGTTATTTTGCCTAAATATGATGTCAAAACTTTGTCTTTGTTCTGTCACCAACTACTACCTTTAATCCTTCTTGAAACAATTTAGCAAGAGTTTCATCTCTATTTTGTATATTTACTGTCAACCCCCAAATATCCTTGACTTTTCGACTTTTGGATAACACCGTCCAACTTTTTCCAAAAGAATCTTGCTTGGATGGAGACTATTTTTGCTGCTATCTTTTTTGGTATTAGAAAATAAATGTTAATTTTAATTATATATCATGGTCTTTATAATTTTTTTAGTTTTTTTTTTATTTTAGTCCAATTATATTTATTAACTATATCATTCATATATCACTTCTTTTTTCTTTCAACTATTTATACTTTTTAACATCATTTAGTTGTAATATTATTGAAAATGCATAATATTATCATGTATCATGAAAAATAAAATTAAAAAATTGAATATTAATTTTGACCATTAAAATATTATATTCAAAATTGTATTCATCTAATAATTTTATATTTGTACTATACTATTTAAATATAGTTTAGAAAAATAAATAAAGAAACATGACTACATAGAAGAACAAAATAAAGATAATAATATGAAGTCCAATAAATAAATAAATTTGAATTGATTATTTTCATAATTTTACTTAAATTCAAACTTATGTATAAATTTTTAATTATGTAATTATTAAATTTAAATTAATTTATATATTTTATATAATATATATCCATTTTATTTTTGTGAAACGCATGGTCTAAATCTAGTTAATTTTAAAATAAAGTTGTGTTTTATATGATGAAGAAAAATTTGGATTCTTTATTTTTTTTTCATTTGAGAGGGTAAAGAGTGAATTCACATCCTCTCATATTTTTTCGTGATCTCACCTATAAAATAAATAGTGAGAGATCACACTTTTTATTCTCTCAAATAAAAAGATAAAATTATACGATGAAGAGAAGTTACAAACCTAAAAGAAAGGAGAAAGCTACAAACACCTGTAAGTGCAGTAGGAATTCTCAAAGGTGCACGGTAGACTAGATGTGGCGTGGGCCCACAAGATGCACAGTTGTAAAAATCGAACCAGTTGAAAAAAATTGTTAAAAATAATAAAGATATGGTTTGAACTTTAAACCTTCTTATTATTACAAGCTCCCTTTGCTATTAAACTATGTTATTTATCATTTGTTTATATGCTAATTATTAATTACATAATAAACACACACAATAATTTTTAGATATTATTTTAATTTTATACTCACTTATATTTAAATTAATTGTATTTTTTATTATTTATAATTATTAATATAAATGTTATTAAACATGTATAAATAAAAAATATCAAATATTTTTATTAATTATTTTTATGATTATATGATATTTATTAATATTATTTTTTTTAAATATATATAGTATATAATAATATAATAAATATAAATTAATTAGTTAGTTATTAAAAAAATAGTTACTTTAATTTTAATTAGTTACTTTAATTTTAAATATTAATTAGTTACTTTAATATAACAATAAAATTAAAAAAAATTTTATTATGAAAAATATTAAAATTTTATATACTTATTTAATAATAATTGGATTATAACTTGTTGATTATAATTTGTTGAAACTTGATTATTTTTAAAATATTATTAAAGATATGTATTTTAAATTTTAATTTTAGATTTTTGACTATTTTATATTTTTTATTGACATGGGACCGATTTTACCGGTTCAACCAATAACTCGTCAGTTGAACCAATAAACTAGTAAACCAGTAGCTTAACTAGTTCAATCACTGGTTCACTTCTGATAATCATGACTGGATGAAAAACCAGTTTTTTGCCTCGCTGCTCGTGGTGAATAGGTCAAAACTTTCTGATTTTCAGTGGATTTAACTGTCGTTGACCGATCTAAATGCCCAAACAGTCTTAGCTCTAAATCGAATAGACTAGATCATCAGTACATCAATTTTTTTATCAAACCAGCTGGTCCGGTCTAATTCTATTAACTATGCTTGTGAAATATGCTACTCTGTCACTCATTATAAGGATCACAAACTAAACTCGTAATGTCCTTTGTGATATGAATGTTCATGACTTCTTTCACAATATGGGCTTAATGTTGGAGGGCTCATGTTAACAAGAGAGATTAAATTTAAGGAGGTTTGAAAATAATGCCCCTTCTGAGTGTATAAATAGAGTACTAGAGTGTGAGACAAAAGATACACACAATACTAGCATAAAACATATATATATATATATAAAGAAATTATTTTTAATTGAATTTTTATTACAAGTCTTCTTGATAAATCTCAAAATTTTATAGTTACAACTTTGAAATAGCAGTGAGAACTGTTAATACATTGGTCAGTCCAGATTGTAGTCTCGGTTGTAAGTCCTAGTAAGGCAGTGAATCCGTTGATTAACGAGGGTGGTCCCATAACTTACAAAGTTCTAACCATAAAATGGCTAGTTTATTGAGAACGATGAGTAGTTTAAATCTAGGAAAAAATAATTCTTTAGTGATAAAAACAGATAATGATGAAGCATCACCTCTGGAACTAAAAATGAATTAAAAATAGCTAAATTAGAAGAAAGTTTTCATAATTAGAATATACCTATAATAAATAAAGATAAAGTATATAAAAAGAGAAACTTTTGGGAAGGAAGAAATTATGAAATTGATATGTTAGAATATTGTAAACCAGGAACGAGTAATAATAATATTATTACAATCTTAGAAGAGCATAAATTGAAAGAACATAGCAGTAAAGGATATAACTTCATCCATATAGGATTAATACAAGTAGCCATAAAACCTAATTTTAGAATAGGAATTAATCTGCCTATATTATTAACCTTAAGAGATACCAGATTCCAAAATTTTAGTGACTCATTAATAGGAATATTAGAAAGTAACTGTCATGATGGACCAGTTTTTTTTTAATTGTTACCCAAATTATGCTATGAATTTAAAAAATGAATACACATGGCAAGCCTTAAAATTGCAAGTAAGATCTGATGAAACAATTATAAATGAGAAATATGATCCATTCGAAATAATCTATAGGATATATTATAAAATTACTAAGGTTAATTATGACTTTAAAGTATTAAGACAATCCTCAAAAGAAGAAACGATAATTATGCATGCAAATCTAAAGAGATCTAATATACAAACACCTAAAAGATTAAGACATGAAGAATTAAAAAGTAGAATGCCTGAAGAATGGATAATACCTGATGGTATTGAAGAACCACAAATACAAAATACTAGAATAAGAGAAATAATAAGAGAAGGACCTGATATTAGAATTAGGATGAATAGATCCCAATCATTGAGAATTCCTGATAATGTTGAAACTATTAGTCATAGAAATTCTATAGATAACTCATCAATAGGAAATATGGATAATATTGTAGGAATTGACAACAGAAGGCCGAATATAGCCACTGTTGTATATAAATCACCTTCAGAATTTGATCCAATGGAATCACAAGTTTTATCAGTAATTATAAAGGAAGAATCATTTGAGATTGATAAAGAATGGATAAGACAAGATTTTAATGCTGATTATAATAAACCACTAAGAGATTGGTATTTTACCAACCATTCAGAAAATGAAGTTATTAGACTAAGAGAACTATTCTATGATTTTATGAAAGAAAATAGAATTAGTTTATACTTCTTTGATTGGTACGTTAATTATTACTCTAAACCCGATAAGAAATTATGTCCTTTAACAAAACCAACTATTGTTTAGAAAACAAGCCCAGAATCAGTAATAGAATCTGAATATCCTCCTAAAGAAACAATTAAAATACCAATTGGAAAAGATCTAGTAGTTGAAGCAACACCTATAAAGATAGCAATGCAGAAGAAAATATAGAAAAAAGAGATATTAAGAAATTACATCAACAATTAAACTTTACTAATACCATGTTAGATATAATGAAAAATCAATTAGGAAGAATGGAAAATATGAAAAAAGTCATTAAGGTAGAAAAACCTATAGAAAAACCTATATATAAATTACAAAGTTTAGATAATATTAGCTTAAACTCTAAAGTAGAAACAGAAGTTGAAGAACTAAAAGAAAAACTTAAGAGTATTAGTCTAGGAAAATTAACAATTAATACATTACAAAAGGAAGAAGAATTAGAACTAAATAAAATATCCCATAAAAGAGATTATCCTAAAACAAGAAATTATTATTCTAGACCATCACCAGTAGATGTGGGCCTAGAAGAGCGAACACAATTAGTGCAAAATAGTTTCTCAGGATCAAACTTAGTAGAATGGAATATAGATGGATTAAGTGAGCAGGCTATTTTAGATCAAATGTGTAATATGACTATGGCTGCAACTGGCTATAAGATGAGAAAAGCTTCTGATAAAGAAGCAGCAATTATGATAACCCAAGGATTTATAGGACAATTAAAAGGTTAGTGGGATAATTTTTTCAGCATCCAAGAAAAAGAATTAATTATTAATAGTATTAAACAAGAAGATCAGTCACCAGATGCTACATCCACATTAATATATACTATTATTAAAAATTTTGTAGGAGATCCCAGTATTTTTAAAGATAGGATACAAACTCAATTAATGAATTTAAGATGTCCAACCATGTCTGATTATAGATGGTATAAAGATGTTTTTATGTCAAAAGTCATGATAAGAGATGATGCACATGCACCTTTCTGAAAAGAAAGATTCATAGCAGCCTTACCAAAATTATTCTCTGAAAAAGTATTACAAAAACTACAAACGCAGTTTGAGACCCAGATTCCCTATAATTCATTAACTTTTGGACAATTGCATAATATAATAGTACAAACAGGTATAGAAATATGCACAGATACCAAGATACAACAGAAAATAAAACAAAAAAGTATTACGAGAAAAAGAGATCTTGGCACTTTCTGTTATCAATATGGAATAACTCCTGAAAAAGCACCTAGTGGACAGCATAAAGTTAAAAAGAAAAAAATTTATAAAAAACCTAAATATAATATAGACAAACCCCTTTATTATGAACATAAATATTATAAAAAATTCCATAAGACTCCTAAAGGAAAACCTAAATTTTCTAATAAGAAAAAACAAGTAACATGTTGGAAATATAAAAAACAAGGACATTATGCTAATAAGTGTACGACAGAACAAAAAATAAATAAAATAGAAAATAAAGAGATTAAACATGCTTTGACAGCTATACTAATCAATTCAGAGTCAGAAGAAAAATCAAGTTATGAGGGTTCTTCTGAAACTGAAGACTATTTTATACAACAATTAGACCTTATGTCAGAAGAAGAGAGCTTAGGAGAAAATAGTGAAAAAGAGGAACAGGATAATAATAATTGTTTAGGAATAGGATTATGCAATTGTAGAAACTGTGAAAAAATTGTAAATATTTTGACTCAAGAACAAACTTCTACACTAGTCAAAATAATTGACAAGTTAGAAGATACGCCATTAAGGGATGAGTTCATAAGACAATTAGCTGAATTAGTTAAAAAAGAAGAAGAAAGTAAGTAAGAAATAAGACCCATAGAAATAAAAGAAATTTATAATCGTTTTAAAAACCCACAAGAAGAAGTTTCCCTTAATTCTCTCAAAGAAGAGATAAAAAGGTTAAAAAGAGAAGTTTCAGAATTAAAACAACAAAATATTAATATGGACTATAGATTACTAAAAATAGAAGGAGAAAACATAATAAAAATCCAAGAACAATCTTTGCAAAATAATGTTAGTTAAATAGAAGGGACTAATAACATAACAATCCTCGAGAATCATATTAACCTGGGTACAGAAAATTATATAAATATACTAACTTTATTAGTAAACCAAAAATGGTTCACTACAATAACCTTAATAGTAGGAGAAGAAAAATTTGATTTAATAGCCATGGTAGATTCAGGAGCTGATGTCAATTGTATACAATAAGGGTTAATACCCACAAAATATTATGAGAAAACTATAGAAAGAGTCCTAATGGCAGAAAAGGACAAAATGACTATAGAATATAAGTTATCTAAAGCAAAAATTTGTAAAAATAGGGTATGCTTTGCCACTACATTCTTTTTAGCAAGAAATATATCTCATCAAGTTATATTAGGAAATCCTTTTACTTTATTATTATGTCCCTTTAATGTTGACATCGACGGAATAACTTGTACAAGAATCCCCAATCATCCTGTTCATTTTGAATTTCTCACCAGACCAAAACAGCATGAGCTCAATATGTTACAACACCTATCTACACAAGTTAATGTTATGAAAATAGAAGTAAGACAAATTAATTGTTTGAGCCAAGAGAAAATTTTACAACACTTACCGCGTCAAGTTAATATTATAGAAAGGAAGACAAGACAAATTAACTACTTAAACCAAGAAGTTGCACATAAAAGAATAGAAGAAAAGTTACAAACTCCGAAAATACAAGATAAAATAAAAGCAATTGAAGAAAAAATTAAGACAGAATTATGTAGTTTAAATCCCACAGCTTTTCAACATAGAAAATTACATGAAATATCTTTACCATATGAAGATGGGTTTAATGAAAAAAATATACCAACAAAGACAAAACCAATACATATGAAAAAAGAATATCTAGAATATTGTAAAAAAGAAATACAAGAATATCTGGATAAGGGACTAATAAGGCCTTCAAAATCACCCTGGAGTTGTACAGGCTTCTATGTGATGAAAGCATCTGAAATAGAAAGAGGTGCTCCAAGATTAGTTATTAATTATAAACCTCTAAACAAGGTATTAAAATGGATTAGGTATCCTTTACCAAATAAAAGTGATCTCATTAAAAAGATTAAATAAAGTAAATATCTTTTCAAAATTTGATTTAAAATCAGGATATTATCAAATTGCAGTAAAAGAGGAACATAGATATAAAATAGCTTTTATAGTACCCTTTGGACATTATGAATGGAATGTAATGCCTCAAGGATTAAAAAATGCTCCTAGTGAATTCCAAGAAATAATGAATAATATATTTTACACGCATATAGAATTTACTATAGTATATCTTGATGACGTATTAGTATACTCAAAAGGAATAAAGCAGCATATATATCATCTAGAAAAATTTATGAATATTATAAAAGAACAAGGACTGGTTTTATCAGAAAAGAAAATGAAAATTTTTACAACTAAAGTAAGGTTTTTAGGATATGAAATTTATCAAGGAACTTTAGTACCTATTAAAAGAGCTATTGAATTTGCAGATAAATTTTCAAATGAAATAACTGACAAAAAATAACTACAAAGGATTTTAGGATGTTTAAATTATGTAGCGGAATTCCTACCTGGAATAAGAGTCACATGGGAACCTCTTTATAAAAGATTAAGAAAAAATTCACCTCCATGGACAAAAGAAATGACTTCTATAATAATAAAGATAAAAAATGTAATAAAAGAAATACCTTGTATAAGTATACTAGATCCATTGGCTAAATTAATTGTAGAAACAGATGCATCAGAATTAGGATATGGAGAAATTCTTAAACAAATACCTCCTAATAGCTCAAAAGAACAAATAGTAAAATATCATTCAGGAATTTGGAACCAGGCTCAAAAGAACTACCCAACAGTCAAAAAAGAAATACTTGCCATAGTATTATGTGTTTCAAAATTTCAAGAAGATTTATTCAATAAACCTTCTTAATAAGGACTGATTGTAAAGTAGCACCAAATGTTTTAGAAAATGATGTCAAAAATTTAGTTTCAAAACAAATATTTTCAAGATGGCAAGCTATTTTATCATGCTTCGATTTTACTATTGAACATATAAAAGGAGAACTAAATTCACTCCCTGACTTTCTTACTAGAGAATTTTTGCAGGGAAAGAATGGAACAAAAAGCAGCCTCCAGTGAAGATTATGGTCAACCTTTTGACCAAATAAAAGAAACGAAATTACCTATTACTGCTGTACCAGCAAAACAATTATCATTAAGACCTATGACAATGTCACAGGTTCTAAAAGCTGCATCATCATCGTCATCACCTTCTAAGAGCCCTTTAATTACTACCAATAATAAATTCACATTATTACAACCATCTGACCTCTATAACACTCAACCCCTGAAAGAACAATTTTCTTACTATGAAAAATCCAATCCTATAAAAATATTAACCATTGAAAAGAGTGGTTCAAAAAAGATAGGAAAACCCTATATAAGACTATTTTCCCAAACACTTTCCATTACATTCCTATTAACCCACAAAAAACCCAAAAATTCTATGAATTCATATTAGTTGACACCGGATCAATTGAATTAACACATTATAGGGATTCGAACACCAAACAACCTATTTATTCAAAGATAAAAATCATAAAAATATTATCTTTACACGAATGGTAAATACCTCCATATCAGTCTAAGAGTTTCTCACTAAAATTCGAACCCCAGAACTATACCTACTATGACTACCAAAAAGCCTGGAATCATATATTATTTCTATCACCAAGTCCCCATTCGTGGTTCATTTGGTTTAGAAAGGGGATATCATTACAATTTCCCAAATGGTTCCAAGCATGGTTCCAGAATTTTAGACTAATGGAAGCTTTCTTCCCAAAAGAAGCCAGTATGGCGTATGAATATTTTAAAAGCAAGTCATCATTCTTACAAGAATATAAATTCATTTTATTCATAGCAGCCATAGAAATAAGCTGGATTATGACATGGGAATATGATTCAGCAGCATATGAATAATCTCCAAGCATACAATATTTAGTAAGAGTAATAAAAATAAAATGGTGGAACAAATATGATATAAATTTACTAAGAAGAGTAGCTATTGATCAATGGTTAACAACATCATAAAAGCGTCCAGCAATAACAGCCTCAAGCACCACCAATGAACAAATAGCTTATAAAAAAGAGACCCAATTCTTAGCACAGAAGCGACAAATTATGGTAGCTCTAGTGGCAGCAACCTCAGAGGAAGATATTCAAAGCTCTCTACAAGCAATACAAACCGTACCTCTTGGAGAAGACGAAGAGGTCCAATCTAGCCCAGCTCATTACTATCAAGATTCTCAAGACCCATTTGAGATGTAATAAATACTGTATATGCAATCAATGTAAAAACCAATCATAAAGAAAAATGATTTTTGTAAAAAAAAAAAGTAAAAAGTAAAAAGTAAAAAGTAAATAGTAAATATCAGCAAATAGTAAAAGCAAACAGTGAATGTCGGCAAAACAGTAAATGTCGGCAAACAGTACTGTCGACAAACAGTACCCGAATAGTCATCATTTGGGGTCTATAAATACCAAAGGCCTCACTTATTCAAGATCATCAAATACTTGAAAGCTCAAGAAATCTCTCTACTCTTATATCTTCTTACTTCATATATTCTCTAAATATTTGTAATTATCTTCAAGAAGTGTATCAACTTTGCAAGCAATAAGAGTACAAGTTCATCTTTGTAAGCTTACTATCTTTCTTTTCTTTATTCTCTTAGTTATTATCCATGTTCTTATAACAAGAAAGAGTTTCATAAAAAGCTTAAATCTTTAAAGTTAGTTATAAGAAATATGAAAATAAGAGTAATGGCAATAGAAATAAAAGTAAGAGAATTAATAACTGAATATTTTGAATTGAAAGAAGAAATAAAAAAGGTGAACAAGAAAATAATTAAAACTAAAAGGTTTTTACAACAAATGAAAACCATAAAATCAGTAAAAATCATTAGGCAAAGTATTAAGAATAAACATATTTATCATGTTAGAAGAATGCATTATCTTCATGTGCAAAATATGATGCGTTTTTATGATATACAATCAAGAATACAAGCCCTTAGATCTTTATGAATTATCAGGCCCTTATATATATATAAACGCTATGAAAGAGTGAATTATCAGGAAACATATGAATTATTTCAGTTATATTGTGTAATACCCTAATATTCAAATCATTATGCTTGAGTCATAAGTCAATGATAATAAGGTGGTACGACTCTCAAGGAGAATTTTTAATACATAGTTTATAAGTATAATTGAAAGGAGTATTAGTCGAGAAGCCTGATGAACTGATTTCCTATCGGTAAAGAAATATAAAAATATATAATCGTGTTGTAAGTATAGCTTCTAAACCAACAGAAAATCCTTTCGTACAAACGTTTTGGTTGTCACAAGTAACAAACCCAATAAAATTTATAAACCGAAGTATTCAAACCTCGGGTCGTCTTCTCAAGGAATTGCAGGGAAGTATGATTTATTATTGGTTTTGAAAAACAGTATTTTTGGGTTTTTTGAAAAAAGTTTGAACAAGAGAAGTAAATTGTAGGAATTAGTAAATCAATAGCTAATAAAACTCTTGGCAAGGTATGAAAACTAGAAGTCCTATCCTAGTTATCCTTATCAATGGTGATGAGAATTATATTTTTGCTCCCACTAAGTCAACCTCTAACTATGAAGGTAAGTCAAGTGGACAAATCAATTTAACACCTAAAGTCCTAGTCAACTCCTGAGGAAAGACTAGAGTTATAGTAATCTAAATCAATCAGCAAAGATACAATTATCAATCATGATGAGTTTGATAACTCAAGAGTCACCAATTAATCAACTAGAGCCAAGAATATAAGAAACTAAA
Organism: Arachis hypogaea; assembly: GCF_003086295.3. Lineage (NCBI taxonomy): Eukaryota > Viridiplantae > Streptophyta > Magnoliopsida > Fabales > Fabaceae > Arachis > Arachis hypogaea. The sequence goes on from NC_092044.1 coordinate 71,547,384, forward strand.
TAAAAATCACATGTCTGAAATACCTCAAATATTAATAAAAGAAATCACATCCAACATGGAAAAGTTCATAAGTTAAATTGAGAAAATAAATAAAAGGAAGATTAAACCTGAAAATTGAGAAGAATAAATCCTAATTCCTTTAAGAGGAATCCTAATCCTAAATTCTAAGAGAGATGAGAGAACCTCTCTCTCTAAAAACTACACCTAAACCTAAAATTGTGTGTATGATCTGATATGTTGAGTCTCTACATGTTTTCTGACTTTAATCTGTGTTTCTGGGCCGAACTCTGGGTCAAAACGCGGCCCAAAATTATCTCCAGCGTATTCTGTAATTTCTGCAGATCGCTCATGTCATGCGTACTGGTGCACGAAATTGTGATCATCAACAATGGCGCCAAAAACTTGGTAGCGCTCTCAAACGTGAATCACACTTAGTCATAACTCCGCACAACTAATCAGCAAGTGCACTGGATCGTCCAAGTAATACCTTACGAGAGTAAGGGTCGATCCCACGGAGATTGTTGGTATGAAGCAAGCTATAATCATCTTGGAAATCTCAGTTAGGCGGATAGTAAATGTTATAGAGTTTTCGAATAATAATAATAAATAAGCAAAAAATAAAGATAGAGTTACTCATGTAATTCAATGGTGGGAATTTCAGATAAGTACCTGGAGATGCTTGTCCCTGTTGGATCTCTGTTTTTCTACTGCCTTCCTTCAATCCTTCTTATTCTTTTCCATGGAAAGCTGTATGTAGGGCATCACCGTTGTCAATGGCTACATCTCATCCTCTTAGTGAAAAAGGTCCAAATGCTCTGTCACGGCATGACTAATCATCTGTCGGTTCTCAATCATGTTGGAATAGAATCCCTTGATTCTTTTACGTTTGTCATCACGCCCAACAATCACGAGTTTGAAGCTCGTCACAGTCATTCAATCCCGGAATCCTACTCGGAATACCACAGATAAGGTTAGACTTTCCGGATTCCCATGAATGCCGCCATCAATTCTAGCTTATACCACGAAGATTCTGATTAAGGAATCCAAGAGATATGCGCCCGGTCTAAGGTAGAACGGAAGTGGTTGTCAGTCACGCGTTCATAGGTGAGAATGATGATGAGTGTCACGGATCATCATATTCATCATGTTGAAGTGCAACGAATATCTTAGAATAAGAACAAGTGGAATTGAATAGATTATAGTAGTAATTGCATTGAAACTTGAGGTACAACAGATCTCCACACCCTTAATCTATGGTGTGTAGAAACTCTACCGTTGAAAATACATAAGTGATGAAGGTTTAGGCATGGCCGAATGGCCAGCCCCCAAAACGTGATCAATAGTCTCCTAAGATGAATAATAAAATAAAACTAAGACCAAAAGATGTCAAATACAAAGGTAAAAAGTTCTATTTATACTAAACTAGCTACTAGGGTTTACAGAAGTAAGTAATTCATGCAGAAATCCACTTCCGGGGCCTACTTGGTGTATGTTTGGGCTGAGCTTCATCTTTACACGAGATGAGGCTTATCTTGGAGTTGAACGCCAAGTTGTAACATGTTTTTGGCGTTCAACTCTGGTTCGTGACGTGTTTCTGGCGTTTGACTCCAAAATGCAGCATGGAACTGGCATTGAGCGCCAGTTTACGTCGTCTAATTACGAATAAAATATGGACTATTATATATTGCTAGAAAGCTCTGGATGTCTACTTTCCAAAGTCGTTGGGAGCGCGCCATTTGAAGTTTAGTATCTCCAGAAAATCCATTTCGAGTGCAGGGAGGTCAGAATCCAACAACATCAGCAGTCCTTTGTCAGCCTTCTTATAAGAGTTTTGCTCAGGTCCCTCAATTTCAGCCAGAAATTACCTGAAATCACAGAAAAACACAAAAACTCATAGTAAAGTCCAGAAATGTGAATTTAGCATAAAAACTAATGAAAACATCCCTAAAAGTAGCTGGATCCTACTAAAAACTATCTAAAAATAATGCCAAAAAGCGTATAAATTATCCGCTCATCACAACACCAAACCTAAATTGTTGCTTGTCCCCAAGCAACTGAAAATCAAATAGGATAAAAAGAAGAGAATATACTATAAATCCCAAAATATCAATGAATATTAGTTCTAATTAGATGAGCGAGACTTGTAGCTTTTTGCCTCTGAATAGTTTTGGCATCTCACTTTATCCTTTGAAGTTTAGAATGATTGGCATCTCTAGGAACTTAGAATTTCAGATAGTATTATTGATTCTCCTAGTTAAGTTTGTTGATTCTTGAACACAGCTACTTTTATGAGTCTTGGCCGTGGCCCTAAGCACTTTGTTTTCCAGTATTACCACCGGATACATAAATGCCACAGACACATAACTGGGTGAACCTTTTCAGATTGTGACTTAGCTTTGCTAAAGTCCCCAATTAGAGGTGTCCAGAGCTCTTAAGCACACTCTTTTTGCTTTGGATCACGACTTTAACCACTCAGTCTCAAGCTTTTCACTTGGACCTGCATGCTACAAGCACATGGTTAGGGACAGCTTGATTTAGCCGCTTAGGCCTGGATTTTATTTCCTTGGGCCCTCCTATCCATTGATGCTCAAAGCCTTGGATCCTTTCTACCCTTGCCTTTTGGTTTTAAGGGTTATTGGCTTTTTTTATTGCTTTTTCTTTTTCTTTCTTTTTTTTCGCCACTTTTTTTGCAAGCTTTTGCTTTTTCACTGCTTTTTCTTGCTTCAAGAATCAATTTTCATAATTTTTCAGATTGTCAATAACAATTTCTTTGTTCATCATTCTTTCAGGAGCCAATAATTTTAACATTCATAAACAACAAGATAAAAAATATGCACTGTTCAAGCATTCATTCAGAAAACAGAAAGTATTGTCACCACATATATATAATTAAACTAAATTCAAGGATAAATTCGAAACTTATGTACTTCTTGTTCTTTTGTATTAAAAACATTTTTCATTTAAGAGAGGTGAAGGATTTATGGAATTATTTATAGCCTTAAGACATAGTTACTCAATACTAATGATCATGAGGTAGAGACACAAAACATAAACACACATATAGCATAAAAATCGAAAAACAGAGATAAGAACAAGGAAGTTAAGGAATGAGTCCACCTTAGTGAGGGTGGCGCCTTTTTGAAGGACTAATGGTGCTTTTTGAGCTCCTTTATGTCTCTTCTTTGCCTCTGTTGCTTGATCCCTAGTGATTTTGGTGCTCTTATCCTTAGTTGCTCCCAATAGTTGTGTGGAGAAAAATGTATCCCATGAGGTATCTCAGGGATTTTTTGATTAGGGAATTCCTCATGCTCTCTTGATGTGCAGTCAATTGCTCTTCTACTGAGCTATGGACCCTTGAGATGAATTTCTCCATCTTCCATGACTCGGAGGTGGAAGATTTTTTTGTCTTCCCTTTTCTCTTTTTTTTTTTGAGGTTTCTCTGGCCTTAGGTGCCATCAATGGTTATGGAAAAATAAAAAAGCTATGCTTTTACCACACCAAACTTAGAATGTTGCTTGTCCTCAAGCAAGAGAAGAAAGAAAAGAAGAAGAAGAAGAAGAGAAAAGGTAGAGGAGAGTAAGGGAGGTGTATTCGGCCAAGGTGTAGAAGAGGGGGTTGTGTTGTGTGAAAATTAAGGAGAATGGAGGGGTTTATATAGTGAGGGGAGAGGGCGTAGGTTCGGCCATTTAGGGTGGGTTTGGGTGGGAAAGAAATTTTGAATTTTGAAGGTAGGTGGGGTTTATGGGGAAGAGTGGATGGATGTGAGTGGTGAAGGGGGTAATTGGGAAGAGAGATTGAGGTGATTGGTGAAAGATTTTGGGGAAGAGTGTTTATTGGAAAGAGAGGATGAATGTTGAGAAGAGGGAAAAATATGGTAGGTGGGGATCCTGTGGGGTCCACAGATCCTGAAGTGATCCTGTGGGGTCTACAGATCTTGAGGTGTCAAGGATTTACATCCCTGCACCAATTAGGCATGTATAATGCCTTTGCATGCAATTCTGGCGTTTAAACACCAAGGTGATGCATGTTCTGGGCGTTCAACGCCCATGTGCAGCATGTTTCTGGCGTTGAACGCCAGTTCCATGCTTGTTTCTGGCGTTCAGTGCTAGCTCTCCTCAGGATGTATTCCTGGCGTTTGAACGCCAGAATGTTGCTTGTTTCTGGCGTTCAACGCTAGATCCATGCTCTGTTCTGGCGTTGAACACCAGCCAGATGCTCCTTACTGGCGTTGAAACGCCAGTAAGTCCTTCCTCCAGGGTGTGATTTTTCTTCTGCTGTTTTTGATTCTATTTTTAATTTTAATATTTTTTTCGTGACTCCACATGATCATGTACCTAATAAAACATGAAAGAAAAATAAAATAAAAAATAAAATTAGATAAATAAAAATTGGGTTGCCTCCGAATAAGCGCTTCTTTGATGTCAATAGCTTGACAGTGGGCCCTCATGGAGCCTTACAGGTGATCAAGTCAATGTTGTATAGTCCCAACACCAAACTTAGAGTTTGGTTGTGGGGATTCAACACCAAACTTAGAGTTTGGTTGTGGCCTCCCAACACCAAACTTAGAGTTTGACTGTGGGGGCTCTGTTTGACTCTGTACTGAGAGAAGCTCTGCATGCTTACTCTCCCTTGTTACAGAGGGATGGCCGTGTGCCTTCAACACAAGGTAGTCCCCATTCAATTGAAGGACTAATTCTCCTCTGTTAACATCAATCACAGCTTCTGCTGTGGCTAGGAAAGGTCTTCCAAGGATGATGCATTCATCCTTTTCCTTCCTAGTATCTAAGATTATGAAGTTAGCAAGGATGTAAAGGCCTTTAACCTTTACTAACACGTCCTCTACTAATCCATAAGCTTGTCTTACTGACTTGTCTGCCAATTGTAATGAGAATAAGGCAGGCTGTACCTCAATGATCCCCAGTTTCTCCATTACAGAGAGTGACATAAGATTTATGCCTGACCCTAGGTCACACAGAGCTTTCTCAAAGGTCATGGTGCCTATGGTACAGGGTATTAAGAATTTCCCAGGATCTTGTTTCTTTTGAGGTAAAGTTTGCTGAACCCATGTGTCAAGTTCACTAATGAGCAAGGGAGGTTCACCTTCCCAAATCTCATTACCAAATAACTTGGCATTCAGCTTCATGATGGCTCCTAGATATTGAGAAAATTGCTCTCCAGTTACATCTTCATCCTCTTCAGAGGAAGAATAATCTTCAGAGCTCATGAATGGCAGAAGGAGATTTAATGGAATCTCTGTGGTCTCTATATGAGACTCAGATTCCTTTGGATCCTCAATAGGGAACTCCTTCCTGCTTGAGAGACGTCCCATGAGATCTTCCTCATTAGGATTCACGTCCTCTCCCTCCTTCTTGCATTCGGCCATGTTGAGTATATCAATGGCCTTGCACTCTCTCTTTGGATTTTCTTCAGTATTGCTTGCGAGAGTACTGGGAGGGGTTTCAGTGATTTTCTTACTCAGCTGGCCCACTTGTGCCTCCAGATTTTTGATGGAGGACCTTGTTTCATTCATGAAACTTAAAGTGGCCTTAGACAGATCAGAGACTAAATTTGCTAAGTTAGAGGTATTCTGTTCATAATTCTCTGTCTGTTGCCTAGAAGATGATGGATAAGGCTTGATATTGCTGAGCCTATTTCTTCCACCATTATTAAAGCCTTGTTGAGGCTTTTGTTGATCTTTCCATGAGAAATTTGGATGATTTCTCTATGATGAATTATAGGTGTTTCCATAAGGTTCACCCATATAATTTACCTCTGCCATTGCAGGGTTTTCAGGATCATAAGCTTCTTCTTCAGAAGATGCCTCTTTAGTGCTGTTGGATGCATTTTGCCATCCATTCAGAATTTGAGAAATCATGTTGACTTGATGAGTCAACATTTTGTTCTAAGCCAATATGGCATTCAGAGCATCAATTTCAAGAACTCCCTTCCTTTGAGGCGTCCCATTATTCACGGAATTCCTCTCAAAAGTGTACATGAACTGGTTATTTGCAACCATGTCAATAAGTTCTTGAGCTTCTGCAGGCGTTTTCTTTAGGTGAATGGATCCACCTGCAAAATGGTCCAATTACATCTTAGAGAACTCAGATAGACCATAATAGAATATATCTATCATGGTCCATTCTGAAAACATGTCAGAAGGACATCTTTTGGTCATCTGTTTATATCTTTCCCAAGCTTCATAGAGGGATTCACCATCTTTTTGTTTGAAGGTTTGAACATCCACTCTAAGCTTGCTCAGCTTGTGAGGAGGAAAGAACTTAGCCAAGAAGGCCGTGACCAGCTTATCCCAAGAGTCCAGGCTATCTTTAGTTTGAGAGTCTAACAATGTTCTAGCTCTGTCTCTTACAGCAAAAGGAAAAAGCATGAGCCTGTAGACTTCAGGATCTACTCCATTAGTCTTAACAGTCTCACAGATCTGCAAGAACTCAGTTAAGAATTGGTAAGGATCTTCTGATGGAAGTCCATAAAACTTGCAGTTCTGTTGCATTAGAGCAACTAATTGAGGTTTCAGCTCAAAATTGTTGGCTCCAATGGCAGGAATTGAGATGCTTCTTCCATCAAACTTGGAAGTAGGTGTAGTGTAATCACCAAGCATCCTCCTTGCATTATTGTTGTTGGGTTCGGCTGCCATCTCCTTTTCTTGTTCGAAAATTTCAGCAAGGTTGTCTCTGGATTGTTGTAATTTAGCTTCTCTTAGTTTCCTCTTCAGAGTCCTTTCAGGTTCTGGATCAGCTTCAACAAGAATGCCTTTTTCCTTGTTCCTGTTCATATGAAAAAGAAGAGAACAAGAAAAGAAGAGAAGAGGAATCCTCTATGTCACAGTAAAGAGGTTCCTTATTATTAGTAGAAGAAGAAAGGGAATAAGGGTGAAGAAGAATGAATAGTCTGAATAAAGGGTAAAGGTAGAGGCAGTGAATTGAGGTGAAGAGAAGTGTTAGTAAATAAATAAATAAATAGAATAAGATGAGAGAGGGAGAAATTTTCGAAATTAAATTTTGAAAAGGACTTAATGATTTTCGAAAATTAAGATAAGAAATAAAATTAAAATTAAAATTCAAAATAATTAATTAAATTAAGAAAAATTTTGAAAAAGCGGGAGATATTTTCGAAAATTAGAGAGGGAGAAGTGGTTAAGTTGTTTTGAAAAAGATAAGAAACAAACAAAAAGTTAGTTGGTTAGTTGAAAAAGATTTGAAATTCAATTTTGGAAAGATAAGAAGATAAGAAGATATTTTTGAAATTAATTTTTTTTTGAAAAAGATAAAATTTTTGAAAAAGGTATAATAAAAAGATATGATAAAAAGATATGATAAGAAGATAAGATATATTTAATTTTTAAAATTAAAATTAATTACTTAACTAACAAGAAACTAAAAGATAAGATTCTAGAATTTAAAGATTGAGCCTTTTTTAACAAGAAAGTAACAACTTCAAATTTTTGAACCAATCACATTAATTGTTAGCATAATTTTCAAAAATAAAGATAAAATTAAGAAAAATATTTTTGAAAAATATTTTAAAGAATTTTCGAAAATAAATAAGAAAAATGAAAAAGATTTAATTTTTGAAAAAGTTTTGAAAAGATAAGATTTTTAAAATTTGAAAATTTAACTTGACTTACAAGAAACAACTAATTTTAAAAATTTTTGACTAAGTCAACCCAAATTTTCGAAATTTTGAGAGAAAAAAAAGGAAAAGATATTTTTTTTTATTTATGAATTTTTGATGATGAGTGAGAAAAACATAAAAATTGACTCACAACATGAAAATTATGAATCAAAACACATTATGCATGCAAGAACACTATGAATGTCAAGATGAACACCAAGAACACTTTGAAGATCATGATGAACATCAAGAACATATTTTTGAAAAATTTTTTATGCAAAGAAAACATACAAGACACCAAACTTAGAAATCTTTGATGCTTGGACAATATGAATGCAAGAATGCACATGAAAAACAATAAAAGACACAAAACAAGAAAACATCAAGATCAAACAAGAAGACTTACCAAGAACAACTTGAAGATCATGAAGAACACTATGAATGCATGAATTTTCGAAAAATGCAAGAAAAAATTTGTAAAGCATGCAATTGACACCAAACTCATAAATTGACTCAAGACTCAAACAAGAAACACAAAATATTTTTGGTTTTTATGATTTTATGATTTTTTTGGATTTTCTTAATAAATTTTTCGAAAACATATTTTGGAAAAAGGAAGTAATGAATTCATAGTCCTAAATCAAAATCCTGTGAATTAGCCATGGCTTAATAGCCAGCCAAGCTAAAACATGTTGTATGAAACTCTAGGATTCATTCTTGAAAACTCTGAAAATTTTTGAAAACAGGTGAGAAATTTTGAAAAATATTTTTTAAAACTTTTTGAAAAGAAAATAAAAAAGAAAATTACCTAATCTGAGCAACAAGATGAACCGTCAATTGTCCATACTCGGACAATCCCCGGCAACGGCGCCAAAAACTTGGTGCACGAAATTGTGATCATCAACAATGGCGCCAAAAACTTGGTAGCGCTCTCGAACGTGAATCACACTTAGTCACAACTCCGCACAACTAACCAGCAAGTGCACTAGGTCGTCCAAGTAATACCTTACGTGAGTAAGGGTCGATCCCACGGAGATTGTTAGTATGAAGCAAGCTATAGTCATCTTGGAAATCTCAGTTAGGCAGATAGTAAATGTTATGGAGTTTTCGAATAATAATAATAAATAAGCAGAAAATAAAGATAGAGTTACTCATGTAATTCAATGGTGGGAATTTCAAATAAGTGTCTGGAGATGCTTGTCCCTGTCGGATCTCTGTTTTTCTACTGCCTTCCTTCAATCCTTCTTATTCATTTCCATGGCAAGCTGTATGTAGGGCATCATGTTGTCAATGGCTATATCCCATCCTCTCAGTGAAAAAGGTCCGAATGCTCTGTCACGATATGGCTAATCATCTGTCGGTTCTCGATCATGTTGGAATAGAATCCCTTGATTCTTTTGCGTTTGTCATCACGCCCAACAATCGCGAGTTTGAAGCTCGTCACAGTTATTCAATCCCGGAATCCTACTCGGAATACCACAGACAAGGTTAGAATTTCCGGATTCCCATGAATGCCACCATCAATTCTAGCTTATACCACGTAGATTCTGATTAAGGAATCCAAGAGATATGCGCCCGACCTAAGGTAGAACAGAAGTGGTTGTTAGCACGCGTTCATAGGTGAGAATGATGATGAGTGTCACGGATCATCATATTCATCATGTTGAAGTGCAACGAATATCTTATAATAAGAACAAGCGGAATTGAATAGAATATAGTCGTAATTGCATTGAAACTTGAGGTACAGCAGAGCTCCACACCCTTAATCTATGGTGTGTAGATACTCCACTGTTGAAAATACATAAGCGATAAAGGTTCAGGCATGGACGAATGGCCAGCCCCCAAAACGTGATCAATAGTCTCCTAAGATGAATAATAAAATAAAACTGAATCCAAAAGATGTCAAATACAAAGGTAAAAACTTCTATTTATACTAAACTAGCTACTAGGGTTTACAGAAGTAAGTAATTCATGCAGAAATCCACTTCCGGGGCCCACTTGGAGTATGTTTGGGCTGAGCTTGATCTTTACACGAGCTGAGGCTTATCTTGGAGTTGAACGCCAAGTTGTAACGTGCTTTTGGCGTTCAACTCTGGTTTGTGACGTGTTTCTAGCGTTTGACTCCAAAATGCAGCATGAAACTGGCGTTGAGCGCCAGTTTACGTCATCTAATCACGAATAAAGTATGGACTATTATATATTGCTGGAAACCTCTGGATGTCTACTTTCCAACGCCGTTGAGAGCGTGCCATTTGAAGTTTAGTAGCTCCAGAAAATCCATTTCGAGTGCAGGGAGGTCAAAATCCAACAGCATCAGCAGTCCTTTGTCAGCCTTCTTATCAGAGTTTTGCTCAGGTCCCTCAATTTCAGCCAGAAATTACCTGAAATCACAGAAAAACACACAAACTCATAGTAAAGTCCAAAAATATGAATTTAGCATAAAAACTAATGAAAACATCCCTAAAAGTAGCTGGATCCTACTAAAAACTATTTAAAAATAATGCCAAAAAGCGTATAAATTATCCGCTCATCACGTACGTGTCGGTCACGCGTACGCGTCATTCAGCGATTTTCCTTTCTCGCGTGCACGTCAGGCAGGCGCTCACGTCGTTTACGCGAACTTCAATCCACGCGTACGCGTTAAGCACGCGTACGTGTCACTGTGATTTTGTCCAAGTTGCATGCATGCGTCAGCCATGCGTGCGCGTCACTGTCCGCTGGTTGTCTCCTTTATATTTTGTACTCCTTCCCTTTTTGCAAGCTTCCTCTCCATTCTTTAAGCCATTCCTACCCTATGAAGCCTAAAACACTTAACACACAGATCACGGTATCGAATGGTATAAAGCAGAATAAAAATACACAATAAAAAGATCTTTAGGAAGCAAGTTTTCAATCATAGAACAATTTGGGAAGGAATTGTAAATACATGCTAATTATATGAATAAGTGGGTAAAGACTTGATAAAAACCACTCAAGTAAACACAATATGAATCATAAAATAATGGTTTATCAACCTCCCCACACTTAAACATTAGCACGTCCTCATGCTTAGCTTAAGAAGATAAAATAAATGAGTAGCGAAAAGCAAGACTGATGCAAATGCAACCTATGAATGTGAATGCAACTACATGCTAAAATGATTCTACCTACTTGGTGAAAAAGTAAATAAATCTTTCAAGAACAAATATGAACTGGATTTCACTAATTCAAATCACAAAATAAAGTAAAAATAACTTGCAAGAAGAAAATAGCTCATGAAGGCAGGGAACAAGGAATCGAGTATCGAACCCTCACTGGAAGTGTATACACTCTAATCACTCAGGTGTTTAAGGTTCGATTCTCTCAATTTTCTACTAACCTTGCTTTCTAAGACTTGATCTTCATCTAACAATCAACAAAAATTTAATGCACAGATACACATATCAAGAGGTCTTTTAAGGGTTGTAATGGGGTCAAGGTCAGGGTAGGATTGTATTTGGTCAAGTGGACTGAAATCTGAATCCTTAATTAACCTAAACTCTTCCCACCTAACTTAGGACAATCCATATAATTATAATGCAAGATCTAACTGCCCATTAACTATATTTACCACACATTCATGCATCCCAAATTTAAGTATAACTCATATGCATTGATATTATTACTTAACTTGGGGCATTTTGTCCCCTTTTTATTTATTTGCTTTTTTTTCTTTTCTTTTTCTCTTTTTTTTTTCTATTTTTCTTTTCTTAATAAATATTTTTTTCTTTTCTTTTTCAATGCATGTGATTAAGGTATTGAATGCATAAACATGTTCTTAACATTTTTCACATTTTCACATAAAGTCTAACATACTCAATTCTCAAACCAAACATTTCCAAACCCACTTTCCCCACATTTAATTCATGAGCACCTTCACTAAGCTAACCAAAGATTCAAATTAAGGATATTATTATTTTTTACTTAGAGTTAGTGATGAGCTAAAGTAAAGAACAAATGGGTAAAATAGGCTCAACATTGGTTTGCAAAAGATAATAAAAGGTAAGGCCATATGGGTATGTAAGCTCATTGAAACAAGGCCTCAATCATATAAGTGCATGCATACATCAAATAATGAAAATATAGATTTAACCAAGACAAAGATCACAATTTTAGAGAGAAAAACACACACCAAAAATAAAATATTGGTTGATAAAATGCAACCAATTCAAATAGGCTCAAAATCTCACTGGTTTTGTGTGTTCGAGCTCTAAACCATGTTCCAAAATAAAATTTCTTCAAACAAGTTTTTTCGAAAAGTTTAATTCAAATTAGTGAAATGCTATAGAAAGTTTTCTTGAAAAAGAAAATATTACTTCAACCAAGTGGTAAAATATGCACAAAATCAAACAAACATGCAAATGCAACAACTAATTTAACAAAGAGAATTTAAACATTGGTGTTGAAACAGGAAGGTACTAACCCACGGAGAACGGTATCGACCTCCCCACACGTAAAGATTACACTATCCTCAGTGCATGCAAAGATGTGCAGGTGGGCGGGGGTTGTGGTTCCTAAGCTGGTGCTCTTTTTGTTCCTTTCCTTGCCGGTGGTTTGGGAGTAGCTTTCTCTCTACCCTTCTTGGTGGCCATCCTGAAAAGGGAAAAAGAAAGTAACTTTTAAAGCTAAGGGTTAGAGCAAGGAAGAGAACGGGAAAGGTGGTAATCAATGCACAGTAAAGAAGAATGACGTTAACACATGGTCATGACTACATGTGAAAAGTCATCAATGGAAATATAGCAAGTGCATGTGATGACAGTTAAATGCAAGGTATTTATTGGCATGCGGGCAAAGACATGAGTAGCATAGATCAAGCATTCAATGACCAAGTTAGATTACCAAACCTTTCAAACTAACAATATGTTTGTATGGACAATTATAAATAATTAATAAAATATAAAAAGAGTTTTGTGAAAAACAGGCATGAAAGTAGGATAATAGAAAAGTAGTGCGTGATGCCATACGGGCTTTTTCACAAACACTTAGCATGCATGGTAAATAAGTTATTGAAAGTATTAAATTGATCATGCAAGCAACCCTATAAAAAGTCATATATAATTGTCAAACAATTCCATAATAATCAACAGGCAATAGTGGAAGACCTAAATAAAGTTCCAACACCAACATAAAAATTCATGAAGAAGAAAGAAGAAGAGACCCTAAATAATTATACTAAAAAGAAAATTTAAGAAAAAATAATTAAATACAGTAATTAAAAGATGAATGAAAGTATGCAAATAAATTAAGTAGAGGAAAGTGAAAGAGAATAGGGATGAGAAGGGAGGGGAGAAAAGTGAAAAAGGTAGAAGAAGAATGAAGAAGAGAAGAGGGAGGAATAGAAGAAAGAAATAGGATTTGAAAAGAGAAGAAAAGAAAACTGATTAGGCGGCGCGCTACGTGCAAGGTGCACGGCGCTAACGCGTCACACACGCAGACGCGTGGGTGAGCGTATAGGGGAGGGACGCGAGAGCATCTATCACGCGCACGCGCGATTAGGGATCGTGCAAAACACACGAGGCCATCCGGACTCCCGCAGAACTTTCTGTGTGAAACCCCAATTACGCCGATTGACACACTCACGCGGACGCATCGGTGACGCTTATGCGTGGGTTGGACTTTTTGCAGGGGACGCGTACGCGTGTGGCACGCGTACGCGTGGTGTGGCTTGTGTGCCACGCACCACTCTCGCGCATCTCTCACATAACTCTCTGTTTAGTTTTGCGACACAAACGGCGCATGCACGTCGTAGACGTGTGCGCGTCGTTCACCCCCTTTTTCTGCAAAATGCAGAATGCAGTATGCAGATGCTAATATGAATGTTATGCATGATTCTAGGTCCAATCAAAACTCAAAAATAAACAATACAGACTAGAATTAAAACTGAAAAAGGAATGATCATACCATGGTGGCTTGTCTCCCACCTAGCACTTTTAGTTAAAGTCCTTAAGTTGGACATTTGATGAGCTTCCTGTTATGGTGGCTTGTGCTTGTATTCATCCAAAAATCTCCACCAGTGTTTGGAATTCCAACAGCCTCCGGGGTCCCAAACAAGGCACGTAAAGCCCTTGAGCAGTTTCAAATAGGTTCTCAGGCTTCCAGTGTGTTGGATGTCAGAACAGACTCCAGGATCCCAAACTTTTGCTTTTACACCCGTCTTTGTCTTGATCTGCATTTTTCCAACCGGGTGATAAGTAATCTGAATTCTCACTGTAGTGACCAAACAGCTTCCGAGACCCATACAATTGAGCTTGACACCAATCTTTGCATTTAAACTTTGAGCAAACAACCATGCTGAACCTTTCTTAACAACTCCAACCTCTAACCATCTTTCTCTTACTCTTAATGCCACAAAGAGCTCTAAGTTGACCATCCGTCTCCAGTAGCCCATATTCAAGTAGGAAAGTAAAGGATAAGGATATGAATTTTACCCACTTGAATGTTGTATTGGACGGTAATGGCTTTGGGAGAGGTGTTTCTAATGATCTTGTAAGCTCTACTCCCTTGTGCTCTTCTTTGACAACTTCCACCTCTTTGCAATCTTCTTCCATATCAACCTCTTTCTCTTGGTAGATTTCTTCCAATTCGATCTCTTCTTCATTATTCACCAAGAGCATGGGAGGTTGTGCTTCTTCTTCTTTCATCTCCATGTCAAATCCAATGGGAGAGGGTTCAAATGTAGATAAGAATTCATCAATGATCGAATCCATCTCTTGATCATCCCTTTCAAAGTCTTCAATCATGAGATGCCTTGGAGGTTGTACACCCTCCTCAACATCAGTTTTAAACATTTTTAAAAGAGGCTCTATAACTTGACTTTCCCATGGAGGGTCAGCATCTCCTAAGGCTTCAACCACTTCTTCTTCTTCAATGGCAGGTGTAGCTTCTTCCAATTGTTCTAATACAAAATCGTGTTGCTCACTGTCCACCAGAGTTTCTAACTTCTTCTTCATGCCACGTTCTTCAATAGATTCTCCACATGAAGCCATGGGGATTCCTTGAATGTCCGAACGTCGGGAAGGTAATCAATTTATCGCTTGATCCAGTTGGCGAAGGGTTGCATAAAATTTTTCCACTGTTTCCTTGAGACGATCCCTTGATTCTTGTTGCGCTCGGCTATCATAAGTAGGATCATAGTGCTCTTGGATTGATGGATATAAAGATGGTATATTGAGGTGGTGGTTCTTGGGAGTAGTTGGGGTGGAATTGAGGTGGCTCTATATATGGTTCATACGATTCATAGGGTGGTTGGTATGGTGGATGTGGGTTGGGGTCATATGGAGGTGAATGGCGGAAAGGGGCTTGTGAGTATGGTGGTCTAAAGTCATGTTGAGGAGGGGGTTCATAGGCATATGGTAGTGGTTGTTGATAATCAAAAGAGTGCTCACCATAGCCATTGCCTTGATATGCATCACAGAACGGTTGTTGATAGTCCATTGGAGGTAGTTGGCCATGAGGGTTGATCAAATCCTTGCGGCTCCTCTCATCTTCGATTGTCCCAACCTTGATACCTGTTCTCATTGTAATCTCCTCTACCTGCAACATAATTGTAACCAGACTCATAGCCAAAGGGGTGAGAGTTCAGAGCAGTAGGAAAAAATAAAAACAAAGAATAACAAAAAGAAAATATTTTGAAAAAGATATGATTTTTCGAAAAAAATAAGATAAGATTTTGAAAAAAGATAAGATAAGATTTTGAAAAGATATGGTTTTTGAAACAAAAAAGATTTGATTTTTGAAATTTAAAACAAAGATAAGATAAGATAAAAAATTTTAAAATAAAAATCTGAAATTTTTTTCTTTTTTTTTTTGAAAAATATTTATAATAACCAATAATAAGGCACACGTTTGCAATTCCCTGGCAACGGCGCCATTTTGACGAACTGATTTCCTATCGGTAAAGAAATATAAAAATATATAATCGCATTGTAAGTATAGCTTCTAAACCAACAGAAAATCCTTTCGTACAAACGTTTTGGTTGTCACAAGTAAGAAACCCAATAAAATTTATAAACCGAAGTATTCAAACCTCGGATCGTCTTCTCAAGGAATTTCAGGGAAGTATGATTTATTATTAGTTATGGAAAATAGTATTTTTGGGATTTTTGAAAAAGGTTTGAACAAGAGAAGTAAATTGTAGGAATTAATAAATCAATAGCTAATAAAACTCTTGGCAAGGTATGAAAACTGGAAGTCCTATCCTAGTTATCCTTATCAATGGTGATGAGAATTATATTTTTGCTCCCACTAAGTCAACCTCTAACTATGAAGGTAAGTCAAGTGGACAAATCAATTTAACACCTAAAGTCCTAGTCAACTCCTGAGGAAAGACTAGGGTTATAGGAATCTAAATCAATCAGCAACGATACAATTATCAATCACGATGAGTTTGATAATTCAAGAGTCAGCAATTAATCAACTAGAGCCAAGAATATAAGAAACTAAATAAAAATTATATGTCTGAAATACCTCAAATATTAAAAAAAGAAATCACATCCAACATGGAAAAGTTCATAAGTTAAATTGAGAAAATAAATAAAAGGAAGATTAAACCTGAAAATTGAGAAGAATAAATCCTAATTCCTTTAAGGAGAATCCTAATCCTAAATCCTAAGAGAGAGGAGAGAACATCTCTCTCTAAAAACTACATCTAAACCTAAATTTGTGTGTATGATCTGATATTTTGAGTCTCTGCATGTTCCCTGACTTTAATCTGTGTTTCTGGGCCAAACTCTGGGTCAAAACGCGGCCCGAAACTGTCTCCAGTGTATTCTGTAATTTTTGCAGATCGCGCATGTCACGCGTATGCGTCGATCACGCGTACACGTCATTCAGCGATTTTCCTTTCACGCGTGCACGTCAGGCACGCGCTCGCGTCGTTTGCGCGAACTTCAATCCACGCGTACGCGTCAAGCACGCGTACGCGTCGCTGTGATTTTGTCCAAGTCGCGTGCACGTGTCAGCCATGGGTGCGCGTCACTGTCCGCTGGTTGTCTCATTTATTTCTTGTGCTCCTTCCCTTTTTGCAAGCTTCCTCTCCATTCTCTAAGCCATTCCTACCCGATGAAGCCTGAAACACTTAACACACAGATCACGGCATCGAATGGTATAAAGTAGAATAAAAATACACAATAAAAAGATCTTTAGGAAGCAAGTTTCCAATCATAGAACAATTTGGGAAGGAATTGTAAATACATGCTAATCATATGAATAAGTGGGTAAAGACTTGATAAAAACCACTCAATTAAACACCATATGAATCATAAAATAATGGTTTATCAAAGCCTAAAAAGAGTAAAAATAGAATCGCAAATTCGTAGCGCTGACGTATCGACAAAAAGAAGGTAAAGCGTGAACTGAGACGATATAAAGATAATTTCATCGAGAAGAATAAGATAAAATAAAATATTAGATATATAACATAAATAATTAGCCACTAGTCGTGACCCGCGAAGTTTAGGCTGGCTAGGGTACAGTATAGCAGTAGTTGACAACAGTATCTCCTAATCTCTCCCAAAGGAAACATAAAAGCCTCTACAGGCAAGTTCAAAGAGTTCGATACATAATATAAGCTTTTCAAAATAAAGGTGGAGAGATTCTAAGCAAATTATAAAGTAGAGAATATAAAGATCTTCGCCATCTCTCAGATGAACCACAGCTCACTTCTGAGCACCTGGACCTGTATCTGAAAAACAAGAGATATATACGGAATGAAAACCCTGACCCATGGGTTCCCAGTACAGTAAAAGTGCCAAATAAATACAATGCATTGTAATAAAAACTCACTAAGCATCTTAAACTTTCTCTTACCAAATATTCATCCTATGTTCTTGCATGTTCTTGCTAATCCATAAATAGGCAACTGTTATAAGGGAATGCATAATCTAATACATCTTCCTCATGCTTCCTAACTTTCTAACTCTCCAACGAATCAGAATCGGAATCATAAACAAAACCATTACCAGTTATTCTGTCTAAACAACTCTATATCAATACTTCATATCCTCACCTAGAGCAAGTGAAATCACTTCATTGCATCCACCCAGGGAGCTCAAATGATCTCATTCAATAATCATCATTTTAAATTAATCATATCATTACTCCATCTCAATAAGAACAACCCTCAGCGTCAACCAACACCAGCATGAGGGACCTCTCAGTTGTACAAACACAAGCAATACAGACAAGCAATACATAATAAGGTACAAGTAGAACAAGTAGCACATAATCACGTAACATAGCATATATGATATAACAATCCAAAACAAATAGGCAAACCCAAACAATTCAAACATATGCAAATGATGTATGCCTGCCCTATGGCTGATGATATCATCTGTCAGTTATATAGCCAATCCGACACATCCTGGTAGCTAACCATGGATAGAAACACCCATCGCGGAGCAAGTAGGTTTGAGCTACAACCCTCTTACTACTATCCGCTCAACCCAGAGACAGTGGTACAACCACTACTGCGGCTACTACCCAGGCAGGTGTTTAAAAGCTCAACCTGGAGCGAGTGGAATCACCACTACTGCCGCTACACATAACTTCTTCTACAAAATTCTTTTTTCAACCATTTTTGAACCGTTGGAAAGATCATTGAATGAACTTTCATAAAAATCTAATTTTAAAGAATTCCTAACTCCGAGGACCTAGTTACGGACCGCCGAAGTTGGTCAAGAATTAGTTTTTACCCAAAAATAGAAATCACCAATTATTCCAATGTTCACAAGCCAAATTCATTTCTGCTCATCCAAATGACCACAACCCAACCACATTCACATAATTACACTCAACCCGAACCTACCTCTTCTACACAATTCCACCGAAAACTATCAAATCCAAAACCTTATTATTCAATAATCAAACCAATTATTCACACATTCAATATCTAAAATCAATCCAATCTCTTATATCATCACACAATACACACATCAACTTACCTTCCTTATCTCTTTTCGGCCTCCGGCCCAAGATTCACGGCCTCCGGCCCAAATTTACAATTTAAATGCATATTCCACAAACCAATATTCATTATCCAATTCATCAAATTCTTAACACACCAAACATACAAATTCACACAATTCTCAACCCAATCATTAATTTAATTATATGTCAACTATGCATATTAGTACTGATAAACCACTATTTTATGGTTTATCTTGTGCTAAATTGAGTGGTCTTTATCAATTCTTTATATACTTATTCATACAATTTGCATGGTTTTACAAATCCTTCCCAATTTTGTTCTATGGTTGAAAACTTACTTCCTAAGCCCTTAAATTGTGTATCTTTAACTTCCCTTTATACCATTCGATGCCGTGATCCATGTGTTAAGTGTTTTCAGGCTTTATAGGGCAGGAATGGCTTAAAGGATGGAAAGAAATCTTGCAACAATAGAAAAACACAAGAAACTAAGGAGATGACCAGCGAGAATTGATGCGCACGCGTACCTGAAGTGTACGCGACACTTGGCGCATTCCATAGTGACACAGACGCGCACATGACGCGTACGTGTGCCATGCACAGAAGACCATTGACGCGTACGGATACCTGACGTGTACGTGTGACATGCGCCACGTGCAGAATTCACAGAAAACATTGGGGGCAATTTTGGACTGAGTTTGGACCCAGTTTTCGGCCCAGAAACACAAACTAGAGCCAGGGGACAGCAGAGACTCAACACACATTCACACATTCTCAGTTTTTAGTTTTAGTTTTGAGTTTTAGGATTTTAGAGAGACTTTACCACTTCCTCTAGGGTTCTTGACATTCATAGATTCATATTCATAGATTTTCTAGCTTTCATGCTTTTGGATTGGATACTGAGAAGAGTTACTACCTCCGTTGAAGTCTTTATCATTCTAGTTTGTTTTCTATTTCCTTACTCCTTTAATTCCCATTTACCTTGTTTAGAGTTACATATAGATATCTTCAATTTTGGAATTTATTAATGCAAGGATATTTTTCTATTTAATTTCTTTATTTGTTGATTATTTTCAATTAAGTTTAACTATCATGTTTTCCTCCTACTCCCTTTACATGCATGCAAAAATGGCATCCATGTCAATGGAGTAGGTTCTCAACTTGACTTTGGAGTTGATTAAAAGGAGACCCTTGAGTTGGAATACTCAAGAGTTAACTGGTAACTGGAAGTTGTTGGCTGGCTCTCTAGTCACTAACGCTAATTCTTCCCAAGGGAGAGGATTAGGACTTGTGAATAAGAGTTGGCTCAATTACTTGACTTTTCCTTATTCGGTAAGGGTTAACTAAGTAAAAACAACAACCCCTTACTATTACTCTTGGGAAAATCCAACAACGATAGAACTTCCGATTAATCTTCTCCTAGTCAAGGCTTTTTATCTTAATTACATAAAATCTCTCTTTAATTTCCACTGCTTTAATTTATAATCATTTATTTGCCCATTCCCCAAACTCCAAATTTCTGAGAAACTCCTGATCAATAAATTGCACTCTCTTAGCAACACGTTGGGAGACGACCTGGGATTTCTACTCCCAGTATTTTATTCTGAATTTGTGACAAACCCCTTTTAAATTGATATGCGGAATTTTCATCAGTTAAGAACTATACTTGCAACACTGATTTCCGATACAAAATTCGTAATCTGTAATTTTCCGCACGTCAATTTTTTGCGCCGTTGCCAGGGAGTTGCAATAGTGTGCTAAGTATTGATTAGTGTAAATATTTTTTTATATTTACATATTTGCATATTTTATTTTTATTACTATGAGCTATATGTTTCTTTCATTGAATGACGTAATTACTACCTGATTCGAGTTTAGCCGCGTTTGATCCGAAAATTGAAAGAACTATTTCCTGTATAAGGCGAGCTGGGCGTCGGTTAGCCTCTGAGAGTGGTGAGGTGGTTACTACCAATTCACCAGTCTTATCTGAGGGCGAATCTGAAGCGTTATTTGAGGAAGAAACAAGCTCCTCTTCTACTGATTTCGTTGACTTATGCACAGGTAATATGGTGGAGCCCAGAAGGATTACTCTCCAGGAAGTAGGAGCTCCGAACTTTACACTACCACTGTTTCAAACGCGTCATCCAAATCTGGGTGCATATTTTGAACTAAAAATTGCACTAATCAATCTACTGCCTAAATTTCATGGGTTACCTGCTCAAGAGCCTCTCAAGCACCTCCGAGATTTTCAGACAGCCTGCTCAACTGTTAGGCGTCATGGTGTAGATGAGACTACTATTTTGCTATCTGCCTTCCCGTTTTCTCTTGAAGAAAAGGCGAGGGAGTGGTACTACACTCAACATGAAGCAGTTGTTACTAATTGGGATACGCTCAGAAGAAAATTCTTGGACAAATACTTTCCAGCTGAAGTTACCGATAGACTGAGGAAAGAAATCTCCTGCATTATTCAAGGTGAATCAGAGACTCTTTATGAGTATTGGAAACGCTTCAGGAACCTCCTAGACATATGTCACCACCACATGATTCACCAGTTGGTGTTGATCAGCTATTTCACACAAGGCATGAAGCCTCAAGACAAGACTACATTAGATGGTTCGAGTAATGGCTCTCTGAAGATGTACAAGACGGCGGCAGAAGCGTAGCAACTGATCACCGATATAGCTGAGTCTACCCAGAATGCTAGGCACAGGAACAACCATCCCAAGGCTGTTGTGGAGGTTTCCTCCAGTAGTGAAACTACTGCTCTCACACAAACTCTAAGTGAGATGACCAACATAGTGAAGCAGCTACAGCTGAATCAACAACAACCTCAGCCTCCTCCACAATAACATTGTCAACAGTTGGCCCTTCAGAGAGTTTGCGGAATATGTGCATACTATACTTATTACACTGATGAATATTCATAGCTCCAACAAGAAGATGCCACCTTGGCAGCTACCCATAACTTCTATGACCGTCTGAATCAAGGATACTATTAGCAAGGCAGTAATTATAACCAAGGTGGGAGCTACAATCAAGGTTAGCAAGACAACTCCAACCAGGGATGGAAGGATAAGTCCAACCAAGGGTGGAAAGGTAACTCCAACCAAGGATGGAGGGACAACTACAACCAAGGAGGCAAAGACAATGGTGAAAATCAGAGGTGGAACAACAATAGCAATCAGCAGAACCGGTCTCAACAAAACCAAAGCCAACCTTACCGAGCACCTTATCAAAGGCAAGCCCAAGGATCTTAAAATAACCAACAGCAAGCCCCTCAAGTCACTTACCCACCTTCCTCTTCCAATGACGAGTTGCTTCAGTCTATTGAGCAAAGACAAAAGGCCATGGAGAACACACTTAACTCTACCTTAAATGGTATGACCTCTGCTTTACAAGCTCTCGTCTCCCAGATCATTGAATACCTCCAACAATCAACCTGCAAGCTCCAGTACACTTCCTTCTCAACCTTTACCTAACCCCAAAGGAAGAATCAATGCCATTACTTTGAGGTCCGGGACTACACTGCCAGAGAGGAGTCATGAGGAGCCAAGCTCAAAAGAAGACATTCCAGTTGAAAGCATGACGCTGAAGAAGAGGAGACAGCTCGACCAAGGAATGGAGCACCAAGGGACGCAGAAGCTACAAGAGATGCCATTCCTATTCCATTTTCACACCTTGCT
The DNA here is from genome assembly GCF_003086295.3 of Arachis hypogaea. Classification (NCBI taxonomy): domain Eukaryota; kingdom Viridiplantae; phylum Streptophyta; class Magnoliopsida; order Fabales; family Fabaceae; genus Arachis; species Arachis hypogaea. Next base: position 71,569,640 of record NC_092044.1, read on the forward strand.
AGGAAGCCCAGAAAGTAGATGGAGCTAGACCCCAAGATGGTGGAGATCTTCAAAAAGGGTGAGGTAACTATTCCCCTTTTTGATGCTATTCACCAGGTACCTAAATATGCTAAGTTTCTAAAAAATTTATGCATGAATAAAGATAAAATACATGATTTAGAAACTATTCCTCTAGGTAGCTCTATTTCTACTTTAATGGGTGCCATACTAGAAAAATGTGGGAATCCGGGTCCATGCATGGTTACTTGTACTATTGATGGTGTACAATTTTCTGACTGCATGTGTGATTTAGGTGCGTGTGTGAGTATTATGCCATTATCTGTATATGATGTTTTGAGGCTCCCTCCCTTAAAAAGGTCAGCAGCACATTTGTTTTGGCAGATAAGAGCATTATCTCAGTGGCTGGAATTGCTGAGGACGTACTAGTGAGCATTAAGGGACTCACATTCTCTATTGACTTTTACATCTTGGAGATGCCCCCCTAATGACTCAGGAAGACCATCATCCATCATGCTTGGAAGACTTTTTCTGAAGACTTCAAGGTTCAAATTGGATGCCTTCTCAGGAACTTACTCTTTCGAGATAGATGGCAGAACAGTAAGCTTCAATCTGGATGAAGCTATGAAGCATCCACCAGAAGATCACTCAATCTTCCAGTGTGATATTATTGATGCAACTGTGGCTTAAGTCCACCAAGAAGAAGTAGAAGAGATACACGTGGAGCAAGGTGCAAGTGTGGGGAAACTCTCTGAGCTTACTGAAGATACCTTGCCACCACAAATAGCTCTAAATGATAAAGTGCCTAGCCAGGAGCAGAAAATGGAATTGAAGCCCCTCCCCCCCATCCACCTCAAGTATGCTTACCTTGAGGATAATCAAAAGCTCTCAGTTATCATTGCAAGGGAACTCACTTCCCAACAGGAGGAGCAGTTGCTTAGTGTACTGAAAAAGCACAAGAAAGCTATTGGGTGGAGTTTGGCGGATATAGTAGGCATCAGCCTTCAATTCTGCGAGCATCGTATATTTTTAGAAGAAGGAACAAGGTCTGTCCGTCAACCTCAAAGGCCGCTGAACCCCACCATTCTAGAAGTTGTCAAGAAGAAAGTGACTGCTTGAAGCTAACATCATCTATCCAATCTCGGATAGTGAATGGGTAAGCCCAGTACAAGTGGTACCCAAAAAATCTGGCGTCACAATAGTGAAAAATGAGCATGGGAAACTCATTGCAACTAGAGTGCAGAACTCCTGGAGGGTGTGCATTGATTATAGGTGCCTTAACCAGGCTATTCGCAAGGATCACTACCCACTTCCCTTCATCGATCAGATGCTTGATCGCCTGTCAGGTAAATCACACTACTATTTTCTAGATGGTTACACTGGCTATTTTCAAATTCATATAGCTCCTGAAGATCAGAAGAAGACTACTTTTACATGTCCCTTTGGAACGTGCGCATATAAGAGGATGCCTTTTAGCTTATGTAATGCACCGGCTACGTTCTAAAGATGCATGATGAGCATTTTCTCAGATCTTCTTGAGAACTGTATGGAAGTTTTCATGGATGACTTTAGTGTATATGGTGATTTGTTTAACCTTTGCTTGGATAGTTTCGCTAGAGTATTAGACAGGTGTGTTAGTTCAAACCTTGTATTGAATTTTAAAAAATATCATTTTATGGTACAACAAGGTATTGTTCTAGGACATGCTGTTTCTAATACTGGTATTTCAGTTGATCCAGCAATGGTAGATGTCATTTCTGGTTTACCTTACCCCTCCTCCGTGAGGGAAGTCCGTTCATTTCTGGGTCATGTAGGTTTTTACCTGCGCTTTATCAAGGACTTCAGTAAGGTAGCACTGCCTTTATCTCGACTGCTGCAGAAGGATGTTGAGTTTGAGCTAAGTGCACACTGCGTGAAAGCGTTTGATAAGCTGAAGATTGCCTTGACCCAAGCCCCTATTGTGAGAGGCCCCGACTGGCGTCAACCGTTTGAGATAATGTGTGACACCTCCAATTACGCAGTAGGAGTGACGCTGGCTTAGCGCGAAGGTAAGGACCCTTTTATAATTACCTATGCATCTAAGACCTTAGACCCAAGCCCCTATTGTGAGAGGCCCCGACTGGCGTCAACCGTTTGAGATAATGTGTGACACCTCCAATTACGCAGTAGGAGTGACGCTGGCTTAGCGCGAAGGTAAGGACCCTTTTATAATTACCTATGCATCTAAGACCTTAGACGCTGCTCATTCTAATTATACTACCACTAAAAAAGAGCTTCTGGCTATTGTTTTTGATCTGGATAAATTTTGAGCCTACTTACTTGGCACTAAGGTGGTAGTATACTAAAATCACGTAGCTCTAAAATATTTATTAGCTAAGAAAGAGTCCAAACCAAGGCTCATACATTGGATATTGTTGCTACAATAATTTGATTTAGAAATCAAAGATAGGTGTGGTTCCCTGAATTAGTGGCAGACCACTTGAGTCGCCTTGAGCACATTAAGAATGACTCCACTCCTATCAATAATGCTTTTCCATTAGATAGCTTCAGGCAATATCTGAAGTAGTTCCTTGGTACGTACCTATAACTAATTATTTGGTTAGTCGTACCTTCCATCCTAATTTTACTAAGCATCAAAGGGACAAGCTTAAAAGCGAGTCCAAATATTATATATGGGATGACCCATATTTATGGAGATGTGGTGCTGACCAGATAATTAGAAGGTGTGTACCATAATCATAATTTCAGTCAATTTTAGAGGCCTACCACTCTTCAGAGAGTGGTGGACATTTTGGTCCTCAAAGAACAGCTAGAAAATTCTGGACTGTGGATTCTGGTGGCCCACATTATTTAAGGATGCCACTGCTTTCTGTGAATCTTGTTCACCATGCCAGAGGTTTGGGAATATATCCAAGCAGGATGAGATGCCCCAACAACTTATGTTGTTCTGTGAAATTTTTGATGTTTGGGGCATTGACTTCATGGGTCCATTTCCAAACTCTCATGGTTTCTTATATGTACTGTTAGCTGTCGATTATGTTTCTAAATGGGTGGAAGCAATTCCTACCCATACTGATGATGGTAAGACTGTTGTCTCCTTTGTTTAAAATAATATTATCTGTCACTTTGGATCACCACGAGCAATCGTGAGTGATTAAGGCACTCACTTCTGTAACAGGAGATTAACAGGTCTACTGAAAAAATATGGGATTATTCACAAGGTTGCCACAACTTACCACCCTCAGACCAATGGACAAGCCAAGGTGTCAAACAGAGAGATAAAGCGTATCCTGGAGAAGGTCGTCAAGCCTCATAGAAAAGACTGGAGCACCAGGCTTGCAGATGCGCTTTGGGCATATCGGACTACGTACAAGACACCAATCGACATGAGTCCCTTCTGCCTAGTCTATGGAAAGGCTTGTCACCTCCCAGTGGAGGTGGAGCACAAGGCTTTCTGGGCAGTGCGGGAATGCAACATGAGATTCGCGAAAGCAGGGGCTGAGCGGAAGTTGCAACTACAAGAACTGGAGTGCCTTCGCCTAGAAGCTTATGAGAACTCCGGGCTATATAAAGAGAAGGTGAGGGCCGTGCATGACAAGAATATCAAGCGACGATAGTTTAGACCTGGGGAGTTAGTTCTCCTTTACAACTCCAGGTTGAGACTCATGCTAGGCAAGCTGAGATCAAGATGGGAAGGCCCCTACAGAGTGGAAAAGGCTGAGTCATAGGGCGTCTTCCACTTGAGTCACCCTTCAAGTCCCAATATCCTCAAGGTCAATGGCCACCGCTTGAAGCTCTACCATGGTGAGAAGATGAAGGACAACAAGGAGCAGGAGATCCTCCTTTTGGAGGATCCACCAACAGAAGAAGACTGAGCTTATAGCCCATCCAACTTAAGGACGTTAAAGAAAAGTGCTAATGGGAGACAACCCACCATGGTATAATCGTTCCTTTTCATTCTTAACTTTGCTTTGTTTTATTTTTATCAGTGTCATGCATACATTTGGCATCATCATTTGCATTCTGCATAAAAAAAGGGGGCATTCAACGCACGAGTGTTATTTACGCGTACGCATTAGATGTGAATGCGTAATCTACTCGATTGAACAGAAAGTTGCGCAGGAGCTGGGCAAGAAATGTGCTTTAGGCACAAACAAGCCCACGCGTATGCGTATCTACCGCGTGTGCATTGCTTATACTTCTGGTAACCCACGCGTCCGTGTCTATGGCGCGTCCGCACAGATGAGGAAATCGGCGTAAATCCCTATACGACCAGAAAGTTGTGTTGGTCTGGGGCTAGTACTGTGCTAGGGGCACAAAATCATTCACGCGTATGCGTCCCTGAGGCGTGCACATCATTTTCAACGTATGATAATCTACGCGTACGTGAGCATGACGCGCACACGTCGCTTGTGATTTTAGCCCCAAGTGCAAAACGCACAGAGAGTTGTGCGAGCGTGAGGCTGGTCTCGTGCGACTGGCACAACCAGATGCACGCGTAGGCACGCTTGACGCTTACGCGTCCTTCCCTTCTTGCGTGACCGACGCGTCCACGTGCACTACGAATGCGAGTCGCTCGCACCGCCTCACTTAACCTAGTGCGCCGCCAGATTTCAAACCCCCCAAGTCCTAATTCTCTTTCCTTCCTAATTTTTCCTTCTTTCTTCCCCTTTCTTTCACCCTTCTTACTTCTTTCCTCTCCCTCTCTCCATCTTCTTCCCAAGGTTCCTTCTCTTCCTCTCATCTACTCTTCTATTCCTCTTTCATTCATTGCATTTAATTTTTGTTCTCTTTTCTTCTCAATTTTCTTTTAGTTTCATTGTTTATGATTTCTTTTTCATTCTTTTATCATGCATTTTTATGTTAGTGTTAGAGCTTTATTTTTATTATATTTGAGCTTGTGGATATTATGAGGAGTAATTTGACAATTGACATTTTATTATGATGGTGTGGTAATTTATAACCCACAAACTAACCGGCAAGTGCACCGAGTCGTACCAAGTAATACCTTACGTGAGTAAGGGTCGATCCCACAAGGATTGATGGATCAAGCAACAATGATTGATTGATTGGCTTAGTTAGGCAAGCAGAAAATAGTTTTGAGATGTTCAAAAGGTTTAAGTTCGAACTCAGAATATGAAAAGGATAGACAAATAAATAAGTTTGGTATAAAATATGAAGAAAACAGTTAAAGCTTCGGAGTTGTCTATTTTCCGAATTGACTTTTCTTATCAACTATTTTAATCATGTATGATTTAATTCATGGCAAACTATATGTGACTAGACCCTAATTCCTTAGACCTTTCTAGTCTCCTCTAAAATTCATTAACTTCCAATTCCTTGGTCAATTAAATCCAATTAGAAGGTGATGATCAAATTCCAGTTTATATACCACAAGAATCCTAATTATCCAAAAATAAGGGGATTATATGTCACGTATCCCATTAAATACAAACAATTAGAAATTCAGGATAATATGTTTTCAAGCTATTGTTCAAGTAAAGAGCTTTTCCAAGTTTTACAAGAACTCAAATAGAAAGTGGGTCATACTTCCGTTCCACCCAAATTCATAAAATAAAGAGCAAAAACAATTATTGAAATATAAATCAAAACATAAATGAATTAGAAAGACCAAATGAATCAATCCATACAATAGACAGAGCTCATAACATTAACAGTGGAGGTTTAGTTGCTCATGAAATGTGGAATGTAAATTTGTATAGAATTTCCTAATGAAATCCCCCTCCGTGGAACCTCCTCTATAGAAGAGAGGTCTCTTCTTTTTATAACTAATCCTAATTAATTTAAAATCTAATTTTTAAAATTAAAATAATATCTTTTCCTATTTTAAAATCAAATTTGAATTTAAATCAGAATTAACTAACTACTCCGCGTCTTGTAATGTGGGGACCACTTGGCTTCACTGGATCCGCGCCTAACTTGGGTGCTAAAATGGGGCCCAGAAATCACCCCCAGCGTTTTCTGCGTTTTCTGCACGTGGCGCAAGTCACGCGTATGCGTCAGTCACGCGTACGCGTCGATGGTCTTTTTCGCATGTCACGCGGATGCGTCGGTCACGCGTACACGTCACTGTGCAATTCTTCAAATCACGCGTACACGTCACTCACGCGCACGCGTCGCCATGGATATCTCCAAATCACGCGCACGCGTCAGGCACGCGTACGCGTTGCTCCTCGCTGCCATCTCCTTTTGTTCTTGTCCTGCAGAAACTCCATCATATCTAGCCGAATGCTACCTAAAATAAATAAAATTGCAAAAGACTCAAAGTAGCATCCATATTGGTTAAAAGATAATTAATTCTTTATTAAACTCAACAAATTAGATGCAAATTCACTAGGAAAAGATAGGAATGATGCTCACGCATCACAACACCAACTTAAACTGTTGCTTGTCTTCAAGCAACCAAAACTAATATAAGCTTAGGATGTGAATTTGCATGAGAATGAGAGTTCGATTAAGCCCATGTCTCTTCTTATAGTGGGGTTTACAACTGCAATCCTGAATAGTTTTGGCATTTCACTTTATCCTTTGAAGTTCAAAATGATTGGCATCCATAGGAACTCAGAATTCAGATAGTGTTATTGATTCTCCTAGTTTAGTATGTTGATTCTTGAACACAGAAACTTTATGAGTCTTGGCCGTGACTCTGAGCATTTTGTTTTCCAGTATTACCACCGGATACATAAATGGCCCAAACACATAACTGGGTGAGCCTTTTTAGATTGTGACTCAGCTTTGCTAGAGTCCCCAGTTAGAGGTGCCCAGAGTTCTTAAGCACACTCTTTTTCCTTTGGATCACAACTTTAACCACTCAGTCTCAAGCTTTTCACTTGACACCTTCACGCCACAAGCACATGGTTAGGGATAGCTTGATTTAGTCGCTTAGGCCAGGATTTTATTCCTTTGGGCCCTCCTATCCATTAATGCTCAAAGCCTTGGATCCTTTTTACCCTTTGCCTTTTAGTTTAAAGGGTTATTGGCTTTTTCTGCTTGCTTCTTTTTTTCTTTTTCTTTTTCTTTTTATTTTTTATTTTTTTGCAAGCTTCGTATTTTTCACTACTTTTTCTTGCTTCAAGAATCAATTTTATGATTTTTCAGATTATCAATAACATTTCTCTTTTTTTCATCATTCTTTCAAGAGCCAACAATTTTAACATTCATAAACTTCACTATAAAAAATATGCACTGTTCATGTCATGCATTCATAATTACAAAAAATACCACCACATTTAAGTAAATAAGACTACTTTTAAAATTAACTCAATTTCTCATGTAATACATCACTTCTGTATTTTTGATTTGAATTCAAGCTCAGTGAGTAATACATGAGACATCTTTTCAGAATTAAAGCAATTAAGAAAAAAACTAAACTAGTCCTAGGATTCTAACTAATAAAGGATCATGCAACAAACAAAGTGAATAGCAGAAAATCGGAACGTAACATAGAAAAAGAGGGGAGGAATAAAAGTGAAAGGAACTCAACCACCTTAGTTATCCTAGCGGTTGCTTTATTCTTCAGGTGGTGCTCCTCAATGAAGATAATTCGCCTCCCTTTTGGTGCCATAGGAATAAACAGAAAACCCTTAAGCGAAGCGTCAACACCAAACTTAAAGGTTTGCTTGTCCTCAAGAAAAGAAGAACTGAAAATAGAAAGAGACAAATATTATGAAAGAAAAAGAAAAGGATAAAAAAACAAGAGAGAATTAGGATTGGGAGAGGGGAAAAGAAAATTAAAACTTGTGCGGCGAACTAGTGAAGTTGTGCGGCGCAGGCGATGCGTACACGTGCAGCACGCGTACGCGTGGGTCGCGAAATTTTCTTAATGACGCGTACGTGTCAGGCACGCATCCGCGTGCCCTTGGTTTTGTGCGATTTGTGCGAATCCAGCCGCGCGTACGCGCAACTCTCTGTTCGTGTGGCTTGGGAACCAACAATTTCTTACGACGCGTGTGCGTCATGCATGCGCACGCGTGGATGGCCATTTTTGCAAATGATGCACACGCGTCAGGGATGCGTACGCGTGGTCAATTTTGTGTGTCTAGCACACTTCCTTCCCCAAGCCAGCATTACTCTCTGCCCAAACACACTTTTACGTCGATTTTCCAAGTCACGCGTACGCGTCGCTGACGCACCCGCGTGAATGATGAATATCACAAACGATGCGCACGCTTGGGGTACGCGTATGCGTGGGTTTGTTTGTGCTAGAGGCATCATTCTTGCGCCATTCCCGCGCAACTCTCTGTCAAATTTTATTTTTCATGCACATGCATATGACGCGTACGCGTCAGCGACGCTTGCGCGTCATGTGCTCCTCTTCTCTTTTTTTTTGGTTCCTGTTCTAAAATAGCTACATGATCAGAAAATTAGTAAGAACTCAATAAAAATCAAATAAGTAAGAAAACTACTACTACAAAAAACAACTAAGAATAAAAAGGAACGATCATACCACAGTGGGTTGTCTCCCACCAAGCACTTTTAGTTAAAGTCCTTAAGTTGACATGTGGTGAGCTCCTTGTCATGGTGGCTTGTGCTTGTACTGATCCAGGAATCTCCACCAATGTTTGTAATTCCAATGGTCACCGGGATCCCAAATTAGGCGCATAACACCTTCGAGCAAGTGACAAAGCCCCACAGTGTTGATTGTGGGAATGAATTCCAGGGTCCCAAACCTTGCTTTTACACCCGTCTTCTTGTGGATCACCATTGTTCCCACCGGGTGGCAAGCAATCTGAATTCTCATATAAACATCCAAATAACCTTCTAGACCCATTCAATTGAGCTCTACACCAATCCTTACACTTCAATTTGGAGCATGCAACCCTATTGAACCTTGCTTGACAACTCTTGCCACTAACCATCTTCCTCTTACTCTTAATGCCACAAAGAGCTCTAAGTTGACCATCCGTCTCTAGTAGCTCATATTCAAGTGGGAAAGTAAAGGTTAAGAATAGGAATTTTATCCACTTGAATATTGTATTGGATGGTGATGGCTTTGGAAGAGGTCTTGCAAGCTCCACTCCCTTGTGCTCTTCTTTGAATTCTTCTACCTCTTTGCAAACTTCCTCAATTTCAACCTCTTCCTCTTGGTAGCTTTCTTCTAATTCAATCTCTTCTTCATTGCTTACCAAGGGCATGGGAGGTTGTGCATCTTCCTCTTCTTCCATATGTGAGGGTGGAAAGTTCTCTAATTCACTGGAGTATAAACTCCTTTGATTGGTTTCTTCACTTTCTTCCATAGGATCTTGCATTGTATCTCTTGGGAAGGAATTTGCTTATTCCCCTTCCTGGTTCTTGATCATCGTCTGCACATAATTCTCTACATTTTTGACACTCGTCTTTATATCATGTAGGAATTCTTTCATGAGGAGCTCAAGATCTGATGGTATTTGAGATGAATAAGGAGATTGTGGCTCTTGATATGAATAAGAAGGAGATGATGGTTCTTGATATGAATAGGAAGATGGTGGGTCTTGGTATGGGTAGAAAGATGATGGTTCTTGATATGGATAGAAAGATGATGGTTCTTGATATGAATAATGAGATGGTGGTTCTTGATATGAATATGAAGGTGGTGGCTCTTGATAGTTGGAACATGGAGCATTGAAGTCTCTTTGGTTTTGACCTTGCCAACCCTAATTTGGATAGCTCCTCCATCCACCATAATATGAATCACTACTCGGGTATGACTAGTAACCCATGTGATCTCTCTCCATTATTTTTCCTTAGCACAAAACACCAAACAGAATTAAATGCACCATGTGGTAAACAGGAAAGCAAAGAAGACATAATATAAATTTTTTTAAAAGGAATAAAATAAAGAATAATAAAAATAAATAAAAATTCGAAAATAAATAAAAAGAAGTGAACTATAAATTCTAAAAATTAAACAAAAGAAGTGAACTATATATATATATATTATTATTTTTTTAGAAAAATTACTATGGAGACACCAAACTTAATTTCAAAAATTAAGAGAAAAAAATTTTAAATAAAATAAATCAAAATAAATATATATATATATTTTTTCGAAAAATTTTTAAAAATAGATTTTAATAAAATTAAAAATAAAATGCCTAATCTAAGCAATCAAACAACTAATAGTTGTTAATCACTATCAATCCCCGGCAACGGCACCAAAAACTTGATGCAGTATTTTACAACCCACAAACTAACCGGCAAGTGCACCGGGCCGTTGACGTTAAGATTTTTGCTAGTAAAGAATTTGTAAAAATATAGTCGCGCTGTGAGTATAGATTCTAAACCAACAGAAAATCCCTTCGTACAAACGTTTTGGTTGTCACAAGTAACAAACCCCTTTAAAATTGATAACCGAGTATTTAAACCTCGGGTCGTCTTCTCAAGGAATTGCAGGGAGGTATGTTCTTATTATTGGTTATGCAAAGGTATATTTTGAGGTTTTTAAAAGGGTTGAACAAGTAATTTAATTGACAAGAAAAATAAATAAATGACTATAAAATAAACTCTTGGCAAGATATGAGAAATTGGAAGTCCTATCCTAGTTATCCTTATCAGGTGTGATGAGAATTGGGTTTGAATCCCACTTAGTTAACCTTTACTAAAGTAAAGGAAAGTCAAGTGGACTAATTAGTTTGATCCTCAAGTCCTAGTCAATCCCTGTGGGAAGACTAGCTTTAGAGCGATCTAGATCAATTAGAATCTGCCAATTTCAACCACTGCTGAGTTTGACAACTCAAGAGTTACCAATTAATCAACCAAAGCCAAGAATGTAGAAAGCTAAATTAAAATCATATATCTGAAAACATCTCAATAATGTGTATTAAATAAGAAAATCAATCCTAACATGAAAAGTTCATAAGCCAATTAGGCAACACAAATCATATACAAATGAAAGCATCAGAGTAAATGAAAGTAGAAGAGAAACATAAAATATTGAACCTGGTATGAAGAAACAATCCTAATGACTAAAAGAAATCCTAAATCCTAATCTTAAGAGAGAGGAGAGAACCTATCTCTCTAAAAAGTATATCTAAAACCTAAAATTGTGAGTAATGATTGCCTGCTGAGTCTCTGCATGTTCCCTGACTTTAATCTGTGTTTCTAGGCCAAAAACTGGGTTGAAATGCGGCCCAGAATCTCTGCCAGCGACTTTTGTAATTCTGCAGATCGCGCACGTCACGCGTCCGCGTCGTCCACGCGATCGCGTCACTCAGCATTTTTTGTATCACATGCGCGCGTCGTCCACGCATTCGCGTCGTTCGTACAACTTCCAATCCGCGCGGTCGCGTCAGGCACGCGATCGCGTCACTCTGATTTCTTCCATTTCGCGCGGTCGCGTGAGCCATGCGACGGCGTGACTTCTCGCTGGTCATCTCCTCAATGCCTTGTATTCCTTCCATTTTTGCATGCTTCCTCTTTATTCTCTAAGCCATTCCTGCCCTATGAAGCCTGAAACACTTAACACACAAATCAAGGCATTGAATGGTAATAGGAGAGGATTAAGGTTAGCTAAATTAAGACCAAAGAAGCATGTTTTCAATCATAGAACTAAGCTAGGAAGGAATTGTAAAATCATGCAAATCATATGAATGAGTGGGTGAAAAGCTTGATAAAACCACTCAATTAAATACAATATAAACCATAAAATAGTGGTTTATCAGCCGTACCAAGTAATACCTTAAGTGAGTAAGGGTCGATCCCACGAGGATTGATGGATCAAGCAACAATAGTGTTTGATAGGATTAGTTAGGCAAGCAGAAAAGAGTGTTGGAAGTTCAAAGAGCATTAAACAGTAAATTAAGAACTTTAGAAAGCAAGCAGCAATGAGTTGGGAATAAAATATGAAGAAGATAGTTAAGGCTTCAGAGTTATCTATTTTTTCGGATTGATTTTTCTTACTAACTATTTTAATCATGCAAGATTTAATTCATGGCAAACTATATGTGACTAGACCCTAATTCCTTAGACCTTCCTAGTCTCCTCTAAAATTCATTAACTGCCAATTCCTTGGTCAATTAAATCCAATTAGAAGGTGATGATCAAATTCCAGTTTATATGTCACAAGAATCGTAATTATCCAAAAATAAGGGGATTATATGTCACGTATCCCGTTAAATACAAACAATTAGAAATTTAGGATAATATGTTTTCAAGCTGTTGTTCAAGTAAAGAGCTTTTTCAAGTTTTACAAGAACTCAAAAAGAAAGAGGGTCTTACTTCCGTTCCACCCAAATTCATAAAATAAAGAACGAAAACAATTATTGAAATATAAATCAAAACATAAATTAAATTAGAAAGAGCAAATGAATCAATCCATACAATAGACAGAGCTCCTAACCTTAACAGTGGAGGTTTAGTTGCTTATGGAATGTGGAATATAAATTTGTATAGAATTCCCTAATGGAATCCCCCTTTGTGGAATCTCCTCTATAAAAGAGAGGTCTCTCCTTTTTATAACTAATCCTAATTAATTTAAAATCTAATTTTAAAATTAAAATAATATCTTTTCCTTTTTTAAAATCAAATTTGAATTTAAATCAGAATTAACTAACTACTCCGCGTCACTCACGCGTACGCGTCGATGGTCTTTTTCGCAAGTCACGCGGACGCTCGGTCACACGTACACATTGCTGTGCACTTCTCCAAAACACGCGCATGCGTCAAGCATGCGTACGCGTCGCTCCTCGCTACCATCTCCTTTTGTTCCTGTGCTGTAGAAACTCCATCATATCCAGCTGAATGCTACCTAAAATAAATAAAATTACAAAAGACTCAAAGTAGCATCCATATTGGCTAAAAGATAATTAATTCTTTATTAAACTCAACAAATTAGATACAAATTCACTAGAAAAAGATAGGAAAGATGCTCACGCATCATATGACTCTCATATACACTTGGATTACTTATTTTTATTCCTATTTTAACTTGAATACCAAGTTTTTGTGAAAAAGCTAACATGGCATTTTGAATTCTTTTCTATCATATTCTTCCTACTTCAATGCCTCTTTTTCACAACTCTTGCCTTCCACATGCATGGAGTATATCATTCACAATTGTCATCATACCAATGCTCATGCTTTTCTTCCATGTGCTACTTATTATTGAACTTGATGCTTAAGCTATGCTTCTCATGCCTCTTACTTGCATGTCATTATCCCTCTTGCATCTAGTTGTATGATCTACCTTTATAATCTTCATTGATGTCTTACCTGCATGTTGTAGCTACCATGCACTCACGACATTGTTTATTTCCTTGGACATTTATTCTCACTTAGAATTTCTTCCTTCCGATTCTAGCTATCTATATTTAACTTTCTTCCTCTTTCTTTCTTCCTTAGGATGGGTACAAAGAAAGGAAAGGAGAAGGCTACTGACAAAACACTGGCAAGGCAAGGCACTAAAAGAACCTTGGCTAAGGCACAACCTTCTACAAGCGTCAAGCTGCCCACAAAGTGGATAAAGAGAATCATCAAAGTTGATGACACAGAGAAAGCTTTTCCTACTAGGGACTCTGCACGATTCACTAACTGCTACTGTGAGCAGATGTTCCCTATCTTGGTTAAGAGAAACTACAATAATGAGCACCTACTCATTCTTCCAACACACCTTGTTGATTTTGTGGAGTTCCGCATCGAGAGGAGACAGTGGGATTCTTGAGGAGGCAGCCGCGGGTAGCCAATCTCTCATGGGTAGTTGAATTCTACTCCAACTTTCAGTTGCCTACCCTGCAATCTGTATATGTTCGTCAAAAGCAAGTCCCTGTCTCCGAGGGGGCCATTCAGAGAGCATTGGATCTTTGGTGCACGAAATTGTGATCTCTAATAATGGCATTCAACTTGGTATGCACATTGGTGCATGAAATTGTGATCATCAATGGCGCCATCAACATGGTACGCTCAATTGCAATCTTAACTCTTTATCACAACTTCGCACAACTAACCAGCAAGTGCACTGGGTCATCCATGTAATAAACCTTACGCGAGTAAGGGTCGATCCCACGGAGATTGTTGGTATGAAGCAAGCTATGGTCATCTTGTAAATCTCAGTCAAGCAGATTCAAATGGTTATGAATGATTTATGAATAAAGCATAAAAGAAAGATAGAGATACTTATGCAATTCATTGGTGAGAATTTCAGATAAGCATATGGAGATGCTTTGTCCCTTCTGTCTCTCTGCTTTTCTACTGTCTTCATCCAATCCTTCTTACTCCTTTCCATGGCAAGCTGTATGTAGGGTTTCACCGTTGTCAATGGCTACCTCCCATCCTCTCAGTGAAAATGTTCAACACGCTCTGTCATAGCACGGCTATTCAGCTGTCGGTTCTCGATCATGTCGGAATAGAATCCAGTGATTCTTTTGCGTCTGTCACTAACGCCCCACAATTGCGAGTTTGAGGCTCGTCACAGTCATTCCTTGAATCCTACTCAGAATACCACAGACAAGGTTTAGACCTTTCGGATTCTCTTGAATGCCACCATCAATTCTAGCTTATACCACGAAGATTCCGATTAAGGAATCCAAGAGATAAACATTCAAGCCTTGTTTGCTTGTAGAACGGGAGTAGTTGTCAGGCACGCGTTCATAAGTGAGAATGATGATGAGCGTCACATAATCATCACATTCATCATGTTCTTGGGTGCGAATGAGTATCTTAGAACAAGAATAAGCTGAATTGAATAGAAGAACAATAGTAATTGCATTAATACTCGAGGTACAGTAGAGCTCCACACCTTAATCTATGGTGTGTAGAAACTCCACCGTTGAAAATACATAAGAACAAGGTCTAGGCATGGCCGAGAGGCCAGCCCCCAATAATCTAAGAACTAGACGTCCAAAGATGATCTAAGGATCTAAAGTGATCAAAAGATTCAAGTGATCAAAAGACGAAAGTACAATAGCAAAAGGTCCTACTTATAGAGAACTAGTAGCTTAGGGTTTACAAATATGAGTAAATGACATAAAAATCCACTTCCGGGCCCACTTGGTGTGTGCTTGGGCTGAGAATTGAAGCATTTTCGTGTAGAGACTCTTCTTGGAGTTAAACGCCAGCTTTTGTGCCAGTTTGGGCGTTTAACTACCATTCTTGTGTCAGTTCCGGCGTTTTACGCCAAAATTCTTGAGCTGACTTGGAACGCCTGTTTGGGCCATCAAATCTCGGGCAAATTATGGACTATTATATATTGCTGGAAAGCCCATGATGTCTAATTTCCAACGCAGTTGAGAGCGCGCCAATTGGGCTTCTGTAACTCCAGAAAATTCACTTCGAGTGCAGAGAGGTCAGAATCCAACAGCATCTGCAGTCCTTTTCAGCCTCTGAATCAGATTTTTGCTCAGGTCCCTCAATTTCAGCCAGAAAATACCTGAAATCACAGAAAAACACACAAGCTCATAGTAAAGTCCAGAAAAGTGAATTTTAACTAAAAACTAATAAAAGTATAATAAAAACTAACTAAAACATACTAAAAACAATGCCAAAAAGCGTACAAATTATCCGCTCATCACAACACCAAACTTAAATTGTTGCTTGTCCTCAAGTAACTGAAGATCAAATAAGATAAATAGAAGAGAATATGCAATGAATTCCAAAAACATCTATGAAGATCAGTATTAATTAGATGAGCGGGGCTTTAGCTTTTTGCCTCTGAACAATTTTGGCATCTCACTTTATCTTTTGAAATGAATGATTGGCTTCTCTAGTAACTCAGAATCCAGATAGTGTTATTGATTCTCCTAGTTAAGTATGATAATTCTTGAACATAGCTACTTTATGAGTCTTGGCTGTGGCCCAAAGCACTCTGTTTTCCAGTATTATCACAGGATACATACATGCCACAGACACATAACTGGGTGAACCTTTTCAGATTGTGACTCAGCTTTGCTAGAGTCCCCAATTAGAGGTGTCCAGGGTTCTTTAGCACACTCTTTTTGCCTTGGATCACAACTTTATTATTTATTTTTCTTTTCCCCTTTTTTTCATTTTTTTTTTGAATTCACTGCTTTTTCTTGCTTCAAGAATCATTTTTGTGATTTTTCAGATCTTCAGTAACATGTCTCCTTTTTCATCATTCTTTCAAGAGCCAACATTCATGAACAACAAATTCAAAAGACATATGCATTGTTCAAGCATACATTCAGAAGTCAAAGTATTGCCTCCACATCAAAATAATTAATCTGCTATAAAATTCAATATTCGTGCAATTCTTCTCTTTTTCAATTGAGAACATTTTTCATTTAAGAAGAGTGATGGATTCATAGGACATTCATAACTTTAAGGCATAGACACTAAGACACTAATGATCATAAGACACAAACATGGATAAACATAAGCATAATTTTCAAAAAACAGGAAAATAAAGAACAAGGAAGTTAAAGAACGGATCCACCTTAGTGATGGCGGCTTGTTCTTCATCTTGAAGATCTTATGGAGTGCTTGAGCTCCTCAATGTCTCTTCCTTGCCTTTGTTGCTCCTCTCTCATGATTCTTTGATCTTCTCTAATTTCATGGAGGAGAATGGAATGTTCTTGGTGCTCCACCCTTAGTTGTCCCATGTTGGAACTCAATTCTCCTAGGGAGGTGTTGATTTGCTCCCAATAATTTTGTGGAGGAAAGTGCATCCCTTGAGGTATCTCAGGGATTTCATGGTGAGTGCGATCTCTTGTTTGCTCTATCCTCTTCTTAGTGATGGGCTTGTCTTCATCAATGAGGGTGTCTCCCTCTATGTCAATTCCAACTGAATAACAGAGGTGACAAATGAAATGAGGGAAAGCTAACCTTGCCAAGGTAAAGGACTTGTCCGCCACCTTATAAAGTTCTTGGGATATAACCTCATGAACTTCTACTTCATCTCCAATCATGATGCTATGAATCATGATAGCCCGGGCTATAGTAACTTCGGACCGGTTGCTAGTGGGAATGATTGAGCGTTGGATAAACTTCAACAATCCCCTAGCCACGGGTTTGAGGTCATGCCTTCTCAGTTGAACCGGCTTCCCTCTTGAATCTCTCTTCCATTGAGCGCCCTCTTCACAAATGTCTATGAGGACTTGGTCCAACCTTTGATCAAAGTTGACCCTTTTTGAGTTTGAAAGGGACCTCCGGGATCACCTTCTTCTTGGCCACAACTTCATAGAAATGGTCTTGATGCACCCTTGAGATGAATCTCTCCATCTCCCATGACTCGGAGGTGGAAGCTTTTGCCTTCCCTTTCCTCTTTCTAGAGGTTTCTCTGGCCTTAGATGCCATAAATGGTTATGGAAAAACAAAAAGCAATGCTTTTACCAAACCAAACTTAGAGGTTTTGCTCGTCCTCGAGCAAAAGAAGAAAGAAGAGAGTAGAAGAAGAAGACATAGAGGAGATGGAGGTGGTTGGTGAATGGGTGAAGAAGAGAGAGAGTGGTGGGGTAGGTGGGGATCCTGTGGGGTCCACAGATCCTGAGGTGTCAAGGAAAATTCATCCCTGCACCAAGTGGCGAGTAAAATTGCTCTTTATGCCAATTCTGGCGTTAAACGCCGGGCTGGTGCCCATTTCTGGCGTTTAACGCCAGCTTCTTGCCCTTTCCTGGCGTTTAACGCCAGTCTGGTGCCCCTTTCTGGCGTTAAATGCCCAGAATGGTGCCAGACTGGGCGTTAAATGCCCATTTGCTGCCCTTACTGGCGTTTAAACGCCAGCAAGTTTTCCTCCACGGTGTGCTGTTTTTCTTTCTATTTTTCATTCTGTTTTTGCTTTTTCAATTGATTTTGTGACTTTCCATGATCATCAACCTACAAAAAATATAAAATAACAAAGAAAATATAGATAAATATAACATTGGGTTGCCTCCCAACAAACGCTTCTTTAATGTCAGTAGCTTGACAGTGGGCTCTCATGGAGCCTCACAAATACTCAGAGCCATGTTGGAACTGATCAGGGTAAAACTTGTCTCTCAACAAATTCCCATTCGGCAAGTGTACCGAATTTGTCGTCAAGTAAAAACTCACAATAGAGTGAGGTCGAATCCCACAGGGATTGATTGATCAAGCAACTTTAATTAGAGGAATGATCTAGTTGAGCGAATCCATGAATAGAGTTGATAATTGCAGAAATTAAAATGGCAGGAAAGTAAATGACTGAAAGTAAATAGCAGAATTGTAAATGGGAATGGGGGAATTGCTCATAAAAGTAAATTACAGAAAATAAAGAGAATGGGTAAGATCAGAAATGGGGAGTTCATTGGGCTTAGGAGATGTTGCATTCTCCGGATCAATTTCATTTTCATCTCTTCCTCAATCAATGCACTCATTGATCTCCTTGGCAATCTTAAGTGATTGAATCACAATTTCTTGCAATTCAATCTCTCAAATCTTGATCAATAGCCAATTCCTTGGTCAATTGCTCATGAGAAGAGATGAAGTGTGATCACTGATTATACCACATGCACTTCCCAAATCAAATGCTTAGAGGGTTATAGCCACATACCCATCCACACTCAATTTGGTCCAGCATGAGAAAGCATTTCTAGCTAATCTCTTCATTCCTCTTTCAAGGATCCGAAGAGATCCATGTTTGAATATCTTCTTTTCCAAGATCACTATCCAATTGGATAAAGATCAAAGGCTTTCAAGTAAAATCAAAAGGAAAGATAGAAGAAGAATAAGAAAATTAGTATTGATCCATCAAATTACAACAGAGCTCCCTAACCCAATGAAAGGGGTTTAGTTGTTCATAGCTCTAGAAATCAAAATCAAAGATGGAGAATACATCATAAAGCTAGAATTGCAAAGAAAGTAAATACAAAGAGTAGTTCTCTTTTCTAGCTCCTCCCCCAAAAGCTCCTCTCTATTTCAAAACTACTCCTATATATACTACTCTTCTCAGCTTCTAGTTAGCTCTTCAAGTCTTGGGCCTCTAGATCTTTGAGCTCGAAGCAGTTCCTTTCTTCAATTGGGCTTGGCTTACTTGCAGAGAGAAAGTGTGAAGTGGGCAGAGACTTTAGCTCAAGACGTTAGGGGTGTTTAACATTTAATGAAAATACAAGTTCGAGAACGTTAGTGACACTTAACATTGTCACTAACGTTGCCATGCACCCCTTTGCCTCACGTTAGAGCCCACGTTAACTGGGTTAACGTGGCTTTTAACGTTGCCTTGTTAGTCTTCGAGAACGTTAGTGACACTCAACATTGTCACTAACGTTCAAGTGTGCCCCTAGGTCTCACGTTAGAGTCCACGTTAACTAGGTTAACGTGGCTTCTAACGTGCCTTTTGCCAACCTTCGAGAACGTTAGTGACACTCAACATTGTCACTAATGTTCAAGTGTGCCCCTAGGTCTCACGTTAGAGTCCACGTTAACTAGGTTAACGTGGCTTCTAACGTGGCCATTCTTAGCCATCCCAACGTTAGTGACAATGTTGAGTGTCACTAACGTTGGCTCATTCTTCATTCCTCATCGTTAGCTTCCACGTTAACCAAGTTAACGTGGAAGTTAACGTGGCTCTTGGGGGTTGTGTGGTTGCTCCAACGTTAGTGACAATGTTGAGTGTCACAAACGTTGTCGACAACTCTCCATCTCTTACGTTAGCTCCCACGTTAACCAAGTTAACGTGGGAGTTAACGTGGCTCTTTGCACCTTAGGCCAACGTTAGTGACAATGTTGAGTGTCACTAACGTTGGCTTCTCTTCCCCCTTTAACGTTAGAGGCCACGTTAACTAGGTTAACGTGGCTCTAACGTGGCCATTTGTGAACAATTGCCAACGTTAGTGACAATGTTAAGTGTCACTAACGTTGGCTCAACTTCTCTTCTCCACGTTAGAGTTCACGTTAACTTAGTTAACGTGACTCTTTAACGTGGGCATTGATGGCTTTTGAGAGTGTTTTTGGCAATCACTTTTCTCCTTAACTTTGCAAGTTACCTCCCATTCCTTACTTCCTTTGGTCCTGAAATCAAGCAATAGAATGCATCAAAGTTCTAGTCCAAGTCATGGGTAATGCAATATACAATTTTGTCATTAAAATCATGCAAAATCCTCATGAAATAATGTAAAATGCACAATGTATGCTTGAATCAAGGTCTGAGTGAATATCTGCCCAAAACTAACTTATTTCCTAAGAAAATGCATGAAATTACCTAAAAACAGTAAAGAAAAGGTCAGTGAAACTGGCCAAAATGCCCTAGCATCACAACACCAAACTTAAAGCTTGCTTGTCCCTAAGCAAGTACTGGAACAAGAGAATGATGAATGGAATCTCCAGAGAAATGAGTCATTCTTGTGGAAGTCATATTACTGATTTTATGGTGGTTTCATGCATAGCAACTTAGGTTCATTCCACTACTGGCTTTCAGACCTTTATCATCTCCTAACTTACTCACTTTGTTATGTCCCATGAGACCTGTATTTATTGATCCTTTTATTGTTATTTCAAGGGTTGTTTGTGTTATTAGGCTAAGTGTTTTGTAAGGGGGCAACTCTTTAGGATAAGCTTTCAGCCAACACTCCCGAACCAGTTGGTTCAAGGTGCTAGGTATTGAAGCACCCCTAAGGACTTACTTACTCAAGTCTCTCCCCCATACATACACACCACAGGCATATAGTTTATTTATTTTCTTTCCTTCAGACCTTGGTGTCCAGCACCTCTTTGGGTTACTAAATGCTCTGTGGTGATGGTTACTCTTGATAGTGGATTCTCAGCTGATAATCCCGGGTTAGTTAACCCAAGTTACCAGGTGATGAAGCACCCCAAAGAGCTTAGTCATCCAAGTAGATCCCTCACACAGGAGCACCACAGACACATGTCTTAGGGTAAACCATTGGTGCCTAGCCTTATTGCTTACTCTTTTTCTTTTGTTTTTCACTTCCCTTATTCTTTCCCTTTTCTCTTATTAGGATCTTGTTGTTATCTTAGTCTCATGGGTATATCAAAAGTAAAGCATTCAGGATAGATAGTTGTCATCCTAACCTTGTGGTTGAACCAACTTAGCTAACTTATGACTACCCCCAAAGATTCATGAATGCACTTCCACATTATGAGCCCTACTCTGCTCTTTTAAAACATAAAACATTCCCTTCTTCAAACAAATAGACAAGCTTACAAGTAAATAAGGGAAAGATGCAGTGACACTTAAACCAGAATCACAGACCATGCTCAACAACAAGGTAGAGTAAAAAAAACATGTTTAGGCCTCACTGGTAATCATTAATCAAGATTGCATTTGAGCTTCCAATGTTCGAACTGTAAATATATGGAATTAAGTGACAATACAACCTTCAGGTGACAACTTCTAATCACCTTCTTTTCGTTCTCCTCTTGCTCTTTGCTTCCTTGAGTGAAGGGGCACCATAAGGTTCTTGTAAAGTTATTGGAAGTTGCTTGTTCCCAAAGCACTTGAGGAATAATTAGCTTGCATGTGCTTGTGTCTTATGAACTTGATTTGGTGTGTGAACACCAAACTTAGTTCCTTGTTTAGTACACAATCTTGCACATATGCTGATAACTCATATCTTGTTGTTAACAGAACAATGATTAACTAAAGTCTAACTACATCTAAGTGGCTTCCCTCAATTGGTTAGAGCTAGCAATGTGTTTTGGGAGCAGGTGTAATTCTAACTAAATGTCCTTTTGGTGGAACACCAAACTTAGAATTACACTGTCTCTTTTGATTGTTCTGGTGTGAAACACCAAACTTAGCTCCTTGCAATACAGGGGAAACAACTTGTGATTTTTATTGAAATGAAGATGAAAATGACTACCTGAGGTTGGGTTGCCTCCCAACAAAGCGCTTTTTTTATCGTCGCTAGCTCGACGAGTCCTCACTCACTTGAGATGGTATTTCATTCTGGGGTTTTCCCCCATGTTGCCCAGATAATTCTTGAGTCTTTGTCCATTCACTGTAAAAGTCCTTTCTGACCCTTCATCCATGACTTCTATGTGCCCGTACGGCGAGACCTTTGTGACAAGAAAGGGCCCGGACCACCTTGATTTGAGTTTTCCTGGGAACAGTCTTAGTTTGGAATTGTATAGGAGTACTCGCTGCCCCCTTTCGAAACTTCTGGGTGCAAGATGTGAGTCATGTCTTCTCTTTGCCTTCTCCTTGTACATCTTGGTATTCTCATAGGCTTGTGACCTGAATTCCTCCATCTCTTGCAGTTGCAGAATTCTCTTTGCACCAGCAGCAATGCTATCAAAATTTAGTATCTTGATAGCCCATAAAGCTTTGTGTTCTAGCTCCAGTGGTAAGTGACAGGCTTTACCGTACACCAGCTGATATGGGGACATTCCAAGTGGTGTTTTGAATGCTGCTCTGTATGTCCAAAGAGCATCATCCAGCTTCTTTGACCAATTCTTTCTTGATGCACCCACAGTCTTTTCCAAAATTCTCTTTAGTTCTCTGTTGGAGATCTCAGTTTGTCCACTTGTTTGGGGGTGGTAAGGTGTGGCTACCTTGTGTTTTACCCTATATCATAGGAGAATAGCCTCTAATGGTCTGTTACAAAAATGGCTCCCTCCATCACTGATGAGGGCTCTTGGGACTCCAAACCAGCTAAAGATATTCTTCCTGAGGAAGTTCATAACCACCTTGTTATCATTTGTTGGAGTTTCAATTGCCTCCACCCACTTGGAGACATAATCCACAGCTACTAAGATGTACTTGTTTGCATATGAAGTTGGAAATGGCCCCATGAAATCTATTCCCCACACATCAAACAGTTCCAGCTCTAGAATGAAATTTTGTGGCATGGCATTTCTTTTGGGCAAATTTCCCGCTCTTTGGCATTCGTTGCAACTTTTTACCAGTTCTTTGGCGTCCTTGAAAAGGGTTGGCCAAAAGAACCCACTTTGTAGAACCTTTGCTGCAGTTCTGTCCCCTCCAAAGTGGCCTCCATAACTTGAGCTGTGGCAATTCCATAGCACCTCTCGTCCTTCTTCTTCCGAAACACATCTTCTGAGGACTCCATCTGAACACTTCTTGAAGAGATATGGCTCATCCCAGACAAAGTATTTTGCATCATTCATGAGCTTTCTTTTCTGATGTTTATGTATCTCTGGTGGTAAAGCCCCAGTTGCCTTGAAGTTGGCTATGTCTGCAAACCATGGAGCCTTATGAACTATCATCAACTGCTCATCAGGGAAGAGCTCGTTCACTTGGACTGTGTTTGGTTTATGTCTTAAAATTATGAAGACATAGACACAAATACACAAGAGTATATAGACACAAGAAGACATTAATTTTGTATTCTGTTTGATAATTAAGACATGGACAGAACACACCATTCACAATTTTATTAAAAAGTCAATTTTACCCCATTCATTCCAGTATCACCATCACCACTTCTGGCTTTTCATACCCCTTCAAAATCATCACAATTTACCATGGCATCATCATCTTCAAGACCAACACAGATTTTTTCTAATTTTTGGTAATTCTTCATCCAAAATAAAATCAACCTCATAAACATAAAGAATTTACCCAAAATTGCTAAAAATTAGCATAACAAACACAAATCTCTATCAATCCAAATACAGAATAAGTTATCACCTCATCCATGGCAAAGAACACCACAAATAAAATTTAATCCGAAATTTAATATTTATAAAATAAACAAAAATGCTTCAATAACATTCTAATTGAATAATACAAACATTCAAATATTTTATTAAAAAAGTTTTAAAACAAATACAAATTGAATCTGAGAGTAGAATAAGGCAACAGAGTAAATGAAAAAAAAAAGAAAGAAGTGGAGAAGAATGAAAAGAAGATGAAAATGAGGAAAGATGAAAGGACAGGACCAAAAAAAGAAAGAAGTGGAGAAGAATGAAAAGAAGATGAAGAGAAGAAGAACAAAATACGAATGGGGGAGAGCGTCTTCGTTGTTACACGGTCGTTGTTGATGCTGATCGAAGGGTGAGGCAGAGAGACTTTCTTATTTGCGGTGACGCCACCTGCAAGGAGAAAACAGAAGACAAACAGTGCCGCCAAAGAGAGGATGGAAGCGACGCCATTGAAACCCAAATCGGGCAACAACAATGGAGGCTGAGAGAGGAAACGAAGAATGGTTGAAGAAAAAAAAATTAGGTTGAAGGGATAAAATGGTAAAAATTTTCCATGTCTCAACTTAAAAAGAAGTGTCTCAACTAATTAGACACAAAATACATGTTTTTTGTGGGTATCTTTGTGTCACCGTGTCTTTCTTAATTTGTGTCTCACGTGCCAAACAAAGAACACGTCCCACCGTGTCTCTGTCTTTGGCATACACAGACATCAACCAAACGGTGCCTTGAGTATCATGTGCCCCACCTCCATCCTGAGGGATTCTGGAGAGGTGATCTGCTAGCTTGTTCTCCACTCCTTTCTTGTCTCTGATTTCAATATCAAATTCCTGCAACAATAAGATCCATCTTATTAGTCTTGGTTTCGATTCCTGCTTAGCAAACAAATATTTTAAGTGCTGTGTGATCTGTGAAAACAATCACTTTTGCACCAATGAGGTATGATCTAAACTTGTCAAATGCGAAGACTATTGCCAACAGTTCCTTTTCGGTTGTGGTATAATTTCTTTGAGCATCATTAAGGACCTTGCTGGCATAGTATATCACATGGACTAAGCTATCTTTTCTCTGTCCTAACACTGCCCCTATTGCATAATCAGATGCATCACACATTAGTTCAAAAGGTAAGTTCCAATCAGGTGGGGAGATGATAGGTGCAGAGGATAGCCTCATTTTCAAGTTCTTAAAAGCCAACATGCATGTTTCATCGAAGACAAATGGTGTGTCAGCTACAAGGAGATTGCTTAAGGGCTTTGCTATCTTTGAAAAATTCTTAATAAACCTTCTGTAAAAACCTGCATGCCCTAAAAAGCTCCTAATTGCCTTGACATCACCGGGTGGAGGAAGTTTTTCAATAATTTCCACTTTAGCTCTGTCCACCTCAATACCCTGGTTAGAAACCTTATGACCAAGGACTATTCCTCCTGTCACCATGAAGTGACATTTTTCCCAGTTCAAAACCAGATTGGTCTCTTGACATCTCTTCAATACCAGGGCTAGGTGATGTAGGCAACTAGGAAAAGAATCTCCAAATACTGAAAAATCATCCATAAAAACTTCAATGAATTTCTCTATCATGTCTGAGAAGATAGAAAGCATGCAGCATTGGAACGTTGCAGGTGCATTACATAGCCCAAATGGCATGCGTCTATAAGCAAACACTCCATATGGGCATGTGAAGGAGGTTTTCTCTTGGTCTCTAGGATCAACCACTATTTGGTTATATCCTGAATAGCCATCGAGAAAACAATAAAATGCATGGCCTGCAAGTCGTTCCAACATCTGGTCCATGAATGGAAGCGGGAAATGATCATTTCGTGTAGCTTCATTGAGTTTTCTGTAGTCTATGCACATCCGCCATCCAATGACGGTCCTTGTAGGAATTAATTCGTTCCTCTCATTCGGAACTACAGTTATTCCTCCCTTCTTTGGGACAACATGTACAGGGCTGACCCATGGGCTGTCTGAGATAGGGTATATCACCCCTCCCTGCCATAACTTCATAACCTCTTTCTGCACCACCTCTTTCATAATTGGGTTCAGCCTCCTTTGAGATTGAATGGATGGTTTGGCATCTTCTTCTAGCAGTATCTTGTGCATGCATATGGCTGAGCTTATTCCTTTCAGGTCAGCAAGAGTCCATCCAATGGCATCCTTGTGCCTCCGCAGTACTTGGAGTAGTTCATCCTTTTGATCCTGGTTGAGGGATGAGCTTATGATTACTGGGTAACTTCCGTTTTTCCCCAAATATGCATATTTGAGAGTAGGTGGCAGTACTTTGAGCTCCAGCTTTGGTGCCTCTGACTTTTGATTTTCCACCTTGGGCGCTTCTTGTTTATGAATTTCTGTTGCTGTAACCTCTTCACTGGATTCATATTCCTCCCCTACTACCCTCTCTGGCTCTTCAGGTTCTTCTTCCTCAAAGTCCTCATGTACTTCTTCCTCAAGCGCATCTAACCTCATGCATTCCCCGAATTGCTCTGGTGGGTAACTCATGGCCTTGAATACGTTGAAGGTCATCTCTTCATTGTGTAATCTCAAGGTGAGGTCACCTTTTTGGACGTCAATGACAGCTCCTGCAGTGGCCAAAAAGGGCCTCCCCAGGATAATGGAAGCCTTGGGTTCCTCTTGCATATCTAGGACCACAAAATCTGCTGGGAATATAAACTCTCCCACCTTTACCAACAAATCCTCTACTATGCCGTGAGGGAACTTGAATGATCGGTCTGCCAATTGTAGGGCCATCTTTGTTGGTTTAGCCTCTTCGATCTTCATGTTCCTCATCATAGCTACTGACATCAAATTGATGCTGGCTCCTAGGTCACAAAGAGCCTTCTCTACCATGATCTCACCTATGACACAGGGGATCTGAAAACTCCCTGGATCCTTCAATTTCTGGGGTAATTTGTGCTGAATGATAGCATTGCATTCTTCGGTCAGTATCACAGTTTCGTTGTTCTTCCAGCTTCTCTTCTTAATCATGAGCTCCTTTAAGAACTTGGCATAGAGAGGCATTTGTTCTATTGCTTCAGCAAAGGGTATGTTGATTTGTAGCTTTTTGAAGATTTCTAAAAATCTCAAAAATTGGTTGTCATCCCCCTTTTTCTTCAATTGCTGAGGGTATGGAACTCTCGGGACATCCAGCTTCAGCTTCCCTTCTTCTTTTTGACTTTTAGAAGTTGGGCTCTGATCTCCATCTTGCCTTTCTCCTTCGTCAATTGACTCTTCTTCTAGTTTCTTTTGGTCAAATCCCTTCAGTTCCTTCCCACTCCTTAGAGTGATAGCTTGACACTCCTCCTTTTTACTTCTGTTGTTACGATAAGTCCGATTGAATAGGTAACCAACTTGTGTTTCAAGCTTCTCAATGGCAGCATCTTGGTTCTGCATATTTGACTGCACTTCCTCTCGGAATGCTTTACTGTCTTGGATGTCTCTGCATATGCTCTCAAGCAGGGTTTCAATTTTAGAGATTTGGTCATTAAATAAGGAATGGGCTGTATTGTTGTTGGGGTTGTGACATCTCTGGTCTTGGCCTTGGTCTTGTTGATTACCCCACCCAAAGTTTGGGTGATTCCTCCATCCAGGGTTGTAGGTCTTGGAGTATGGATCATGGTTGTATCTAGGTGAATTCCCAATGTAGTTGGCTTGCTCCTGAGTGCCTTCTTCCTCTTCACTTGCTTCCTCTTGAGTTGAAGTGGTGATTGCTGCCACTTGACTTCTCTCCATCTTCTTGGTGAGGTCAGCTAGCTGCTTGGTGATGAGCTTGTTTTGAGCAAGCAGAGCATCTACATTGTTCAGCTCCATTAGTCCTCTAGTATTCCCTCTTTCGGAAGCATAGAAGTAGTCATTCTCAGCTACAGTTTCAATGACATCTATGGCTTCCTCAATGGTCTTCTTCTTGTTCAAAGAACCTCCGAATGAATGGTCTACGGCCTTCTTAGATTCATATGATAGTCCTTCATAGAAAATGTGTAGCTGCACCCATTCATTGAACATATCAGATGGACATCTCCTTGTTAGGTCTTTAAACCTCTCCCATGCTTCATATAGAGTCTCACCATCTTGTTGCCTGAAAGTTTGGACCTCAGCTCTCAGCCGATTGACTCGTTGAGGGGGGTAAAATCTTGCTAAGAACTTGTTCATAACATCATCCCAAGTTGTCAAGCTCTCCTTTGGAAAAGACTCCAACCACTTGGTTGCCTTGTCTCTGGGAGAGAATGGGAACAACAACAGTCTATAGGCGTCTGGTTGAACGCCATTGGACTTCACTGTGTCACATATTCTCAGGAATGTGTTTAAGTGTTGGTTGGGGTCTTCTTGAACACCTCCTCCGAACGAGCAATTGTTCTGAACGAGGGTGATGAGCTGTGGCTTTAGTTCAAAGTTGTTGGCATGGATGGTTGGTTTTTGGATGCTGCTTCCGCAATTCCCTGGGTTTGGGTTGATGTAAGAGCCCAAGACTCTTCTATCTTCCCCACCAGGATTTGCTCTACCTCCTTCACCATGGTTGTGAACCTCTTCCTCACGATGGTCTTCCATGGTTGTTTCAAAGTATTCTTCACAGTGTTCCTCCTCTTCTTCAGCACCCACTA
The DNA here is from genome assembly GCF_003086295.3 of Arachis hypogaea. Lineage (NCBI taxonomy): Eukaryota > Viridiplantae > Streptophyta > Magnoliopsida > Fabales > Fabaceae > Arachis > Arachis hypogaea. The sequence goes on from NC_092044.1 coordinate 71,597,752, forward strand.
CACGTTTTTCTTTTGCCTCCCTTCTTAATCTTAAGAAGGTTCTCTCAGGTTCAAAATCAAAGGAAGTTGAAGCTCCGCTTCTTCTCCCTGTCATACAACCAACAGAGTACAAGCAAGAAAAGCAATACAGAAAGTATCTTGTTAGAATTACTTGTTAGTGTCAATGATGCAATATATCAAAAAATTAGTGGGTTAGTGAACTGAATTGTAAATAGCAAAGAAAAACTAAAAAACAGGGGAGGGGAAGAATTAAACTAAGATGGAAAGCAAATTAACCAAACAGAAAATTAAATCAAACAAAATACAAATGCTCAATCTAGTGATCCTCTAACGTAATCATTGTCGATGCATAATCAATCCCCGGCAACGGCGCCATAAACTTGATCGGGGTAAAACTTGTCTCTCAACAAATTCTCATTCGGCAAGTGTACCGAATTTGTCGTCAAGTAAAAACTCACAATAGAGTGAGGTCGAATCCCACAGGGATTGATTGATCAAGCAACTTTAATTAGAGGAATGATCTAGTTGAGCAAATCCATGAATAGAGTTGATAATTGCAGAAATTAAAATGGCAGAAAAGTAAATGACTGAAAGTAAATAGCAGAATTGTAAATGGGAATGGGGGAATTGCTCATAAAAGTAAATTGCAGAAAATAAAGAGAATGGGTAAGATCAGAAATGGGGAGTTCATTGGGCTTAGGAGATGTTGCATTCTCCGGATCAATTTCATTTTCATCTCTTCCTCAATCAACGCACTCATTGATCTACTTGGCAATCTTAAGTGATTGAATCACAATTTCTTGCAATTCAATCTCTCAAATCTTGATCAATAGCCAATTCCTTGGTCAATTGCTCATGAGAAGAGATGAAGTGTGGTCACTGATTATACCACATGCACTTCCCAAATCAAATGCTTAGAGGGTTATAGCCACATACCCATCCACACTCAATTTGGTCCAGCATGAGAAAGCATTTCTAGCTAATCTCTTCATTCCTCTTTCAAGGATCCGAAGAGATCCATGTTTGAATAGCTTCTTTTCCAAGATCACTATCCAATTGGATGAAAATCGAAGGCTTTCAAGTAAAATCAAAAGGAAAGATAGAAGAAGAATAAGAAAATTAGTATTGATCCATCAAATTACAACAGAGCTCCCTAACCCAATGAAAGGGGTTTAGTTGTTCATAGCTCTAGAAATCAAAATCAAAGATGGAGAATACATCATAAAGCTAGAATTGCAAAGAAAGTAAATACAAAGAGTAGTTCTCTTTTCTAGCTCCTCCCCCAAAAGCTCCTCTCTATTTCAAAACTACTCCTATATATACTACTATTCTCAGCTTCTAGTTAGCTCTTCAAGTCTTGGGCCTTTGGATCTTTGAGCTCGAAGCAGTTCTTTTCTTCAATTGGGCTTGGCTTACTTGCAGAGAGAAAGTGTGAAGTGGGCAGAGACTTTAGCTCAAGACGTTAGGGGTGTTTAACATTTAATGAAAATACAAGTTCGAGAACATTAGTGACACTTAACATTGTCACTAACGTTGCCATGCACCCCTTTGCCTCACGTTAGAGCCCACGTTAACTGGGTTAACGTGGCTTTTACCGTTGCCTTGTTAGTCTTCGAGAACGTTAGTGACACTCAACATTGTCACTAACGTTCAAGTGTGCCCCTAGGTCTCACGTTAGAGTCCACGTTAACTAGGTTAACGTGGCTTCTAACGTGGCTTTTGCCAACCTTCGAGAACGTTAGTGACACTCAACATTGTCACTAACGTTCAAGTGTGCCCCTAGGTCTCACGTTAGAGTCCACGTTAACTACGTTAACGTGGCTTCTAACGTGGCCATTCTTAGCCATCCCAACGATAGTGACAATGTTGAGTGTCACTAACGTTGGCTCATTCTTCATTCCTCATCGTTAGCTTCCACGTTAACCAAGTTAACGTGGAAGTTAACGTGGCTCTTGGGGGTTATGTGGTTGCTCCAACGTTAGTGACAATGTTGAGTGTCACTAATGTTGTCGACAACTCTCCATCTCTTATGTTAGCTCCCACGTTAACCAAGTTAACGTGGGAGTTAACGTGGCTCTTTGCACCTTAGGCCAACGTTAGTGACAATGTTGAGTGTCACTAACGTTGGCTTCTCTTCCCCCTTTAACGTTAGAGGCCACGTTAACTAGGTTAACGTGGCTCTAACGTGGCCATTTGTGAACAATTGCCAACGTTAGTGACAATGTTAAGTGTCACTAACGTTGGCTCAACTTCTCTTCTCCACGTTAGAGTTCACGTTAACTTAGTTAACGTGACTCTTTAACGTGGGCATTGATGGCTTTTGAGAGTGTTTTTGGCAATCACTTTTCTCCTTAACTTTGCAAGTTACCTCCCATTCCTTACTTCCTTTGGTCCTGAAATCAAGCAATAGAATGCATCAAAGTTCTAGTCCAAGTCATGGGTAATGCAATATACAATTTTGTCATTAAAATCATGCAAAATCCTCATGAAATAATGTAAAATGCACAATGTATGCTTGAATCAAGGTCTGAGTGAATATCTGCCCAAAACTAACTTATTTCCTAAGAAAATGCATGAAATTACCTAAAAACAGTAAAGAAAAGGTCAGTGAAACTGGCCAAAATGCCCTGGCATCAGGAACCTCCCAACACCAAACTTAGAGTTTGATGTGGGGGTTAAACACCAAACTTAGAATTCGGTTGTGGCTTCCCAACACCAAACTTAGAGTTTGACTGTGGGGACTCTGTTTGACTCTGTTTTGAGAGAAGCTCTTCATGCTTCCTCTCCATGGTTACAGAGGGATATCCTTGAGCCTTAAACACAAGAGATTCTTCATTCACTTGAATGATCAATTCTCCTCTGTCAACATCAATCACAGCATTTGCTGTGGCTAGGAAGGGTCTGCCATGGATGATGGATTCATCCATGCACTTCTCAGTCTCTAGGACTATGAAATCAGCAGGGATGTAATGTTCTTCAATTTTTACCAGAACATCCTCTACAAGTCCATAGGCTTGTTTTCGTGAATTGTCTGCCATCTCTAGTGAGATTTTTGTAGCTTGTACCTCAAAGATCCCTAGCTTCTCCATTACAGAGAGAGGCATAAGGTTTATGCTTGACCCTAGGTCACACAGAGCCTTCTCAAAGGTCATGGTGCCTATGGTACAAGGTATTGAAAACTTCCCAGGATCCTGTCTCTTTTGAGGTAATCTCTGCCTAGTCAAGTCATCCAGTTCTTTGGTGAGCAAAGGAGGTTCATTCTCCCAAGTCTCATTACCAAATAACTTGTCATTTAGCTTCATGATTGCTCCAAGGTACTTGGCAACTTGCTCTTCAGTGATATCTTCATCCTCTTCAGAGGAAGAATACTCATCAAAGCTCATGAATGGCAGAAGTAAATCCAATGGAATCTCTATGGTCTCAGTGTGAGCCTCAGATTCCCATGGTTCCTCATTAGGGAACTCATTGGAGGCCAGTGGACGTCCATTGAGGTCTTCCTCAGTGGCGATCACTGCCTCTTCCTCCTCTCCAAATTCGGCCATGTTGATGGCCTTGCACTCTCCTTTTAGATTCTCTTCTGTATTACTTGGAAGAGTACTAGGAGGGAGTTCAGTAACTTTCTTACTCAGCTGACCCACTTGTGCCTCCAAGTTTCTAATGGAGGACCTTGTTTCAGTCATGAAACTTTGAGTGGTTTTAATTAGATCAGAGACCATGGTTGCTAAGTCAGAGTGACTCTACTTAGAATTCTCTGTCTGTTGCTGAGAAGATGATGGAAAAGGCTTGCCATTGCTAAACCTGTTTCTTCCACCATTATTGTTGTTGAAACCTTGTTGAGGTCTCTGTTGATCCTTCCATGAGAGATTTGGATAATTTCTCCATGAAGGATTATAGGTGTTTCCATAGGGTTCTCCCATGTAATTCACCTCTTCCATTGAAGGGTTCTCATAATCATAAGCTTCTTCTTCAGATGAAGCATCCTTAGTACTGCCTGGTGCAGCTTGCATTCCAGACAGACTTTGAGAAATCATATTGACTTACTGAGTCAATATTTTGTTCTGAGCCAGTATGGCATTTAGAGTATCAATCTCAAGAACTCCTTTCTTCTGATTCGTCCTATTGTTCACAGGATTCCTTTCAGAAGTGTACATGAATTGGTTATTTGCAACCATTTCAATGAGTTCTTGAGCTTCTGCAGGCGTCTTCTTCAGATGAAGAGATCCTCCAGCAGAGCTATCTAATGACATCTTGGACAGTTCAGACAGACCATCATAGAAGATACCTATGATGCTCCATTCAGAAAGCATGTCAGAGGGACACTTTCTGATCAATTGTTTGTATCTTTCCCAAGCTTCATAGAGGGATTCACCTTCCTTCTGTCTGAAGGTTTGGACTTCCACTCTAAGCTTACTCAATTTTTGAGGTGGAAAGAACTTTGCCAAGAAGGCATTGACTAGCTTTTCCCAAGAGTTCAGGCTTTCTTTAGGTTATGAGTCCAACCATATTCTAGCTCTGTCTCTTACAGCAAAAGGGAATAGCATAAGTCTGTAGACCTCAGGGTCAACTCCATTGGTCTTGACAGTGTCACAGATTTGCAAGAATTTAGCTAAAAACTGATGAGGATCTTCCAATGGAAGTCCATGGAACTTGCAATTCTGTTGCATTAGAGAAACTAATTGAGGCTTAAGCTCAAATTTGTTTGCTCCAATGGCAGGGATAGAGATGCTTCTCCCATAGAAGTCGGGAGTAGGTGCAGTGAAGTCACCCAGCACCTTCCTTGCATTGTTGGCATTGTTGTTGTTTTCGGCTGCCATGTCTTCTTCTTTGAAGATTTCTGTTAGGTCCTCTACAGAGAGTTGTGCTTTAGCTTCTCTTAGCTTTCGCTTCAAGGTCCTTTCAGGTTTAGGGTCAGCCTCAACAAGAATGCTTTTGTCTTTGCTCCTGCTCATATGAAAGAGAAGAGAACAAGAAAATATGGAATCCTCTACGTCACAGTATAGAGATTCCTTGAGGTGTCAGAGGAATAGAAGGAGGAGGTAGAAGAATTAGGATGTGAGAAGAAGGGAAGAAATTTTCGAAAATAAGTTAAAAGATTTTGAAAAAGAATTTTGAAAATTGATTGATGATTTTCGAAAACTAAGATTGAGAAAGAAGTAAAGTGATTTTTGAAAAAGATTTTGAAATTAGAAATCAAAAAATATGATTGAAAACTATTTTTGAAAAAAGATGTGATTAAGAGGATATGATTGAAAATATATAGTTTTAAAAAGATATGATTGAGAAGATATGATTGAAAAACAATTTAAAAAGATTTGATTTTTAAAATCAATGACTTGGCTAACAAGAAAAGATATGATTCAAACATTAAACCTTTCTCAACAGAAAAGGCAACATACTTGAAATGTTGAATCAAATCATTAATTGTTAGCAAGTATTTTTGAAAATGGAAAGAAATTGATTTTGAAAATATATGATTGAAAAGATATGATTTGAAAAAGATTTGATTTTGAAAAATTTTGAAAACTTGAAAAAATTTGAATTGAAAACAAAATCTTCCCTCTTGTGCCATCCTGGCATTAAACACCCATAATGGTATACATTCTGGCGTTTAACGCCCAAAATGCTACCCTTTTAGGCGTTAAACGCCCAGCCAGGTATCCTGGCTGGCGTTTAAATGCCAGTTTTCCTTCTTCACTGGGCGTTTTGAACGCCCAGCTTTTTCTGTGTAATTCCTCTGCTGTATGTTCTGAATCTTCAATTCTCTGTATTATTGACTTGAAAAGACACAAATTAAAAATTATTTTTTGGATTTTTAATAATGAGGAATAATCAAAATGAAACTAAGATCAAATAAACAATGCATGCAAGACACCAAACTTAGAAGTTTGTATACTACTGACACCAACAAGTTGAGAATGCATATGAGAAACAACAAAACACTCAAGACAAGAGAATTTAAAGATCAGAACAATGAAATCATCAAGAACAACTTGAAGATCAATGAAGACACATGATTGAATTCAAAGAATGCATGTAATTGACACCAAACTTAAAATGAGACACTAGACTCAAACAAGAAATATTTTTGGTTTTTTATGATTTTGTAATTTTTTTTGTTTTTTCGAAAATTATATGGAGAAGAAAATAAAGAGATTCAAAATTTTTAATAAGAATTCCAGGAATCATGTAATGTTAATCTAAAGCTTCAGTCTAAAGGAATTAGACATGGCTAGCCAAGCTTCAGCAGGACATTGTATTCAACAGCTAAATTGATGAAGATCAATCAGCTTTGGTGATGATAAGAACATCACCTTGAAACACTAGAATTCATTCTTAAAAATTTTGAAAAATACCTAATCTAAGCAACAAGATGAATCGTCAGTTGTCCAAACTCAAACAATCCCCGGCAATGGCGCCAAAAACTTGGTGCAAGAAATTGTGATCATCAATGGCGCCATCAACATGATACGCTCAATTGCAATCTCAACTCTTTATCACAACTTCGCACAACTAACCAGCAAGTGCACTGGGTCGTCCAAGTAATAAACCTTACGCGAGTAAGGGTCGATCCCACGGAGATTGTTGGTATGAAGCAAGCTATGGCCATCTTGTAAATCTCAGTCAGGCAAATTCAAATGGTTATGAATGATTTATGAATAAAGCATAAAAGAAAGATAGAGATACTTATGCAATTCATTGGTGAGAAATTCAGATAAGCGTATGGAGATGCTTTGTCCCTTCCGTCTCTCTACTTTCCTACTGTCTTCATCCAATCCTTCTTACTCCTTTCCATGGCAAGCTGTATGTAGGGTTTCACCGTTGTCAATGGCTACCTCCCATCCTCTCAGTGAAAATGTTCAACGCGCTCTGTCACAGCATGGCTATTCAGCTGTCGGTTCTCGATCATGTCGGAATAGAATCCAGTGATTCTTTTGCGTTTGTCATCATGCCCAACAATCGTGAGTTTGAAGCTCGTCACAGTCATTCAATCCCTGAATCCTACTCGGAATACCACAGACAAGGTTTAGACTTTTCAGATTCTCATGAATGCCGCCATCAATTCTAGCTTATCCCACGAAGATTCTGATTAAGGAATCTAAGAGATATGCGTTCGGTCTAAGGTAGAACGGAAGTGGTTGTCAGTCACGCGTTCATAGGTGAGAATGATGATGAGTGTCACGGATCATCACATTCATCATGTTGAAGTGCAACGAATATCTTAGAATAAGAATAAGCTGAATTGAATAGAAAATAGTAGTAATTGCATTAAAACTCGAGGTACAGCAGAGCTCCACACCCTTAATCTATGGTGTGTAGAAACTCCATCGTTGAAAATACAAAAGTGATCAAGGTCCAGGCATGGCTGAATGGCCAGCCTCCACAAAAGACATATGAATTCGAAAATAGGGAAAAGGACCAGATATGTGGTCAAAAGACACTAGTACAATAGTAAAAAATTCTATTTATACTAAAACTAGCTACTAGGGTTACAGAGATAAGTGATTGATGCAGAAATCCACTTTCGGGTCCCACTTGGTGTGTGCTTGGGCTGAGCTTGAGCTTTATACATGCAGAGGCTTATTTTGGAGTTAAACGCCAAGTTGTAACATGTTTTTGGCGTTTAAGTCTGGTTTGTGACGTGTTTCTAGCGTTTGACTCCAGAATGCAGCATGGAACTGGCGTTGAATGCCAGTTTGTGTCATCTAATATCGAATAAAGTATGGACTATTATATATTGCTGGAAAGCTCTAGATGTCTAATTTCCAACGCCGTTAAAAGCGCGCCATTTGGAGATCTTTAGCTACAGAAAATTTATTTCGAGTGCAGGGAGGTCAGAATCCAACAACATCAGTAGTCCTTTGACAGCCTTTTATCAGAGTTTTGCTCAGGTCCCTCAATTTCAGCCAGAAAATACCTGAAATCACAGAAAAACACATAAACTCATAGTAAACTCCAGAAATATAAATTTTACATAAAAACTAATAAAAAAAATCCCTAAAAGTAGCTAGATCCTACTAAAAACTATCTAAAAACAATGCCAAAAAGCGTATAAATTATCCGCTCATCACAACACCAAACTTAAATTGTTGCTTGTCCCCAAGCAACTGAAAATCAATTAGGATAAAAAGAAGAGAATATACTATAAATCCCAAAAAATCAATGAATATTAGTTCTAATTAGATGAGCGGGACTTGTAGCTTTTTGCTTCTGAACAATTTTGGCATCTCACTTTCTCCTTTGAAGTTTAGAATGATTGGCTTCTATAGGAACTCAGAATTTTGGATAGTGTGATTGATTCTTCTAGTTAAGTATGTTGATTCTTGAACACAGCTACTTGTATGAGTCTTGGTCGTGGCCCTAAGCACTTTGTTTTCCAGTATTACCACCAGATACATAAATGCCACAGACACATAACTGGTGAACCTTTTCAGATTGTGACTCAGTGGTGGACGAAATTGTGATACAAGAGTTCCAGGCACTGTTAGAGAAGCTTTTTCTTTCCACAACTCCGTTCAACTTAACCAGCAAGTGTACTAGGTCATCCAAGTAATACCTTACGTGAGTAAAGGTCGATCCCACAGAGATTGTTGGTATGAAGCAAGCTATAGTCACCTTGTAAATCTCAGTTAGGCAGATTAAATTGGTTTATGATGAGTTCGAAAATTAATAATAAATAGACAATAAAAAGGGATAGAAATACTTATGTAAATCAATAGTGGGAATTTCAGATAGGCGTATGGAGATGTTGTGCTCCTCTCGAATTTCTACTTTCTTATTACATTCATCCAATCCTTCCTACTCCTTTCCATGGCAAGCTGTATGTAGGGCATCACCGTTGTCAATGGCTACATCCTATCCTCTCAGTAAAAATGTTCCTATGCTCTATCACAGCACGGCTAATCATCTGTCGATTCTCAATCAGGTTGGAATAGAATCCTTGATTCTTTTGCGTTTGTCATCACGCCCAGCCTTCAGGAGTTTGAAGCTCGTCACAGTCATTCAATCCCAGAATCCTACTCGGAATACCAAAGACAAGGTTTAGACTTTCCGGATCCTCATGAATGCCGCCATCTATCTAACTTATACCACGAAGATTCTGTTGGGGAATTTAAGAGATATGTGCCCAGTCTAGAGTAGAACGGAAGTGGTTGTCAGTCACGCACGTTCATAGGTGAGAATGATGATGAGTGTCACGGATCATCACATTCATCAAGTTGAAGTGCAACGTATATCTTGGAATAAGAATAAAAGAGAATTGAATAAAAGGTAATGATAATTGTATTAAAACTTGAGGTACAGCAGAGCTCCACACCCTTAATCTATGGTGTGCAGAAACTCCACTGTTGAAAATACATAAGTGAAAGGTTCAGGCATGGCCGAATGGCCAGCCCCCTGAATGTGATCAATAGCCTCCTAAGATGAAGAATAAAACAAAACTGAGACCAAAGATGAAACGTGGTCAAAAAGACGACTAATACACTAGTAAAAAGTCTTATTTATACTAAACTAGCTACTAGGGTTTACATGAGTAAGTATTTGATGCATAAATTCACTTCCGGGGCCCACTTGGTGTATGTTTGGGCTGAGCTTGATCTATCCACGAGCTGAGGCTTCTCTTGGAGTTGAACTCCAAGTTATAACGTGTTTTGGGCGTTCAACTCCGGATCATGACGTGTTTCTGGGGTTTAGACAGCAGCATGTACTTGGCGTTCAACGCCAAGTTACGTCATCAATTTCCGAATAAAGTATGAACTATTATATATTTCTGGAAAGCTCTGGATGTCTACTTTCCAACGCCGTTAAGAGCGCGCCAATTGGAGTTCTGTAGCTCCAGAAAATCCATTTTGAGTGCAGGGAGGTCAGATTCCAACAGCATTAGCAGTCCTTTTGTCAGCCTTTTTCAGAGTTTTGCTCAAGTCCCTCAATTTCAGCCAGAAATTATCTGAAATCACAGAAAAACACACAAACTCATAGTAAAGTCCAGAAATGTGAATTTAACATAAAAACTAATGAAAACATCCCTAAAAGTAGCTTGAACTTACTAAAAATTACCTAAAAACAATGCCAAAAAGCGTATAAATTATCCGCTGATCACTCAGCTTTGCTAAAGTCCCCAGTTAGAGGTGTCCAGAGCTCTTAAGCACACTCTTTTTGCTTTGGATCACGACTTTAACCACTCAGTCTCAAGCTTTTCACTTGGACCTGCATGCCACAAGCACATGGTTAGGGACAGCTTGATTTAGCCACTTAGGCCTGGACTTTATTTCCTTGGGCCCTCCTATCCATTGATGCTCAAAGCCTTGGATCCTTTTTACCCTTGCCTTTTGGTTTTAAGGGCTATTGGCTTTTTCTGCTTGCTTTTTCTTTTTCTTTTTGTATTTTTTTTGCCACTTTTTTTCCACAAGCTTTTGCTATTCACTGCTTTTTCTTGCTTCAAGAATCAAATTTATGATTTTTCAGATTATCAATAACATTTTTCTTTGTTCATCATTCTTTCAAGAGCCAACAATTTTAACATTCATAAACAACAAGATAAAAAATATGCACTGTTCAAGCATTCATTCAAAAAATAAAAAGTATTGTCACCACATCAATATAATTAAACTAATTTCAAGGATAAATTCGAAACTCGTGTACTTCTTGTTCTTTTGAATTAGGAAAATTTTTCATTTAAGAGAGGTGAAGGATTCATGGAATTATTCATAGCCTTAAGACATAGTTACTATATACTAATGATCATGAAGTAGAGACACAAAACATAAACAAACATATAGCATAAAAACCGAAAAAAAAAACAATAGAGAAATAAGAACAAGGAATGAGTCCACCTTAATTGATCCATATTTTAACTCAAATCTTCTAGAGAAGTGTTGAGTTGTTCCCAATAGTTGTTGGGAGGAAAGTGCATCCCTTGAGGCATCTCCGGGATTTCTTGGTGATGAGCTTCCTCATGCGTCTCTTGGGATCCATGAGTGGGCTCTCTTGTTTGTTCCATCCTCTTCTTAGTGATGGGCTTATCCTCCTCAATGGGGATGTCTCTTTCTATGATAACTCCAGCTGAGTAACATAGATGGCAAATAAGATGAGGAAAAACTAACCTTGCCATGGTGGAGGACTTTTCGGCTATTTTGTAGAATTCAAGGGAGATGACTTCATGAACTTCTACTTCCTCTCCATTAATGATGCTATGAATCATGATGGCCCGATCCACAGTAACTTCGGATCGATTGCTAGTGGGGATGATGGAGCGTTGGATGAACTCCAACCATCCTCTAGCCACAGGCTTGAGGTCCAGTCTTCTTAATTGAACTGGCTTGCCTTTGGAGTATCTTTTCCATTGAGCTCCTTCCACACATATGTCCATAAGGACTTGGTCCAACCTTTGATCAAAGTTGACCCTTCTAGTGTAGGAGCGTGCATCTCCTTGCATCATGGGCAAGTTGAATGCCAACCTCATATTTTCTGGACTGAAATCTAAGTATTTCTCCCGAACCATTGTAAGATAATTCTTTAGATTCGGGTTCACACTTTGATCATGGTTCCTAGTGATCCATGCATTGGCATAGAACTCTTGAACCATTAAGATTCTAACTTGTTGAATGGGGTTGGTCAGAACTTTCCAACCTTTTCTTTGGATCTCATGTCGGATCTCTGGATACTCATTTTTCTTAAGTTTGAAAGGGACCTCGGGGATCACCTTCTTCTTGGCCACAACTTCATAGAAGTGGTCTTGATGGGCTTTGGAGATGAATCTCTCCATCTTCCATGACTCGGAGCTGGAAGCTTTTGTCTTCCCTTTCCCTTTTCTAGAGGTTTCTTCAGCCTTAGGTGCCATAGGTGGTTATGGAAAAACAAAAAAGCTATACTTCTACCACACCAAACTTAGAATATTGCTCACCCTCAAGCAAGAGAAGAAAGAATAAATGAAGAAGAAGAAGAAGATATGGAGGGGAGGAAGAGAGGGTTATGTTTCGTCCAAGGAGGAGAAGAGAGGGTTGTGTTGTGTGAAAATGAAGAAGAATGGAGGGGTTTATATAGTGGAGGGAGAGGGTTTAAGGTTCGGCCATATTGGGTGGGTTGGGTGGGAAAAGGGATTTTGAATTTTGAAGGTAGGTGGGGTTTATGGGGAAGAATGGATGGATGTGAGTGGTGAAGAGGTGATAGGGAAGAGAGATTGAGGTGATTTGTGAAGGATTTTTGGGGAAGAGTGTTATTGGATTGTGTGAAGAGGAGAAAAAGTGAGTTGAGGTAGATGGGGATCCTGTGGGGTCCACAGATCCTGAGATGATCCTGTGGAGTCCACAGATCCTGAGGTGTCAAGGATTATCACCCCTGCACTAATGAGGCGTGTAAAACGCCCTCTGCATGCAATCCTGGCATTCAACGCCAAATTGATGCTTGTTTCTGGCATTGGACGCCAGCTTCATGCTTGTTTTGGGCGTTCAAGGCCCATTTGCAGCATGTTTCTGGCATTGAACGCCAGTTCCATGCTTGTTTCTGGCGTTCAGCGCCAGCTCTCCTCGTGGTGTACTCTTGGTGTTTAAATGCCAAGATGCTGCTTGTTTCTGGTGTTCAACGCTAGATTCATGCTCTGTTCTGGCGTTGAACGCCAGCCAGATGCTCCTTACTGGCGTTTAGACGCCAGTAAGCCCTTCCTCTAGGGAGTGCTTTTTCTTCTGCTGTTTTTGATTCTGTTTTTAATTTTAGTATTTATTTCGTGACTCCACATGATCATGAACCTAATAAAACATAAAAGAACAATAAAAGAAAAATAAAAATAAAAATTGGGTTGCCTCCCAATGAGCGCTTCTTTAATGTCAATAGCTTGACAGTGGGCTCTCATGGAGCCTCACAGGTGATCAGGTCAATGTTGTAGACTCCCAACACCAAACTTAGAGTTTGGATGTGGGGATTCAACACCAAACTTAGAGTTTGGCTGCGGCCTCTCAACACCAAACTTAGAATTTGATTGTGGGGGCCTTGTTTGACTCTGTACTGAGAGAAGCTTTTCATGCTTCCTCTCCATGTATACAGAAGAACACCCTTGGGTCTTAAACATAAGGTAGTCCCCATTCAATTGAAGGACTAATTCTCCTCTGTTAACATCTATCACAGCTCCTGCTGTGGCTAGGAAAGGTCTTCTAAGGATGATGCATTCATCCTCCTCCTTCCTAGTGTCTAAGATTATGAAATCAGCAGGGATGTAAAGGCCTTCAACCTTCACTAACATGTCCTCTACCAATCCATAAGCCTATCTTACTGACTTATCTGCCATTTATAATGAGAATATGGCAGGCTATACCTCAATGATCCCCAGCTTCTCCATTACAGAGAGTGGCATAAGATTTATGCCTGACCCTAGGTCACACAGAGCCTTCTCAAAGGTCATGGTGCATATGGTACAGGGTATTAAGAATTTGCCAGGATCTTGTCTTTTTTGAGGTAAAGTTTGCTGAACCTATGTATCCAGTTCACTAATGAGCAAGGGAGGTTCACCTTCCCAAGTCTCATTACCAAACAATTTGGCATTCAGCTTCATGATGGCTCCTAGATATTGAGCAACTTACTCTCCAGTTACATCTTCATCCTCTTCAGAGGAAGAATAGTCTTCAGAGCTCATGAATGGCAGAAGGAGGTTTAATGGGATCTCTATGGTCTCTATATGACCTTCAGATCTCTTTGGGTCCTCAATAGGGAGCTCTTTCTTGCTTGAGAGACGTCCCATGAGGTCTTTCTCATTGGGATTCATGTCCTCTCCTTCCTCCCTAGGTTCGGCCATGTTGATTATGTCTATGGCCTTGCACTCTCTTTTTGGATTCCCTTCAGTATTGCTTGGGAGAGTACTAGGAGGAGTTTCAGTGACTTTCTTACTCAGCTGGCCCACTTGTGCCTCTAAAATTCTTGATGGAGGACCTTGTTTCACTCATGAAACTTAAAGTGGCCTTAGACAGATCAGAGACTATGTTTGCTAAGTTAGAGGGGCTCTATTCAGAATTCTCTGTCTGTTGCTGAGAAGATGATGGAAAAGGCTTGCTATTGCTGAGCCTATTTCTTCCACCATTATTAAAGCCTTGTTGAGGCTTTTGTTGATCCTTCCATGAGAAATTTGGATGATTTCTCCGTGATGAGTTATAGGTGTTTCCATAAGGTTCACCCATGTAATTTACCTCTCCATTGCAGGGTTCTCAGGATCATAAGCTTCTTCTTCAGAAGATGCCTCTTTAGTACTGTTGGATGCATTTTGCCATCCATTCAGACTTTGAGAAATCATGTTGACTTGCTAAGTCAACATTTTGTTCTGAGCCAATATGGCATTCAGAGCATCAATTTCAAGAACTCCCTTCCTCTAAGGCATCCCATTATTCACGGAATTCCTCTCAGAAGTGTACATAAACTGGTTATTTGCAACCATGTCAATAAGTTCTTGAGCTTCTGCAGGCGTTTTATTTAGGTGAATGGATCCACCTGCAGAATGGTCCAGTGACATCTTAGAGAACTCAGATAGACCATAATAGAATATATCCAGAATAGTCCACTCTAAAAGCATGTCAGAAGGAAACCTTTTGGTCATCTACTTGTATCTTTCCCAAGCTTCATAGAGAGAGGTAATTTTAAAAAATTAGAGAGAGGAAAGTAGTTAGGTGATTTTGAAAAAGATAAGATATAGTTAATACAAGCAAAAAGTCAACTAGTTAGTTGAAGAAGATTTGAAAATCAATTTTGAAAAGATAAGAAGTTGGAAAAGACATTTTAAAATCAAATTTTTGAAAAAGATAAAAAGATATGATTGAAAAAGATTTAATTAAAAAGATATGATGGAAAAAATATTTTGAAAAGAATTTGATTTTTAAAATCAAAATTGATTACTTGACTAACAAGAAACTAAAAGATATGATTCTAGAATTTAAAAATTGAACCTTTCTTAATAAGAAAGTAACAAACTTCAAATTTTTGAATCAATCACATTAATTGTTAGTAAAGTTTTCGAAATTTTGAAATAAAGATAAGAAAAAGATTTTGAAAATAATTTTAAAATTTTCGAAAATAATAAAAAAATGAAAAAGATTTTATTTTTGAAAAAGATTTTGAAAAGATAGGATTTTTAAAATTGAAAATTTGACTTGACTTATAAGATATAGTTAAGTTTTAAAAATTTTTGACTAAGTCAACTCAAATTTTTGAAAATTATGAGCAAAATAAGGAAAAGATATATTTTTTTTTGAATTTTTAATGATGAGAGAAAAAAACATAAAAATGACTCACAACATGAAAATTATGAATCAAAACACATGATGCATGCAAGAACACTATGAATATCAAGATGAACACCAAGAATACTTTGAAGATCAAGATGAACATCAAGACTTATTTTTGAAAAATTTTCAAGAAAAGAAAAACATGCAAGACACCAAACTTAGAAATCTTTAATGCTTAGATACTATGAATGCAAAAATGCATATGAAAAACAACAAAAGACACAAAATAAGAAAATTTAAAGATCAAACAAGAAGACTTATCAAGAACAACTTGAAGATCATGAAGAACACCATGCATGAAAATATTGAAAAATGCATAATTTTTAAAAACATGCAATTGACACCCAACTTAAAAATTGACACTATACTCAAACAAGAAACACAAAAATATTTTTGATTTTTTTTTATTTTATAATTTTTTGGATTTTATTTTATATTTTTCGAAAACATATTTTGGACAAAGGAAGTAATGAATCCAAAGTCCTCAATCAGAATTCCAGGAATCATATAATGTTAGTCTAAAGCTCCGGTCCAGGAATTAGACATGGCTTTACAGCCAACCAGGCTTCAACATGTTACATGAAACTCTAGAATTCATTCTTAAAAACAATGACAATTTTCGAAAACAGGTGATAAATTTTTGAAATATTTTTGAAAATTTTTTTAAAATAAAACAAAAAAGAAAATTACCTAATCTGAGCAACAAGATGAACCGTCAGTTGTCCAAACTCGAACAATCCCCGGCA
This sequence comes from Arachis hypogaea, assembly GCF_003086295.3. Taxonomy (NCBI): domain Eukaryota; kingdom Viridiplantae; phylum Streptophyta; class Magnoliopsida; order Fabales; family Fabaceae; genus Arachis; species Arachis hypogaea. The sequence continues at coordinate 71,613,755 of NC_092044.1, forward strand.
ACGGCGTCAAAAACTTGGTGCACGAAATTGTGATCTCTAATAATGGCATTCAACTTGGTATGCGCATCTACTAACTCAGAACTTTCTTCACAAATTCACACAACTAACCAGCAAGTGCACTGGGTCGTCCAAGTAATAAACCTTACGTGAGTAAGGGTCGATCCCACGGAGATTGTTGGTATGAAGCAAGCTATGGTCATCTTGTAAATCTCAGTTAGGCGGATTTAAATAATTATATTGGTTTTCAAAAATAATAATAAATAAAACATAAAATAAATATAAAGATACTTATGTAGATCATTGGTGGGAATTTCAGATAGGCGTATGAAGATGCTGTGCTCCTTCTGAATCTCTGCTTTCCTACTGTCTTCATCCAATCCTTCTTACTCCTTTCCATGGCAAGCTGTATATAGGGTATCACCGTTGTCAATGGCTACATCCCATCCTCTCAGTGAAAATGGTCCAAATGCTCTATCACAGCACGGCTAATCATCTGTTGGTTCTCGATCATGTCGGAATATAATCCATTGATTCTTTTGCGTTTGTCATCACGCCCAACAATCGCGAGTTTGAAGCTCGTCACAGTCATTCAATCCCTGAATCCAACTCGGAATACCACAGACAAGGTTTAGACTTTCCGGATTCTCATGAATGCCACCATCAATTCTAGCTTATACCACGAAGATTCTGATTAAGGAATCTAAGAGATATGCGTTCGGTCTAAGGTAGAACGGAAGTGGTTGTCAGTCACGCGTTCATAGGTGAGAATGATGATAAGTGTCACGGATCATCACATACATCATGTTGAAGTGCAATGAATATCTTAGAATAAGAATAAGCTGAATTGAATAGAAAATAGTAGTAATTGCATTAAAACTCGAGGTACAGCAGAGCTCCACACCCTTAATCTATGGTGTGTAGAAACTCTACCGTTGAAAATACAAAAGTGATCAAGGTCTAGGCATGGCCGAATGGCCAGCCTCCACAAAAGACATATGAATTCGAAAATAGGGAAAAGGACCAGATATGTGGTCAAAAGACACTAGTACAATAGTAAAAAATTCTATTTATACTAAAACTAGCTACTAGGATTACAGAGATAAGTGATTGATGCAGAAATCCACTTCCGAGGCTCACTTGGTGTGTGCTTGGGCTGAGCTTGAGCTTTATACATCCATAGGCTTCTTTTGGAGTTAAACGCCAAGTTGTAACATGTTTTTTGCATTTAACTCTGGTTTGTGACGTGTTTCTGGCGTTTGACTCCAGAATGCAGCATAGAACTGGCGTTGAACGACAGTTTGCATCGTTAAATCTCGAATAAAGTATGGACTATTATATATTGCTGGAAAGCTTTGGATGTCTACTTTCCAACGCCATTAAGAGCGAGCAATTTGGAGTTCTGTAGCTCCAGAAAATTCATTTCGAGTGCAGGGAGGTCAGAATCCAACAGCATCAGCAGTCCTTTGACAGCCTTTTATCAGAGTTTTGCTTAGGTCCCTCAATTTCAGCCAGAAAATACCTGAAATCATAGAAAAACACATAAACTCATAGTAAAGTCCAGAAATATGAATTTTACATAAAAATTAATAAAACATCCCTAAAAGTAGCTAGATCCTACTAAAAACTATCTAAAAACAATGCCAAAAAGCATATAAATTATCCGCTCATCAATCTTCCACCTGGCCCTGAGGGGATGGATGCCTATCAAGAGGCCTCCCTCAAGTGCCAGACATACCAGTTTGACTGGGATTACGTCCTTGGCATAATAGCACAACCTGGCAGCACTTGGATCTATGGACAGCATCAGACTCGACCTAAGAGCATCTCAGCTCCCGCACTTATCTTGAAGGCTCGCGTGTGGGCACAGATTATGTCCCACTATGTATTTCCGAGCACTCATGAGTCCACCTTCACTACAGACATGGCTGTTATTATCTGGTGCATTCTCACAGAGCATCCTCTAAATCTACCAAGGCACATCCGGTAGGCCATGGGGCACGTATAGATTGCGGGTAACCTACCCTTTCCCGCATTAATTTTGGATCTTTTCTCTACAGCTAGAGTTTTCTATAGGGCTGGGAACACCAAAGCCATGATCCCAATGGTTGATCAGTATGTCCCGAATGGGAAGTATATCAGACCCCCAGTACCTTCTGCTAGCTGACATCTTGGCCCATCTCTAGACACTCCTCCTACTTCCGCCCCGCCATCACCCATACTTCATACACCATCCACTACTCAGATGTTCTTTCAGATCCTTTAGAGGTTAGACCGGTAAGACTGGCGGATGGAGCTACTGGAGTGCCGCAACAAGCACCGATACACCTATCTGAAGGAGCTCATTGTTAGTACTCACACTCCACTTCACCTACCAACACCGGGACCCATGACGACCCCGACAGTTGAGGTGATGCTACTAGCCCCACCTTGCTCCTTACTGATGGCACGGAGGCCCGTGCCAAGCTTTAAATGTAGGGAGGTCAATACCTGACTTCTGGAGGTACTCTCTCTCTCTTAACACCAATATGTTACTTTTCTTATGTTAAATAGGATAGATTGCATGATAATAATTGCTTGAATGTATATTCTGCTTGGTTGAAATGATGAGTTTCTCCCCAAGACCTTGTTTAGAGCATTTCACTAATTCAAACTGAATATTTGTGTTAAAACTTGTCTGAAGATTATAATTTGGAACATAATTTATGGCTAAGAACACACAACCTGTAAGATTTTGAGCTTAATTATATGGTTACATTATTTAACCATGATTTTTATTCTTGTGTGTTTTCTTCTCTATTAGTGCAATCTATGGTTTGTTCCATTCTATATGTCCATTGTTTAGTGTATATTCATGCATACATATGATTGAGGCCATCATTTCTTATTAGCTCACTTATCCCAAATAGCCTACCATTTCATCTGACTTTATTTGCCACTTTGAGCCTTTTTGACCCCAATTATTCTTTATGTTACCACATCACTAGCCTTAAGCAGAAAAACAAGTAATTAGCCCAATTGAATCTTTGGTTAGCTTAAGATAGAGATTGTGTGTTAATTAAGTGTGGGAAATTGTGGGAACCGTGGTTGATGAGAATGTGTATTGTTTTATTGACAAATATTGAGAATTTGGGTGATACTCATGTGAAATTATAAAAACCATATGCTTTGATTTACTACGCTCTCAAAAAAAACTAAAGGGGAATAAAATCACCCCAATGTTAAGTTCAAAAAAAAGATCAATGCATATAAAATGAAATAAAAGGAAGTTGAATACATGAGTATATGATAAATATAAAAGTGAGATTATGGGTAGCTAGGCATGAATTTAGACTTATATAGAGTGTGTGTATGTGTTAGGTGATGACCGAAATTCACTACCCACATATAATGAATTTGTTCTTTGGCAAGCGCACCAAATTGTCGTCAAGTAATAACTCACAATGGAGTGGGATTGTATCCACAGAGATTAAAGGACTAAGCAAACAATAGTTGATTAATTAGCCTAGTTAGACTAGCATTAAGGAAATGTAAATGACATGAAAGTAAAGGAAAGTAATAAAGTGCAAGAAAGTAAATGGCAAGAAAAGTAAAGTACAAGAAAGTAAAGTGCTGGAAATGTAAAGTGCAGAAAATGTAAATAACCATAAAGTAAATAAAAGAAAGAAAGATAAAATAAGCATTGGGATCAAGAGATATTGCATTTTCTGGATCAATTGATTTCATCTCATCTTCAATCATGCAACTCATTGACCTCTTGGCAATCATGATTGATTGAACCCCAATCCCTTGGTGATTCAATCTCTCAAATCTTGATAATTAGCCAATTCCTTGGTCTAATTTCTCATGAAGAGAGATATGCTTGGTCCCTGATTATACCACACATCATCATAGATCCAAATAGTGGGTGGATTATATGTCACCATATCCAATCCCAAAATTCAAATCTACTCAAGTGTGAGAAGGATTTTCAAGCATGGTTTTATGATTCCTCTTCCAAGGTTCACATAAAACCCAAATACATTCAATCTCTTTTCCAAGATAATTGAATGCTAACATGAAGAACGAAATCCCTTCTAGTAAATCAAAGAGAGATGAAGAGAAGAAGAAGAATAAAAATAATCAATCCATTGAAAAACAATAGAGCTCTCTTTTCCAATGGAAAGAGTTAGTACTTCATAACTAATTTATTTACAAAGTAAGAAAGAAAAGAGAAGAAATTGATGGTGAACAGAGAGGGTCCGAAGACTTCCCTCAACCGAGCATGCCTAATTCTATGAAAATAAGGCCTTTATATAGGCTTTCCTAAATTACAAACTAAAATGAAATTGAAAGCAAATTACAATGAAATGAAAATAAACTATTCTAGATGCTTCTTGTGGCCTTGATTGGTTGTCAATTGTGTCTTGAATGAGAGTTAGAGTGGGCTTGATTGAAGGTTGGAGGCTGCAAAGAGAAGTTGGCGTGTGGTTTCAAGTGCCACTCCCACTTGATTTTGTTCTTTGGATTGTGACCCACTTTGCAACGTTGAAAGTATGGAGTTGTTTGGGCCTCAAATTGAATGTCCACTATAAAGTATAATATATTTTTGGAAATCCCTGGATGTTAGCTTTCCAACTCTTTTAAAATCAACTCATTTGGACTTACGTAGTTCAAGTTATGCCCAGTTGAAGGTGGACAGGTCAGTCTGTCAAGTACCCCGACGTGCCACGCCCACTCTTTGGCGTGTCACGCTCCCTTGTTATGAAACTGGCGTGCCACGCCCACTCTTTGGTGTGCCACGCCTTCAATGATGTACCAAAATCTCCTCTCTGCCCATTAGAACTGGCGTGCCACGCCCAGAACCTGGCGTGCCACGCCCATTATGAAAATAAAGCTGGCATGCCACGCCTTCGATGGCAAGTGGCACGCCCAAGTTTTGCAATGCTAAAATAATGGCCTTTTTCACCTCTAGTTTTAATGTCCACCCTAGAGTGTTATATATTGTTGGAAAGCTCTTGATGTCATCTTTTCAACTCCACCAAAATCAAAGCATTTAAATCTCTACAACTCAAGTTATGTTCCTTTGAAGATGAAGAGGTCAGGCTGGTAACTCTGCAGTGATATGTTTTTCTCTTTGTGTTTTTGGGGTCAATATCTTCCTCAATTCCAGTGTTCATTATAAAGTGTTATATATGGTTAGAAAGCTTTGGATGTCTACTTTTTAATGGCACTAAAAGCATCCAATTTGGAGTTGTGTAGCTTGAGATATCTTCATTTGAATGGGAGGAGGTCAAGTTAGCATATGTCCTGGCGTGCCACGTCCAATGCTGGGCGTGCCACGCCCATAGTGGGGCTCAAAAATCACTCCTCTGTAAGTTAAGCCTGACGTTCCATGCCCATAGCACCAAGTGGTATGCCCTTTTTGAGACTTGGCTTCACAAACTTGGCGTGCCATGCCCAGAGCTCCAAGTGGCATGCCCATTGTTAAGAGTTAGTTCAAAAGCTTGGCATGCCACACCAGAGCTTCAAGTGGCACGCCCAACTTTATTTGCTATTTCCTTCCTCTTTTGTTACTCTTTTCACCTAAAATTTAGCACAAACCCATTTCAAAGCAATGTACCATAATATATATCATTTGGTTCATGAAATTGCATCGAATCAATGAGATTATGCTCTTTTATGGCACTTTTAGATAAGAAAAATGGTACATGATGTGCTGTCATCATTAGGTGAGAACTTAAGTTAGTTAAGGATTCAATTCATAGCTCACTTGGCCATACATATATCCTCACCCATTACAACCTTGAAAAGACCTCAGGATATTTGCATTTGTACACTAGATATTTCTTGATTGGTTAGATGAAGAGCAAATTTTAGAAAGCATGACTAGAGGAGACTAGAGTGGATTAATCCTAAACACCTAAGTTATTAGAGTGCATATACTTTTCATAATGAGGGTTCAATGCTTGATTCTATGTTCTCGGCTTTCATGTGCTATCTTCTTACAAGTTTACTTGCCTATTATTGTGTGATTTGAATTGGTAGAATCTAATTTCTATTTATCTTGGAGGACTTGTTTTCTTTTAACCAAGTAGGTAGAAACATCTTAGCATGTAGTTGCATTCATTTACATAGGTTGCATTGCATGAGTCTTACTTTCCCCCATTCATTGTTTTGATCTCCTTGAGCTTAGCATGAGGACATGCTAATGTTTAAGTGTAGGGAGATTGATAAACCACTATTTTATGGTTTATCTTGTGCTAAATTGAGTGGTCTTTATCAATTCTTTGTATACTTATTCATACAATTTGCATGGTTTTACAAATCCTTCCCAATTTTTTTCTATAGTTGAAAACTTGCTTCCTAAGCCCTTAAATTTTGTATCTTTAACTTCCCTTTATACCATTCGATGCCGTGATCCATGTGTTAAGTGTTTTCAGACTTTATAGGGCAGGAATGGCTTAGAGGATGGAAAGGAAGCTTGCAAAAATAGAAGGAACACAAGAAACTAAGGAGCTGACTAGCGAGAATCGACGCGAACGCGTACCTGAAGCGTACGCACAACTTGGCGCATTCCATAGCTACGCAGACGGGCACTTGATGCGTAGTCGTGCCATGCGCAGAAGACCATCGACGCGTACGCGTACCTGACGCATACGTGTGACATGCGCCATGTGTAGAATTCACAGAAAATGCTGGGAGCGATTTTGGGCTGAGTTTGGACCCAGTTTTCGGCCCAGAAACACAAACTAGAGCCCGGGGACAGCAGAGACTCAACACACATTCACACATTCTCAGTTTTTGGTTTTAGTTTTAAGTTTTGGGATCTTAGAGAGACTTTACAACTTCTTCTAGGGTTCTTGACATTCATAGATTCATATTCATAGATTTTCTAGTTTTCATGCTTTTGGATTGGATACTGAGAAGAGTTACTACCTCCGTTGAAGTCTTTATCATTCTAGTTTGTTTTCTATTTCCTTACTCCTTTAATTCCCATTTACCTTGTTCAGAGTTACATATGGATATCTTTAATTTTGGAATTTATTAATGCAAGGATATTTTCTATTTAATTTCTTTATCTGGTTATTATTTTCAATTAAGTTTAATTATCATGTCTTCCTCCTCCTCCCTTTACATGCATGCGAAAATAGCATCCATGTCAATGGAGTAGGTTCTCAACTTGACTTTGGAGTTGATTAATAGGAGACCCTTGAGTTAGAATACTCAAGAGTTAACTGGTAACTGGAAGTTGTTGGCTGGCTCTCTAGTCACTAACGCTAATTCTTCCCAAGGGAGAGGATTAGGACTTGTGAATAAGAGTTGGCTCAATTACTTGACTTTTCCTTATTCGGTAAGGGTTAACTAAGTAAAAACAACAACCCCTTACTATTACTCTTGGAAAAACCCAACAAGGATAGAACTTCGATTAATCTTCTCCTACTCAAGGCTTTTTATCTTAATTACATAAAACCTCTCTTTAATTTTCACTGCTTTAATTTATAATAATTTATTTGCCCATTTTCCAAACTCCAAATTTCTAATTGTGCACCAAAATCACCCAATACTCTAACATAATTAATTTTCACAATTATAATCAACCTATCGTTCATGAAATTGATAATCACAAGGATTAAAGGGTTCCTTACCTTAACCCACGAAATTGGTTGATGGAACTCACCAATGGCTCATACTAGAGCAATCATAAACAACCAAAATCACAAGATTTTATCAAAACCCAAACCAAATTCGAATTTAAAGATAAAAATTAAAATTGGGCAGAGGACAGTGGAATACTCACCATAAAACTTAAATCAAATTATAGAGGATGAGAAGAGCAACGTGTGGCTACAAACGGCTCGTCAATCGGAGTTCCGGAGAGAAAGTTATGGTGGTTTGAAGTTGATGGTGGCTAGGGTTTCTCTCTTCCTCCTCTCTTCACCATTTCAACGTATTTCTCTCTCCAAAAAGGAGGAAATGGGTTGTTTTCTGCTTAAATGAGTTCTTATATATTGTGGGTTTGGATTCACTTGGGCCCGGTTCACTTGGTTTAACCTGTTGGCCCAATTTTTGGCAAAAACCTCTAAAATTAGAGTTTTAAATCATATTTTAAATATTTCTAGCTTCCCATTGTATAATTTCTCATTTCTTAACCTTATTTACTTATAATTAATTTATTCAGCTGTAGTACCGGATAGATCTCAGCTGGTATTGTTGGTCAAATATTTAGTGCACATTTTTACACAGAAAACTATGTTTTTCGACTCAGAAAAATTCAGAGTCGAAATATCATATTTAAATTATCAAATTCCGATTGCTAAATTTTCTAACCATATTAACCCTTATTTAATTTATTATTTAATTAATTATGGTTTGACCGGGTTTTACATATTGAGATAATGATATTAGAGAGTATTAATACTAGAGTTCTCTATTTACACTTTTTTATTTTATATTTATTTTCTCTTCCTTATTTATTTATTTAACAACACGTTATCAGCACAAAACTCTGATCAAAATTTAAGAAGACACAGGTAATAAATTTTTATTATGTCAAAGCTCTCTCATCTTGAATTTAATGCTCTTGATATATCTGGAAATAACTACTTATCATGGATATTAGATGCCGAAATTCATCTTGATTCCACAGATCTTGGAGATGCCGTTAAGACTGAAAATAAAGCATCCCAGAAGGATAAAGTCAAAGTCATGATCTTTCTTCACCGTTATCTTGATGAAGGATTGAAAAATAAATATCTCACACTAAAAGATCCTACAGATCTATGGAAGAACTTTGAAAAAAGATTTAATCATCAAAAGACAGTGATACTTCCTCAAACCCGATATGAGTGGACACACTTGCGTCTACAGGATTTTAAATCCATAAATGAATATAATTCAGCAATGTTCTGAATTATCTCATGAAAAAAATTATGTGAAAAAAAGATAATATGATAATGACATGTTAGAGAAACTTTTTTTGACCTTCCTTTCCTCGAATTTGCTCATGCAGTAGTAGTATCGAGAAAAAGAATTGAAAAAATATTTTGAGCTAATTTCTTACCTTCTTATTGCTAAACATAACAATGAATTGCTTTTAAGAAATTATGAAGCGCACCCAGCTGGCGCCGCTTCATTTACTGAAGCAAATGCGTCAAATTATAACCCCAGAAGAAGTAAATGGAAATATTTTGGTAACAAAAAAATTATAAAAGAAAGAAAAAAATTTTTCACAAGAAAAGATCTCACCAGAAGTGGGATAAAGAAAGAAATAATGGGCTAAATAAATCAACAGATGATAAATATTTCTGTTGTGGTGAAAAGGACCATTGGTCACATACTTGTCATGCCCCAAGAAACTTAGTTGATCTTTATCAAGCATTCTTGAAAAAAGATGACAAAGGAAATGAGACAAATTTTGTTTCAAAAGATGTTGAAAATTACACCACTCATTATGAAGTATCTGATTTCTTTGAAGATTTTGAAAGAAATATTGGCTATTTAATCAATGATAAAAAAACTTTAATATTTAAGTTCGTTAAGTACTAATGTTAATAAATAATGTAAGAAACTTCTTGTTAAATTTTATCTCCTATGCATTTGAATTTCAAGTATGATGTATATAAATAATGTTTACTAAAATATTATTATCTTTAATAAAATATTATTGTTTATAATTAAGAATTTTAAAATCACTAAATATGTCAAGTTCTAAAATAATAATAATAATAATAATAATAATAATAATAATAATAATAATAATAATAATAATAATAAAATTTCTAATTTATGATACTATGTTATATATAGTGACAAACAGTCCCAATTAGGATTACAATTTTACTGTGCATGTACTTTTACTTATTTTATGATATGATCTTATTATTAGTATTTGTCTTTGAAGAAAATGGCAAGGACATATAATGAAGATATTTGCCTTGCGGATAGTGCAAGTTTGCATACCATTCTCAAATGTAATATATATTTTACTCATCTTGTACCAAAAGAAGAATGTGTTAATTAATACAATTATTGGCTCAGGCAATATGATAGAAGGCTCTAGAGGATTTGTAATTTTGTTTTCTGAAGAAACAAAATTCATAATAAATAATGCACTATTGTCTAGTAAATCTCTATAGAACTTGTTGAGTTTTAAAGATATTAGCCAAAATGGATATCATATTAAAATAATGAATGAAAAAAATCATGAATACTTATATATCATAACTCATGATTCAAATAAAAAGGTTATATTAGAAAAGTTACTCTCACTTTCATCTGAGTTATATTATACTAAAATTAATGCAATTGAGTCACATACCATTATAAACCAGAAGTTTACTAGTCTAAATGAATTCATAATTTGGCATGATCGATTGGGTCATCCTAGAACAACTATGATACAGAGAATTATTGAAAATTCCCATGGACATTCACTAAAGAACCAGAAAATGCTTAAATCTAGAGAACTTTGTTGTACTGCATGTTCTTAGGAAAAGCTAATTTTAAGGCCATCACCAGTAAAGATTGAACTTGAGTCTCCTGAATTTTTAGAAAAGATTCAAGGCGATATATGTGGACCTATTCATCCACCATGTAGATCTTTTAGATATTTTATAGTCCTATTAGATGCATCTTCTAGATGGTCACATGTGTGCTTATTGTCTTCTTGCAACCTGGCATTTGCGAGATTACTTGCACATATTATTCAATTAAAACCACAGCTTTCAGAAAATTCAATCAAAATAATTCTTCTTGATAATGCTGGTGAATTTACCTCTCAAGCTTTCGATACTTATTGTATGGCCAATCGTATAAGTGTTAAACATTCAATAGCTCATGTTCATACACAAAATGGACTAGCAGAGTCACTTATTAAATAGCTCCAATTGATTGCTAGACCCTTACTTATGAGAACAAATTTCCTAACTCCAGTTTGGGGTCAAGCCATTTTTACATGTTGCAGCACTTATTTTCTTAAGGTCAACAAGTTACCACAAATTCTCTCCTCAGAAATTAGCTTTTGACTAGCATCCAAATATCTCCCATTTGAGAATATTCGGGTGTGTGATATATGTTCCAATTGTCCCGCCTTATCGCACTAAAATGGGACCCAAAATAATTGGAAATATATGTTGGATATGATTCTTCCTCTATAGTGAGGTATCTTGAGATACAAATTGGAGATGTATTTAAAGTCTAATTTGCATATTATCATTTTGATGAATCAAAATTCCCAATATTAGGGAGTGCAAATAAGCTTCTTGAAAAAGAACTTACTTGAAATGTATCATCCTTGATGCATTTAGATCCTCAATAAGGGCAAGGTAAACTAGAAGTTCAAAAGATTATACATTTGTAAAGAATATAAAATGAATTGCCTAATGCATTTCTGATATGAAAAGAATAACTAAATCCTATATACCAGCTGAAAATGCCACAATTCAAATTGATGTCCTAGTTGGACAAAACGAAACAAATTCACATCAGAAGCATGGTAGGCCTGTCGGTTCCAAAGACAAAAATCTTCAAGAAAGAAAAGAGGTAAATACTATTCCTGTTGAAAAAGATAAAGACATAGTAGAGACACATATAGTTGTCCAAAACTCTAGCATAATTTTAACGCCAGAAGACATTCAAGTACTTAAAAATTTTGCAAATTATGAAAATGATGAGATCTTGATAAATTATATCTTTACAGGAGAAAAATAAAACCAAAATAAAATAATTGTCAATAGAATATTTGCATATAATGTGGCATTACACATCATGCATGAAAGTAAATATCTAGAGCTAAGAACAGTCAAAGAATGTCAACAAAGGAATGATTGCCCAAAATGGGAAGAAGCTATGAAGGCTAAGTTAGACTCACTTGCAAAATATGAAGTCTTTGGACCTGTAGTCCGTACACCAGAAGATGTAAAACCTGTTGGATACACATGGATATTTGTGAAAAATGAAATGAAAAAATGAAGTTGTACAGTATAAAACTCGACTTGTGGCACAAGATTTTTCACAAAGACCCGGTATATATTATGAAAAAAATATTCCCCTGTAGTAGATGCAATAATATTGCATTATTTGATCAATTTATTTGCATACCATAAACTATATATGCATCTAATGGAAGTGGTGACAGCTTATGTAAGATCCCAGATTTTTGAAAATTAAATAATAAATTATTTATGATTTATTTTATTTTTTCGAGAATATATTTTCAGAGTTTTTTATATTGAGTACTTTCTTATTATTGATTTAAATCTTTAGTAATTGAAAAATAATGAGGATTTTATATGCTTTAATTTGAATAATTAGATTTTGAACTTTATTTTATAATTTAAAGAAAATTAATTTGATTATCTCTAATTATTGAATTAGAGTATTTATTTAAAAATAATTTGCAAGTTGATTATTAAATAATATTTTTATAAATATGAGTGTTGGATTAAAATTAGTTTTTAATTATTTTATAACCCCTAATTTTGTTGAAAATTACAAATTTAGCCTTATACCTAATTTTACCCAAAATAAACCCTAACCCTAAATTTATTACACACATATACACACTTCCACTCTTCCTACTAGCCACCACCCCCATCAGCAAACACCCCATCACCTTGAAACACACACACACACGCAGCCACCAGAGGGAAGAGAGAGCACAAAAAGTAAGGGAGGGAGAGGGAGGAGCCGCACTACTACCGCTATTCAACCTCCACTGTCGCGTCATTGCCGAGCCATCACAAGAGAGAGAAAGAAAGGTTGTGTGAGAGAGAGAAAGAGAGAGAGGGAGCTGTTGCAAGCTTGCCAACAGGGAGCTTCCTACCGCTTTGCTGTCGTTCATCCGCGTCTTGCCGTCGCAGTTTGTGGAGATGCCACGAGCTGTCCCGTTGCTGCCAAGTCATCGTCGATGTGAGGAACAGCACGCGAGAGAGTGGAGTAATCGAGGGAGAAGCAGGTCACGCGGAGGACAAATCTGCACCGCCGTCGAGCTACTGTACGCCGCAGGATCTTCCCAAAACTGCCATCCCCTATCGCCACTGTCATAGGTCACGTGGTTGTGCCCATAAGCTACCGCACCATTGTTTGGATTGTGGCGGTCGAAATGGCCACTGATGAAGCTCACCGGAGCTGTTTGGGGGGTTGCTGCCACTTTGTTGTCTTGGTTTCTTCTTAGTGTAGTAAGTTGTTTTCCTCCGAACCTTTTATAGTCAATATTCTGTTTTATGTTGCTAAAGTTTTTACGAAATTAATGTCTTAGGGTTGAGCTACAGTTCTTGCATACTGTGTTTAGAGGTTGTGGCAGCTGGGGAGATGGTCGGTATTGATGCCGATGCTGCGAGATAAGAATAGAAACAGAGTCTGTCGCGTAGTTAAGTCACAAACGAGGTAGGGGCGCTTTTCTTAAACTCATTTTATTTTCAAGAATTGTTATAAATCGATATTGATGCAAACATATATTTTTGTGATTATGTGAATCTTGTGCATTGACTGATATATTTTAAAAGAACGTGATTATTTACTTGATTGAATTCTTGATTGATTGAGTTGGTGTTGTGATAGTTAATGAAATCTTGATTTAGAAATCTGATTGGTATATTTATATTGAAAAATGTGTTGCGTTAGAAGTCCGGTTTATATATATATATTTATATTGAGGAATGGTTTGGTTTGAAACTGTTTGAGAAGGCTGACAATTCTAAATTATTGATTAATGCTATTGAAGTTGGTTTAAATTGTGATTGATGAGATTGGTTGGTTGAAATTCTGGATTTTGTTGATGTCCTTCAGTTGAGTGTTGTTGTTGTGATAATGTTTTATTAGAAGTGATTTGAATGATTGGGAGATGTTTGGTTTGGTTTGGTTGGGACTATTTGTAAGAACCCGGTTAATCGCTTTAATAAAATAATAATTTATTTATCCGAAATAGGTTCAAAAATATAGAAAAGATATTTTGAGAATAAAAAGATGAAATTTGATTTCAATAAATTTTTTTGAGTTGGAAAATGTATCCTTTTCGAAAAGTTTTTGTAAAATGCAAACTGGCGATTAAGCCGGAAGTACCAGCTCTAATCTATCTAGTACCGAGTATTTTGGAAAATAAGATTTTGAAAATTAATTTATTATTTTGAAAGGACAAAAATAATTTCGAATTGAAAACCGGGCATTAATCTTAAAGGTTTTAGCCCAAAGTGGGCCAAACGAGCTAAAACCGCTAACGGTTGGACCGGGCCCAAACCGAAATCAAGGTCTAACATATATATGTGTGTTTAATGAGCTTTAAGCTCATTTTAATAGGGAGAGAGAGACAGAGCTCGGATAGGTGATGGTGGGGGGTGAAACCCAATTGTCACTATTTATCATCACCTTCCGGGAGCCATAACTTGAGCTATAGAACTCCGATTGATGAGTCATTTGCGGCCACGCGAAGCTCTTGTTGAACTCCTCGTTTCTATCTAGGCTTTGCTGGTAAGAACTCGTATCTCAAGCTCCAGTTTCCTGCCCTAGCTTTTTTGCATTTTTGGGTTTGGTTTTGACTAGATTTTGTGATTTTTCTTGTTTAGGTGATCTTTAGTAGCGAGTAATTATCGGTGTCTACTCCAATCACCGTTAGATAAGGTAAGGAATCTCTATATCCTTGTGGTTTGGTGTAGTGTGAGCTCTAGTTTTTAATGCATGGTTATGTTGTATGTATGAAGCTTGTTTTTGGAGGTGGTGGTGACTTTTGGTTTGGCTTTGGTGATTTGGAGCTTGTTGGAATCAAGTTTAGTATTTGAGCATATTGAGAATCGGCCAACGTATGGTTTCGGGTTCATTTATGTAATATCTAATGTTTCTGGACACTTAGGCTAGTTGACCTTAAGATAGGATTGAATTGAATGTATATGTTACTTGAATGTGAAATATGATTTAGTGGTTGATATAATGTTGTATGGAGTGGATATGGTTGAGGAGTGATATTATATGTTGATGGTTGTTGATATTGAGCAATTTGATGATGAATGTTGAGATTTATTATGGTTTTTGAGAGTTGTTGGTATTGTTAATGATTAATGATGATTTATGGAAATGTTATTGATGAATAAGGAGAATTAGGAGTGGTTATGATGATTTTAGATGTTGAAGAATAATGATTTTGATGGTGTGGAATAGTATAAATGGGAGGTTATTGATGGTTGAGTTTAGGGAATGAGTGGTATGGCCTTTTGTGTTCATTTGGTAGTGTTTGGATTGTGAGTAGTTTGGTGTTGAATTGAGAGTTGGTTAAAATTAAGGTTTAGAGAGTTTTGGTAAAAATGAAATTTTGGTGAATTTTGACAGATCATAGCTTGAGCTACAGTTTTTGAAATTGAATAATTTTTGTGTCAAATTAAAGATAATTTAAAGAGCTTTAAAATGGTATATATTTTGTAGAAATCAAAATTTTGTAGAGAAAGATATGATCATCGAAAGTTAGTGCCAAAAATCTGAATTCTGTGATGTTGCAGAATTTGTGATTTCTGGTTTGTATGCGCACGCACACTGCTGTGCACATGCTCTGAACAGTGGCTATGCATTGACTTGTCCGTACGCATAGTCTTGTGCGCACGCACATCCTGTGAATTTTTGAAACCGTGCATACGCATACTCTTGTGCGCACGGACACACAGGAAGATGCCTACTGTTGGGGGCGCTAGCACACTCTGCTGCACATGCTCACCTTATGAATTTTGCAAGTTATGCGTATGCACAGCCTCGTGTGCACGCACACGCTGGAAGGTGCATTCTGTTGAGGGCGTTCGCACGCATCTGTGCGTTTACGCAGAATGGAAACTTTTACTTACTATGCGTACGCACACCTCTATGCGTACATACACTTCTTGAAAACCCTTCTGGGCGTGCATACACACAACCCTATGCATATGCACACTGTCCTGTTTTTCAAAGAAAACCTTGTTTTTAACTGTTTTACCTTTTCGGCAAGTTTGTAAACTTTCGTAATGCTTATTTAGGATGTTTTAACTTGTTTTTAGGCTTTGGAACATAGAGACTACCCCAAGTGAGTTTAACTAGATATTTTCTGGTAATAAGTTATAAGATGGAGGTTTAGGTTTCTGGTGTACGTAGGGATGGACTAGTTGGGTATCTGACGACGTGCTATATTGATGATGAACTTGTGATATTAAGGATGGATGATGAGTTTAAGACTTGAAAATGAATGATTATGGTTAATGAAATGAATATGAGCGGAAGTGTGCTATGAGCAGTGGCCTCTGAGATTGAATATGTGATTATGATATGCATTGTTCTCCGTCGTAGGGGCTGCGGCAGTCTCCCGCCTATGTTCGGATATGAGAATTGATGATGGGCTTCTCACTCATATTTCTCGCTCAAGAGGATAGTAGTGGGGCACTCTCTCACGGAACGTTTCCCTCTAAAAGGAGAAGGTGGGTACTATGGTAGGGCACTCATCCCTCAAAATTATTCCTCCTGAGCATGCATTTTCTCTTTGGTTGCAAGGTGGTGGGGCATTATCCCTCAGAATCATGCGGCATCCAAAGGAAGGTGGTAGGACACACTCTCTCTCTCTCTCTCGGAATGTTTCCATCTGAAAGGAGAAGGTGGTAGGTCACACATCCCTCGAAATTATTCCTCTTGAGCATGCGCAATAGAGAGACTAATCCGAAAGTTGCTGTCCGGATTTTGTGTCGGGTTTGGCACCATAACTGACATGTGATATCACATCCAATAGGACAGACATTCATCATATGCATCTTCTATACGCTTGCTTGCTTTGATAACTTGAGTTTGCCTACTTGTATAATATGCCTACTTGCTTCTTGAATTACTTGTTATATATGAATACTACCAATGTTTTACTTGCGTGCATTATCTGTGATTGTCTGGTGCTAAGGAGGTTGGTAGGCGGTGGTGATGGGATCGCACGGAGGTAGGTTGGTGAAGGCTATGGGACAGCGGTGACTAGTTTTAGTTAGAAATCCCCTAAGTTTAGATACCCTTGTTTATTGTTTACGGGTTAAGTTATTTATCTTGTTTTATGCTTGAATATCAGTATCGTTGTGAAGTTTTAGGATTGCCTTTGGCATCCCGAAACCTTACATCTTACATATTGGGCACTGTTACTATACTGAGAACCTCCGGTTCTCATTTCATACTTTGTTGTTGTTTTTCAGATGCAGGTCGCAACCCACCTCGGTGAGTTGCTTGATGGTGACAAAGCGGAGGACCTTATTCCATTTTGTTGTCTTTTGGTTATTTTGACTAGTTCTCTCACTTTTGTATTTATATTACCTTAGAAGCTTACTTTGAGAAAGATATTGTATAAATTGTTTTACATTCAAAACTCTATATGTCAGTATTTAACTAGTCAGCCTAAACTCCGCGGGTTGTGGTTAGTATCTTATGATTATTATACTCTTGTATCTTTGTTATCTTGTACCTTTTTCTTGTGTCATAAGTTGTAGCTTCGTGTGATCGTTCACGCTTTGTAATTCCGTATTTGAGCTTATTTTCTTCATCAGGCATTTAGAATATATTATTTCTTTCTATATAATATGTATAAGCTTTAGATTTTTTGTAATCTTTTATTAATCTTTGCTTTATGGCTAGAGGTAAGGCTTATGGTAATTAGAGTATTACTCCATTGAAGGGTGACAAAGTCCAGCTTTTAGAGGAGATGCTACGAAATTTTTATAAAAATTAGAGATTTGGTTTGAAGTGTTATTTAGAAAAGTTTGGATTCAAGAATTATCTTATTCGATTTCAATTTATTAAGAAAAGAAATGAATTATGCTTTGGAGTTTTATTCATTAAGAAAAGTTTTATATTTTGAGTTTGATTTATTAAAAAAAGAATTGTACCATTTGAAATTCAATTTATTAAGAAGAAAATTTTGTTTCGAATTTGATTCATTTGAGAAAAGAATTATGTTTTGAGTTTGACTTATTAAGAAAAAAGTTATATTATTTTGAGCTCGATTTATCAAGAAAAAATTATACTAGTTTGAGTTTGATTAATTAAGAAATGAATGATGTTTTGAGTTTGATTTGATATGAAAAAACTTATGTTTGAGTTTGATTAAAGAATTACCTTTTGAGGAATTTTGGTGAATTTACAGTATTTGAATTTGATTGATGAGGAAAGATGATTTTTGGGTCTTGGAAATCATTGACTTGAGAATGAAGTTGAAAATGAGTTTTATGCAATTATTTTAAATTTGAGAGTTATGCTTTTGGAGATTTCAAATGGAATTGAAGAATGGATTATCGATGTTAATTTGAGACTTTTGATTTTATGAAAATGAGTTTTATGAAAGAGAAATGGATTTAACTTGTTCTTTTAAAAGAGATCTTGACAATTGAGCTTCTGGGGTAGATGCAAGGATTGTAGTTTTGTCCCGCTTACTCCCAGTCGGTATTTGAGCTTTCGGGGTAATATGCAAAGATGGTGGTTTTGTCCCACTTTCTCTCAATCGGAATTGAGACTTTGTTTACCTTCCGTCACAAGATGTGGCCAGGCACTTACACCTTCCCATATGTTTGTCCCATGGATATTGATCAATGAATGAGTTTCAGCTTAGGGATACACGTACCAAGGGACTGTCCAAGGTTAGCTATCGAACATGTCGGGTTTGGCTGTATAACTGACAGATGAGCGCATTGGCCATAAGACAGGCATGCATCATTTGTATTTGTATGTATTATTTGGGTTTGCTTCTTATATTTGGCTTGCCAATTTTCATAATTTACCCATATACTAATTGAACTAATTGCCTTAATTGTCCTTTCTGTTTGTGCATTCCTTGTATTATTTTGACCGTCCTTGAACAACTAAGAGATCCCTTATACTGGTAGTGGTGACGTTAAGGGTTGTTCCTGATGTGGTACTGGCTGTAATTGTTCTCTGAGTGTATTTGCCTATTACTATTTGATATCAGTAATTGATTCTATTTTAAGACTGCATTTTTTATGGTGATTTGATTTAAGTTGGGCTGGAGGCTGTATTTTGATTTGATTTGGACTGGAGACCGAGTTGATTTGATTATATGTTGGGTTAAAGGCTGAAATTAATTATGTTACGAGATATTAATTGAGTTTTGAAATTCTTTTAACTAAAGAAGTGAACTTTGAATTTTTGGATAATTAATTATTAATGTTTTGAATAGATTCATAAGACGAGTGATAATCACTGCAGTTGAAATTAATTCTTTTCTTACACGTATCCTCTTATGATAATTCTTAAAAAGCCTCTACTGAGAACTAGCGAGAACGATGCTCTCAACCCCTATAGATTTCTCTTTTCAAGACAGATGAAGAGTTTAAGAAGTTCTTTCTTCGCATCTGATTGTGTTGTATATTATTGTGTGTGTTATAGTTTTCCCTTGCCCTTGTTATTATATCTTTGTAAGAGGGATAGGAGTTGTAATGACATATATGCTTATAATAATTTATAAGTTACTTGTATAAGAAATCTAGTCTGTTTATATCAATATATATAAACTGCATATGTCTACTGAAATTTCTTTGATATCTGCCTTGTGTTGTTAAAGCTCATCTTTTCGACTCATGTATTCTTTGATCTAATTTTGGACTTGTTTGATGCATCAAAGTCAATCGTTGAAATCTTTGCAAACCTTATTCTTGTTGTAAACCCATTAAATTAGCGAATAATTAGTCAATAAATTAAATTTTAATAAAAAAATAGAAATGTGAATTTTATATTCAAATAGGATAGAGCTCATTAAAACGAGAATTTTGATACTAATTTCAAAGAATTTGGCCCAAAATTGGGCCGAACGGGCCAAATCGGACAAACTGGATCCAAAATGGGCCCAAGGCCCAATTCAGCTCCGCCCATATAACCTTTTCACCCCCTTTCAGCCACAAACCATCTGAGTTCATTGAGAAAGAAGGGAGACACGGTGAGGAGAAGAGAAAGAACATAAACCTAGGTTGAACTTCAAACTAAGATAACTTTCGATTCGGAGCTCCGATTAACGAGTCGTTTAGCCACGCGTTCGTCTCATAGTCCTCTTCAATTCTATTCATACAAAAAGGTACGTCTTTCTCAAATTCGTGCCCAGTGTTCTGTATCTCCTTTATGTGCGAAATTGGTTTGAGTTTTGAGTGATTTTGATTATTTTGGTAGTTTAGGTACAATCTAACATTAGATGATTATTGGATTATACTCCAATCATCAATGGGTAAGGTAAAGAAACTCTAAACTCTTCTGGGTTATCCAAGTTTGTGTAGCTAGTGCTAATTTAGTGAATTGTGTAAATTAGATTGAAATTATGTTAGATTGAAGTTTGAATTGGTGAATTGGAGCTTTTGGAACAAATTTGGTTGCTGGATTTTTGGAAGTGGAACTTGTGAGCTTGTATTGTGGGGTTGTCTCGGGTTATACATGGAAATCAGCCAAGGTATGGTTTAGGTTTCACATATTTAATATATAATGTCGTGTGAAAACTTACACTAGATGACTATAGGATAGGTTAGAACGTATGAATATGTTTAATGCTTAGTGACCTTTGCTAAATAAATAGTAAATGAGGTTTTGATGATGATGAGTGTATGTATATATGTTGATTAGATAAATCAGAACCTTGTTGATGCATGATTTTGTTGAAATTGAGAAAAGGTAGGATGTGGTATTGATGAAGGTATGTTATGTTGATGGTTGTAGAAATGGTAAAGTAAGTTTTAAAGAAAAGGAAGGTTTTGTAATTAAATTGGTATATTGTAGTGTTGAACATGTGTAAGAAAGTTAAAAATTAGGTTTGGTTTGTATGGAAAATTAGGTTTTTGAAGTTTTGTAAAAAAATTGGTTTTTGGACAAACTTCGGCGAGCCATAACTTGGCTTCCAGACCCTCAAATTGTTTTGAATTTGTTTTAAATGAGAATTGGGTTTGCGAAGTTTATCTCATTCAAAGAATGGATGAAAAATGTTTTAAGACGAAAAAGTTATGCGCCTCTGAAATTTTGGGTTTAAAATGGTAAATCTGCAGGATTCAGACTTAGTAAAATTTTTTGTAAAATGTATGTCCACACGTATGCGTGGCCCACGCATACGCGTAACATCAGACTTTTGTGTACGCAGTATCCTCATTTGCATGTGGTGGCTACTGCTTCTCATGCATGCGTACGCAAACAAGCCAATGCGTACGCATGGCCGACGCGTGCGCATGACCTCTGTTTTCTACAAAAACTGGATTTTGTTTTTTTAAATGGAGTTTCAAACTTTTAAACCTCTATTTTCATTCTTTTAGTTATAAAATATAATAGTAAGCCTAGTAATAAGATGAAGCTAGGAATAGATGGTAACTTGGGAATGAAGTAAAGGCTAAAAGTGATGTTTTAGGTACGAGAAGGTAGGGTGCTTATATATATGTATAAATATGTACTATATCGATTATGAAATTGGCTAATGAAAGGAATAAATGTTGCATCTGAGCACTCTTTCTTGAAAGTGCGACCCCAGAAGATGGTGGAAGGTGAGGATCCCCTTCTTTGTTCTTCCTGATATTGTAAAATCGTCCCCAGCGAGATAATGGGAGGTTAGGATCCCCTCCTTTATTTTTCCTGGGCATATGAGAACGTACCTCCTGGGAAGACGCAAGGGTTGTGGTTTCACCCCCACTTGCTCTAGGTTGGTTAGTATAGAGGCTTCCTGGGTAGACGCAAGGGTTGTGGTTTTGCCCCCATTTGTATAAAGATGCAAATATATAAGGTATAAAGTGATTTTATAGCTAAAATGAATGATTATGAGATGTTAATAAATAAATGTGAAATGATTATGTTTATCTGAGATACGAATTTTCCTGGATAAAGTACTGTGGCTTGCCACCACGTGTTCCAGGTTGAGATTCGATACTCTGTTGACCCCACGTCATAAGGGTGAACGGGCACGTATAAATTCCCCGGAATGGTAACCCCCATTGAGTAAAGTTATATATGAATGTATGATTTGTGAATGAAATGAGAAAAAGCTATGCATAGACTCATGGAGATGCGCAACGGGGGACAGTCCAAGGGTTTCGGACTTGCTGGGTTGGCTTGATAACTGACAGATGAGCGTTATCAACCATAAGATAGGCATACATCATGTGCATTATGTTTGTTTGTTTGCTATGCGTTATTTGGGAGTGCCTAACTGTATATACCTTGTTAATTGCTATATTTGTTACTTGCACTACTTGTCTCCTACCTGTGCTTGCAATTGTTTGTTTATCTATCTATGCAAACTCACTGGAGACGGAAGGACAGACGAAAGGTGGTCAGGGTAAGGTTAAGATTAAGTTAAGTTGAGTTTAGACTTCCTTAGAACACGTACCCTTTTGTGGTTTCTATGTTTAGTACTTAAGCTTTATAATCTGAGTGTCGGCGTTCTAGGATTGCCTCTAGCATTCCCAGGAACTTAAATATTATATGTGTGGCACTTCTACCATGCTGAGAACCTCTGGTTCTCACCCCATACTGTTTTGTTGTTTTTCAGATGTAGGTCGGGAGGCTTCTCGATAGGCATTTGGACTTTTGAAGCGGAGTAGTCTCTGGGTTTTATTTTGATGTATAGCTTTATATATATGTACTTGAATTTCTCTACAATCAGCTTGTTTATTTTGTTCCTCTTAGAGATTTAAGGAGAGTTAGGGTTTCAATTATGTATTTTGGGTTTTTGGGATATGTATATATATGTAAATATTCTCCGGCCAACCTTAGCTCACTACTAGAAAACTAGTTATTACAAACGGATATTTTCGACGAATTTTATCCCACGGAAATACAGACGGAATTTCAGAGGGATTTTTTTGTCGAAAAACAAAAAAAATGAATTAGCATAAATTACAGACGGAAAACAAAATCCGTCGATAATTCTGTCAGTAAATTTTTTTTTGTGAAAAATAGTTACAGACGGAAATCCGTCTGTAATTAAATAAAAAAATACTACATTTTATTAAATTATGACAGATGGATATTCCATGTGTAACTTAAAATTTTCCATCAAAAATATATTAGAATAAGGATATGGGTCACTTTACTCCCGAATACTACAGTTCACTTGTTTTCACGTCTCCTTGAATTACTGCCATGCCTTCTCTCTCTCTCTCTCCATTGAAGATGTGATGTCCTCCGCTGTCACCGCCACCACCGCCGCCGCGGCTCGCGTCGCACGAGCTCCTTCCACCGCCGCTCTCAATGCATTTGCTCCTTTCGTCGTCACATGAGCCCTCCGACGCCGCTCTCACGCTGCTTCTTCTCCCCTCGCCGGAGGTTTGTCATCGTCTCTTCTCGTCGCTGTTAGTTCAGGTAGGCCTCCTCCTCCTTCTCGTCCCTAGCCCTAACCCTTCCATTGTGATTCTGTTCCGATTTCATTATCCTTAGCCCTAACCCTGTCCCTTCCCTATTTTTCTTAACCCTAATTCTCGTCCCTTAACCCTAATTTTCTGTTTGTTCTCTCTAGTTTAGAATTATGTTATGTGGATCAATTTTAATCCTAATTTGTTTTTTTCAGGTCCGCTGAAGGTTACACCATTTATGATCGAGTGAAGATCCCCAGCAGTATGCTTTGTTTTTCTTTTTTGTCACTCTGATTTTTATTTTCTTACTTTTTAGTTAATTTAAAATCTAATTGTTGGATGATGACTGATGCGAATAACCATTGCATTTGAATTGGCAAATTTTTTATATTTTGTTCAATAAACTTTAGATGAACTAAAGCTTTCAACTTTAATATGTAGATGCACTAAAGCACTTTAATATGTGAGATTGACTTTGAATTGTTGATGGGACTGGTAATGGTGCTTGGGTCATATGTCAGGTCAAGTTGTTCATATTGTTTTGGAGTTCACACCAAAATCAAGTTTGATTTAGTCTTCAGAATTCATCTAATTTAAAGCTTCGGTTGGTTTATAGTATCAATTGTAATTTGAAATATTTAGAAAGATGCCTGTCAGAGCCTGTTAGCATCTCCAGTGTCATTTCATTTACTTAGGTGTATCTGATAATATTAATCGAGTGGAATTCTGCAAGGTTTTGCTAGAGTTCATTGTGGTGTGCATCCATTCCTTTGTGTGCATCTGATAAATCACTATTTTATGATAAATCTTGTGCTTCAATTGAATGATTTTATCAACTCTTCACCTACTTATTCATATGAATTTGCATGATTTTGCAATTCCTTCCTTATGATATGACATGTGAGAAAACATGTTTCTTATGCTTTAAAATTACCAAATTTAATTATCCTTTATTACCATTCGATGTTGTGATTTGTGTGATGAGTACTTTCAGGTTTTATAGGGCAGGAATGACTTAAAGGATGGAAAGGAAACATACAAAAATGGAAGAAAAGCACAAATTGGAGTCCCTGGAGGAACTGGCAGTGACGCGTCCTAATGAACGACGCGAACGCGTGGTTCGCGCAAAAGAGAATAGACGTGAGCGCATGGATGAGGCGAATGCGTGACGTGCGAAACACAACTGACGCGGACGCATGATTGACGCGACCGCGTGAAAGAGCAAAACTCCAAATGACGCGACCACGTGACCCACGCGGACGCGTGACATGCGCGATCTGCAGAATTTTCAGAAGTCAGCCCCAGCGACTTCTGGGCCCTTTTTGGCCCAGATCCAAGCCCAGAGAACATAGATTAAAGGGTTATAAATGGAGGAATCTATCCATTCATAGGGGATACTAGATACAGCGTACAACAGACATTCATAGATAGTTTTAGATGTAGCTTTTAGAGAGAGAGGTTCTCTCCTCTTTCTTAGGATTAAAATTTAGGACTTAGAATTTCTTTTAACCTTAGGATTTTCTCATCTTCATATCAGGTTCAATATTCCTTTATTTTGACTTCTCTTATTTGTTAATTTTATATGTTGCCAAATTGGCTTATGGACCATTCATGTTATGATTTTCTTAATTAATACACATTAAGGTATTTCAGACTTATGATTGCTTCCCTTTCTTTATATAAATAATTTAGATTTTTACTATTGGCTTTGGTTGATTAATTGGTGACTCTTGAGTTGTCAAACTCATCGTGATTGATAATTATTATTCTTGCTGATTAATTTAGATTCCTATAACTCTAGTCTTTCCTTAAGGAGTTGACTAGGACTCTAGGTGTTAAATTAATTTTTCCACTTAACTGACCTTCATAGTTAGAGGTTGACTTAGTGGGAGCAAAAGTATAATTCTCATCACCATTGATAAGGATAACTAGGATAGGACTTCTAGTTTTCATACCTTGCCAAGAGATTTCTTCGTTATTAATTTATTAATTTCTGCAACCCATTTCTCTTGCTCAAAACCCTTTTCAAAACCCAAAACACTGTTTTCTATAACCAATAATAAAACACACCTCCCTGCAATTCCTTGAGAAGACGACCCGAGGTTTGAATACTTCGGTTTATAAATTTTATTGGGTTTGTTACTTGTGACAACCAAACGTTTGTACAAAAGGATTTTTTGTTGGTTTAGAAGCTATACTTACAACGTGACTATTTTTATAAAATTCTTTACTAGCAAAAAAATCCGTTCATCAAAATGGCGCCGTTGCCGGGGAATTGCAAACGTGTGCCTTATTACTAGTTATTGTAAATATTTTTCTTTTACTTGTTTATCTGTTTTTGTTTTCCCTTCTTATTTCTAATAGCTACTATGAATTCTCACCCCTCTCGCTTTGAGTTTAATTCTAATCTTGTTGAAAGGAACGGAAGCTATAACAGAATTATGCATCATGGTCATAGCAATCAAAGACGGATGGAGCCAAGAGGATCTGATCACCCTTTTAGGCAACAACACCCTCCTAGATATCACGGACAAAGACCATTTTACAATGCATACCAAGCCGATAAATATGGTGGACCCCCTTGTAGCTACCAACAAGCCCCACCCTATGCCCCATCCTCTCAACGTAGATTCGAACCACCTCACTCACAAGCTTCTTTTCACCATTCACCACCGTATGATCCTTATCCACCCCAACGCCAACCCAATGACTCCCAAGAACCACCACGCCCCTATGCACCATATCTATATCCATCAAGCCAAGAATCACAGGTTCGCTTCGAAGAATCAGTAGACCAATTTCATGCAACCCTTCATCAACTGGAGCAGGCAATAAATCAATTATCTTCCAGACGTTCGGACACTCAACAGACCCCTATTGCTTCATATGGAGAATCTAATGAAGAACGTAGCATGAAGGAGACACTAGAAACTCTAGTGGACAGTATAGAGCATAACCCCGTACTAGAACAAGTAGAGGAAGCTGTCATTATAGAAAAAGAAGAGTTGGTTGAAGATTTAGGAGATGCCAAACCTCCACCAGAATCCAAAGTCGTGGAGAATTCCGTCGAAGACGTTACAATTAATGCTAAGGAGGATAGTGCACAACCCCCAAAGCAGGCATCCTATGAGGAATTGGACGGAATAACCCAAGACGCATGTTTTCTTGATGCTGATGATCACAAGTCAAGTTCTCTTAGGTAGCGTTTGTTTGCAGAGACTGGAACTGAGACTGAGAGACAGGGACTCAGTATTATGTTTGTTGAGCTAGAGACTGGAACTTAAATTTCTGTCTCCGTCTTTAAAATTTCAGTATTTCAGTACCTCCAAAAAGTAGGGACACTGGAGACAGAAAAATTTAAAGACGGGGACAGAAATTTTAATTATAATTTGTACCTAAATTACCCCCATCCAAATTTTATAATGTCAAAATTACCCTTAATATAAATCTAGGGTTTCTTGATCAACCATCGTGAGTCATCTTCTCATTCTTCTTCACTACAGCCACTACACGCTCAAACATTCTTCTTCAAGAAGAGCCACCGCGTCGCCGCTGGACTCGCCACCGCGTTGCCGCTGGACTCGTCACCGCTAGGTAAGTAATTTGCTGCTTGCGAGTTCATCTTCGTATCCCCCATCTTCTCATCTCCTCTTTTTCTCCTTCAGAGTAAATTGAAGAGCGAAGTTGCCGCCTCTCCCCAATAGCTGTCCACCTCAACCATCAACTCCTCCTCCAAATTGCTCTGACCAGGTTAGTTTTATGCAAATGTTATTTAATTTACTGATTCCTTTCATCCTTTCTGTTGTGCCGTAATCTTTAATTTGGATTTGTTCGTGACCTAGC
This sequence comes from Arachis hypogaea, assembly GCF_003086295.3. Taxonomy (NCBI): domain Eukaryota; kingdom Viridiplantae; phylum Streptophyta; class Magnoliopsida; order Fabales; family Fabaceae; genus Arachis; species Arachis hypogaea. Next base: position 71,640,871 of record NC_092044.1, read on the forward strand.
GTTGGGACTTTTCTCTTCTTGTGATAATAATTTGATATGTGGATTTAACCATTATTTTTGTAATGCTTAAATCAAATTTGTTTGTATTTTAAAGGTGTATTTGTACTCAGAACCTCTTTGCTTGATTTGTAATTATTTTTGTTAATGGTGTGTAGTAGCAGCATTGAAGTTAAAGCAGTTCTTTGCCTAGTGTGAATTTGTGTGACCTAACATAACCCATTTATTTCAGCTTTATAATTAATGAGTTTATGATGTTTACTTCGTTGTGAATGCCACTGATTGGATGATTACTCAATTTATTAGCCTAACAACATCTATTTGTTGATTTCATTCTAGATTATACTATTTTTTCCCCATTTTTTCGTGTCTGCGACTACTATTGTTCCATGTCTGCACAGAGCTCTCATTAGCCTTACTCAATTGGACCTTATATTGTGTGATTGAATATGTAGTACAAATTTGCAAGCAAATTGTTATTAGTTACCTTGGTTTATTCTATTACACTGCACTTGTAAAAATTTTCATGGATAAAGCTGATTCGGTTCTAGACCTTATTAAGGTTTTTCATAGTTTGAGAATGATAGTCTGATAAAGCAATTGCTGCTTTTTTATGTAAAAATGGTCTAACTAAATTTATTTATATATATTTTTATAAAAAGTAAGTGGTACTTGATAGAGTGCTTAATCAGATTTAAAGAAGAGGAGAAATCAGTATAACTGAGTGTGATTCATTTCCTAGACATAAGATTTGCAGTGTTTATTTTAAATGTGTAACTCTGGATACAGTCACTTAAAAATAGGAAAACGTTCTTTTACAACAAGCTTGTTTTTAAAGCAAAGGGGAAAAATGTAAATTTTCTATATCTTTAAAATCTTTTATGCGAGTGTTTACTTTTAAGACGTAAGGATAACATGTTATTTGCTAATCTAGAAGTGTGTATAAGGTTGTAAATTGTAATTCTCCCTGAGTAAGAATATGTACTAGTTAATACATGCTTTACGCATGCAAGTGTGGACCCACTTAGACTTGAGAACAGAATTTGCTATGAAGGCAGAATAAGAAGAAGGATTTTGCATCTAGCAATGCAAGTTTGGTATCTTACCTTTTCACAATTAACATATAAACCAAGATTTCCAGTTCATGGGTAATATTTGCTATATGGCAATTGAAGTTTCTAATCATATAAACAGTAGGAGAATCATACTCTCACAAAATTTGAATATATTCTTAACAAATAAACTTGTTTTTCATTATTTGGAAAAGAGTGTATATTAATCCTCTTTCATATATGTACGAATTTTACATTGAAATGTTTAATCTACCTATTTTTCTCTTAAAATAGTGGAAACAAATATATCATTTTAAAGAGTAATATTATTTTATGACATGATTAGGAATTTAAAATATACGAAAATGCTAGAAAATGAAATGGGATATAGTAATTTGCGCAGGATCAAATGCTTTAAATTTGGGAAAGGAATTACACGAAGATACTAAAACCCCATTGCAAATAGAGTTAAAGAACCCAAATTGTTTATGTGCTTCATGTTCTCCTCAATTTAAACCCAAATAGTTTATGTACTTCTCATCTCCTCTTTTTTCTCCTTGTTTTTTGCCTTTTGGAAGAGTTTGATGTGCTTAAACTACCTGACAAAGTTACTTCCAGTATATGAAATGAGAGAGGAAAATCAATATTATCATTTTTGTTATGTTTCTATTGTATTGCCTATTTGGAGAAGTAAATACAGTTACATATTTTTTTATTCCAGTTTCTTATTCTTGTTTTTGGTTCTAAGAAGATATAGCAGATTTTGCATGAAGAAGTGTCAGATTTATTTGAATGTTTATGCATTTTTATTTCGCGAGTTCTGCTCTGTGGATTTCGTTATATAAATAATCTGGGCTTTTCTCTCTTCACTTCGATTTGGTTATTTGTTTTGATGTATAGATGCGTATATGTTTTCATGCCTTATTTGTTTAATTTCGTTTATGATGTGCTTCTTATGAATTGGTTTTGGTCAGATTGGTTATTTAGGTTTTGCATTCTTATACATCTTTTGATTCTAAATTATAGGTTGCTCTGTTTACCTAATTTATTTCTGTTTGATGTGAGAATGTGTAAATTGTTTTGTCTTATTAATTAAACTAGGAAGTATTATGGTTCCTACAATACCAGAATTTAAATGAGACTTCCACTGTGAGAATAATAAGTATCTGCGTCTCCTTAGCTTTTTGTGTATTAGAACATTATATTGTAACTTATGTTTTGAAGTTTGCCTTCTATGGCATAGGCCAAAATAATAGTATTCTGATGCAAAAATAATAATGAGATGTACTAATTTAAAATTCAATCTTGCTCCACAATTATCAAGAATCATCAATGCATGATCAGTTTGCAAATCAAAAAATGCTAGCCATAACTTTTCATGCATAGAGATTTGCCTTCTAGTGCTGGTGTTGCTTAAGTTCTGTCTTGGTTAAGGTGTGAGAATTTTGCATTCAGGACCTGCAAGATGTCTTGAGTGGATATTGAGATTTGTATAAAAGTGTGTGAGGTATAGTTAGGTTGGGTCAAAACTCACCTTATTTTACCTATTTCTATCTTTAGTGGCTGCCAAGAAAGCTGAGATGATATAAAATATACTGGAAATTAAAGGAATGAGGGATAAATCTAAACTCCATAAACTATAATTTTGAAATATTTGATAATTTCATACAACACTACAGCAGCAGTTTTGTGATAGTACACAGGATGAATTCGGTTTATATTATACTCTCTTTAAATATTAGACTTCTAGTTGTAGCTGAAATATAATTATTATTATTGTTATACCACATTTATCTATTGATGCATTAATAGTTGAAATGAAGATTATGGCAGCAACCCTTTCATTAATTCAAGCCTTTTGTAGAAATTATGAATTAGTTAAGGAGTGTAATTTTTTAATTAATTAAAACATGGTCGGTTGATCTCATTCTCATTCTTAGAAATTATCTTCATACTCTCTTTATATATATACTCTGTTATGATAAACTTTAATATATATGATTAGATAAACTTCAATATATATGATTAGATCTAGATAGTGATAACTGTCTTTTGGTTTCAGTATCTTGATCTTATTTTTGGTCCTAAGATATAGCAAATTTTGCATAAAGTATTGTTAGATTTCTTTAAATGTTTATGTAATTTTTGATGTAATGATTTTGCTAGGAAGAAATGGAGCGGTCTGAAATTATTAAGCGATGCGTGTCTTTTTATGAAGATATGAGATCTAACCATGAAGACTTGATGTTGTTCTTTGTGCTTACGCTGTTTGTTTACTTTAGAGATAGAACTAGTGGCCTATTATCGTTAGGAGGAAGAATGAATAGTAGAGTTAGACGTGAGGCTTTAGAGCGTATTGTTGGTGAGGGTGATAGGAATTGTATCTGGGAGTTGAGAATGAACACAAATGCCTTTGCTAATTTGTGTGAGTTGCTCCAAGTTCAAGGAGGACTTACCGAGGATGGTCATGTAAGCCTGCCGGAGCAAGTTGCGACTTTCTTAATTATCTTAGCGCATCACAAAAAAAATCGTAGTCTTCAAGTTAGATTTTGTAGGTCTGGCGAGACAGTTAGTAAGTATTTTAATAAAGTTTTGAAGGCTGTGATACGGATTCAAAGCATTTTGTTTGCCAAGGCTACACCAGTTGAAGAGGATTGTGGTGACCCCACATGGAGAAGGTTTAAGGTAGAGCTTATTCGATGTTGTGTATGTTTGGGTATTTTCTGAAGGATTCTATATCTGAGTATCATAACTTTCTATGGATGATAGGGTTGCTTGGGAGCATTAGATGGCACTTATATAGAGGTGACAGTCCCCGAGTTGGAGAAGGCAAGATACCGAACAAGAAAGGGTAAAATCTGCACCAATGTCTTAGGTGTGTGTAACCGGGAGATGGGTTTTGTCTATGTACTCAGTGGATGGGAGGGATCGGCATCTGATTCACGAATACTTCGAGATGCAATAACTCGTCGTAATAGTCTTAAGATACCCCACGGTAATGATGTCATCTTTGGAGTTAAGCTTATAAAATTACCTTGAGTTCACGATAGCCAACGTCTTACCTTGTTTACATTACTTGTCTATAGGTAATTACTATTTAGTTGATGCTGGTTACACCAATGGTCTGGGGTTTCTCGCACCGTATAGAGGCACTCGTTATCATGTAAGAGAGTGGGCCCAAGGTGCACGTGCACCGCGCAATTACCAAGAATATTTTAATAGGGTTCATTCTTCCGCAAGGAATATCATTGAGCGATGCTTTGGTTTGCTGAAAAAGAGGTGGTCTATCTTAAGAAGCCCTAGCTTTTACCCTCTAAAGACACAATCTCAGATAATTATTACCTGTTGTTTGCTGCAAAATTTCATTCGAAAGAGTATGGAGATGGATCCGGAGGAGGAAGGTAGCATATTGGATGAATTTATGCCTGATGGAGACGAAGAACAGGATGGAATGATTGATGTGGTTGAAAACACGAATGAGTGGACTAACTGGCGTGACAACATAGCAATTGAGATGTATGAAGAGTGGTGTGCAAGTCGTATGGAGTAGTAAGAGTAGTGTAAAACAAACCCTGTAAGGGATTGAGTATTGTTGTAATGGCCACATTTTAATTTGTATGACTTGTTTAGACAGAAAAAATAGTAATAGCTAATATTCATTTGTAATGGCAACTTGTTGTTTGTGATACTGTTTGCTGTTTTATTATCATATGTAATGGCAACTACCTGTTTTAGTATTTTTACTATTTTGTTATTTTTTGCTGTTTCATTTGTAATGGCAATGACCTGTTTTGGAATTTTCAATATTTGTGTAATTTTTTGCTGTTTCATTGATAATGGCAACTACCTCTTTCATGTTAAGTTATTTAATTTAGTAATTTATGCACAGTTTGGATTATGATAATTTTGGAAGGTGAATATGGAGAACAAGCGTATTTGGAGTGATGAAGAGACAAACGCTTTTGTTGGCTTCATGGAGGAGTTTGTCGTAGACGGTCAGAGGGCTGATTGTGGGCAGTTTAAACCCGGAACATTCGAGAAACTGGCTCTGAAGATGCTAGAGGCCTTCCCCGGTTGTACACTGACCGCGAAGCACTGCAAGAATAAGCACAAGCGGTTGAAGGAGAAGTACCAGTACGCCGCTGACATGCTTGCTTGTAGTGGATTCGGCTGGAACCATGATAAACAATGTGTGGAGGTTGACAGCAAAGATGTCCTTGATGCATGGATGAAGGTGAGTGTCATTCATATCTTTATTTAGTCTGAGCCACTTTGTCCTTCTTGAACAAGTCTAGTAAAATAATTCTGTAATAATTCAATCTATGATCAAGCTTTATGCTAGTATTCTTCTGATATAGAGAACTTTAGACTTGGCTTATTTTGTTAACATTGATAATACATCATTTGTGATATCTATCATTTGGAATATCATTCTTTTATATTTGTAGTGTGAGTAATACAATTTCACAAACTCTAATTACAATAAGATCTGGAGTCAATGGATTGAATTAACCGAGGAATGAATTTGCGTGACAACATAGGTAGAATTATTTCACTTTTGCATAATTTACTCATATAGTAGTTAAAATTTGATTCAATCTATGACTTGAATAAGTTTGTTGGTAATTTGTTGTTTCACTATTTATTTGGACACTTGTTCACAGGCAGAATTGTCCTGACTATGATTAACTCTCCTCACTTTTTGAAAGAGTCTACTTGCAAGCTTGTTTTTGGAGTTTTTTTAATTGAATTTGAAAAGGGTAAAAAAAGATAAGAGAGAAATGGGTTTAGCTTCAAAGGCATGGAATAGTATCTTTGATTACTTGTATTAGGTGTTATTCATGGGTGACTCTGGTGTTGGCAAGAGCAGCCTCCTTCTCTTCTTGCTTTCACACTAAGCAATGGAACATGTTCTATAATATATACAAGCCTCAGCTATTCATGTATTTCATGTCTTTTGAATATTAACTTCATAAAAAAATTTTAAATGCGGTTTATTTTTTCACAGGCACATCCGACCAAGTTCTACAGTCCTGGCAAGCCATTTCCTCTTTTTCACCGGCTGGAGGGTATATTTGGCAGGGATAGAGCCACAGGAGCAGCAGCAGTTAGTGGTTTTGATGCGGAAGAACAGGTTAACGAAGAGACAGAAGACACTGCAGTTGGATTTGATGAGTCTGATATGTCTCCATATCCAGACAATGGCGGAGGGCCAGCAATGCAAGGACAAGCATCACAATCTGAAACAGGTGCGAGTGCAGGAAGCACAAGGTGATATGGGAGGAAGAGAAAACAACTTGACGTACTGGAGAGGATGGCCGACCATATTCAGCAATCTTCAGCTGACCAAAGGAAGAATGCCCAACTGATAGCTGATGCCATTGTTGGTGTGAACGAGAAGTGGAAGGTTGTCGAGAAGCTCACACAGCTTGGGTTCGGTGATGACGAGGTGGTGAGGGCAATTTTGAAGTTTGCTGAAAGTCCTAACGTGTATGCACACTTCTGGGGCTTGTCAGATTCACAGATGATTGGCCTTGTTCGCTCTATTATATGAAGTTCACTGTTGGTTAAGGGTATTAGGTTTGGGCTAGGGTATTAAGTTTTTCACTGTAGGGTTTTAGGTCTTTGGGAGATGGTTATGTTTAAGATGATCTAATGTAGAAACTTATATTTGGTATGCAAACTCACCTTATTTTGGACAAACCTTACTATTTTGCTCTGTTCAGAATAGGTTTAGGTTCTTTGTACAGTTTTATTGGTATTGTAGTGTGTCCTTTATTTTGGTGGTTTGAGCAGGAATTGTTTACTAAGTACAATATTTATAGTCATGATCATGTTAATGATAATTATCTTAGTTTCTGGTCAGCAACTATCCCATTCTTATAATTTGTGGTTCTCAGTAATGCAGTTCTTCTTCAAGTCTTTGTTTTTGTTAATTTTCTTTAAGCCACAATTATATCTACTTAATTTCACACTTAGCAGTTCTTCTTCAAGTCTTTGTTTTTGTTAATTTTCTTTAAGCCACAATTATATTTACTTAATTTCACACTTACTGCTATCAGCAACTTACGTATTTAACATTCATAGCATGTGTCTCAATTATTACAGGATCACAACACCAAGAACAAGCCTTTTCAATTCTTTATGGAAGAAAAAAACTTATTTCTCATTAACTCTTTAAATATTGGTTTAAGATGAGAATGTCATCATCTCTGTTATTCAAGAAGAAGTAGTGGTAACATAAGATAAATAATAATTTATTTACATAGAATGGTAGTTTCTTGTTAACCTTATTACATAAAAATTTATCCACTTTCAAAACATCAACAAATGCAACACATGAGACAATATGACACATTCGTTCTGAGTTGGTGCCTCTTTGCAAACTGTGCCACTCACTCTCACTCTCAGCCACATTGCAAGCCCCCCCCCCCCTCTTTTTTCTCATTGCACTATTAAACCCATTTTTTCTTTTTTATTCTTGTGTTCTAACTTCTAATGCCACTCATCGTCGCACCATTCTGCCATAGCAATTTTTCTATTTCTTTCTCCCGTTATGTTGCCGGTGCCATATAAACCACTTGTGGATCTTCTTCTTGTGGAAGCCATTGTTAACCAGGCTATACCTTAAACAGTCAGCGAAAATCATTTAGCATGTTAACAACAAATAGTAACACAACGCAAGAATGGATCCACTAATCGAAATAAATTGCACCAACGAATCTAATCAAAACAATTTTTCCAATTCAATATATCTTATTGCAATTTGTAAGAATGGGAAAGACGACTTCTGCCTACATCCACCCTTCAATTCCTCCTAGAACCGCTAACGGAGAACAGAAAGCCCAAATGGTAAATTAATACAAAAACATAAAAGCTAAAATATTAAGAAGAAGCACAAAAAATGCAACAAAACCAAGAAAGAATTACAAGCCTAATTAACAAATAATGCTAAAGTCCATGCTTTTATAATTTACATAATGTCAGTACTAGTAGCAACTTTTCAAACCATGCTTGTTAATAAACAATAAAACAACACGTGTGTTTAATAGAACCAATTAGTTGATAGTAAATAGCTATCAGGAACAGTTTTGAGGATGAAGAGGAAGGAAATGTGATCAAGACTGAATGCTTGTCAATTCATTTAATGAAAAATACTGTTTGTTACAATAAAAGCAGTACATAGACTTTGTGAATTGTAATAATGCTCTGTGGATAGACAAACTGTGCCTCCAAAACAAGGGAGAAACACACTAGGTGGTAACCATTAACATAAAAGCACTAGTGTATTAGAATCTGCAACTCTTGACAGCAAAAATTCAATAAACAATTGTGAAAATTAGATTGAGGAGTCAAGAAGGAAATAACAAACTTCACTAACTACTAATTCAGACAAGATACAACTAACAAACAAACTAACTAATGTCTAATCTTTTGTATTTAAAATCAAATATTGGTGCCTCTAGCTTTTCCAATAAATTTCCATACAACAGTGAGTAGTAATTTCGATAACAAAAAAGGGTCACAACAGGAACATAATTATGATAAATATCTCTCAAATCATCTTTTTTTATTTTCTATACAGTAATCGTCAAAAATAAATTTTAAAAAACAACAATCACAGATTTATAAATCTGCAATTAACAAGCACAAGTAAGCTCAAAAAAATTTATGATACACAAACAATGGAATCAGCAATCAGCAATCACACATTCTCAACTCTTTAAAAAAGATGACACAGAATTCATAAATCTGCAAATGAGGGCAAATAAGAACTCGGATATAACAACTTCAGAAATCTTCAACATTTGAAGCACAAATCATCAATTTTAACCAAATCAGGGCAAACGTCAATTCATCCAACGAGGGATTTAAACGTTCTCATCAACATGCCGACAAATCAGAAGGTGAGGGTTTCACAAATCAGAAAATGGGGGAATCAAAAATCTCTCCTGAACTTCACAGAATTAACAAGTAAATAACTTAAATTGAAAGAACATACCAGCTCCGTTGATAGAGAAACAATGGAGACCAGACGCACAGCTCCAAGACGGTGGTGACGCAGACCCACCGGCGTGGATACACCAGCAGCGTCAGAATCCGAGAATAGCAACTGGGGCCACGAAGATGAACCAAGGAGAACTAGAGAGGCACCGCCGTGGTTTTCACCATTAGAGGTGCTACTTGCAGCGGGTCAGGCTCCAGGAGTTCACGGCAGATGAGAGGAGAAATGGTAGAGAAGAGGAAAAAGGGGTTAGGGTTGGATGCTGATGAAAATGAAGTTTGGGGTTAGGGTTCTTAATTTAAATTAAGGGCATTTTAGTAATTTTAAATATTTCGTCTCCAATTTTTATTTCGAACCAAACAGGATACTGAGACATAAATTAGTTTTGTACACTTTCACACCAAACACAATACTAATACTTATTTCTGTCTCTGTCTCTTGGTCTCTGTCTCTCTGTCTCTGTCTTTTGGTCTCTGTCTCGCAAACAAACGCTACCTTAGTAATGAACTTGCATCCGCAAGTGAATTCTTCGAGATAGGAGAATCTTTTCCAAGTGAATACGAAGATGATGCAGAGGTAGACTTTTCTCAACCTCCCAATTATGACTCAAGTGGTGAGGAAGATATCAGTGACTTTGATCAAGACATGGTTGAAATGGAAAAAATTTGCAAAGAAGTGGAGGAATTCGCAGAAGACCACCAAGGAGTAGAGCTTGCAGAACCACCTGAAACACCTATCCCAAGGCCATTACCGCCCAACACAAACTTCAAGTGCGTAAAATCCTTATCTTTCATCTTTACTTTTCCACTTGAGTATGGTTTACTTGAAACAGATGACCAGCTTAGAGCTCTTTGCGACTTTAAAAGCAAAAGGGAAATGACTCGCACTCAGCGCTGGTATGCAAGACTCAATGAGGTTTCACACTTCAATTTGAGGTGCGAGGATTGGTGTCAAGCTCAACTGAAAGGATCTCGGAAGCTGTTTGGTCACTGCAGTGAGAATTCAGATTACTTATCACCCAGCTGGAAAAATGCAGATCAAGACAAAAACGGGTGTAACAGTAAGATTTGTGATCCTGGAATCTGTTCTGACATTCAACACCGCGGGAGCCTGGAAACCTGTTTGAAACTGCTCAAGGGCTTTACACGCCTTGTTTGGGACCCCGGAGGCTGTTGGCATTCCAAACACTGGTGGAGATTTCTGGACGAATTCAAGCACAAGCCACCATAGCAGGAAGCTCATCAAATGTCCAACTTAAGGACTTTAACTAAAAGTGCTAGGTGGGAGACAACCCACCATGGTATGATCGCTCCCTTTCCATTTTACTTTGTTTTTGAATTTTGTTTGAACCTGGAATTTCTGCATAACATTCATTGTATTTTGCATTCTGCATACTGCATAAAAAAAAGAGAGAAAGCACGCGATGCGATAGTGTCGCTGACGCGTCCGTGTCACAAGTGCATTAGGAAGAAAAGAGAATTGAACAGAAAATCCCGCGAAAGCATAGCTAGAGGCGTGCCTTTGGCATAAATTGTTCCACGCGACCGCGTGCCCTACGCGATCGTGTCAGCTGCGGAAAATGCCTCCCACGCGTCTGCGTCACTCATGCAAACGCGTGATCTAGATATCGGCGTAAAGATCCAACACCCAGAAATTTGGGCTGGAATCGTGCGGCTTGTGTGCGTTTAGCATAAACCAACCCACGCGTGCGCGTCCCTGACGCAAACGCGTCATTACACAACACCCATCCCATGTGAAAGCATGAGCGACGTGATCGCGTCGCGTAGATATTATGACTCCCTAAAAGGAGACAAAGAGTTGCGCTGAAACGACACTGGAAGCGTGCGTCTAGCACAAATTCCAGCGACACGTTCGCGTGTTTCACGCGTCCGCGTCACCCATCTTTCCCCCAACCCACGCGATTGCGTCGACCACGCATCCGCGTCAACCCTATTTCACCCTACACACGCGATCGCATCCTCCACGCGTTCGCGTGGATTTGCGATCACTAACCCCAACTCACGCGAACCCTAACCCGTCGCGTCCCCAAACCCCAACCCCCCTCTCCATACCCCTCTGCAATACTCTCCCCTCAATCACCCCCAGCCACCACCAACAACCACCCCCGACCACCAAGGCCGCCACCACACCACCACCACCCAGACCCCACCGCGACAACCAACCCCCGCCTCTCTTCTTTCCTCTCTTCCTTCTTTTCCCCTCCCTCTCTCTCCTCCGCCACTGCCCACACCGCGGCCAGCCTTAGACCGCTGCAGCCCAACTCCGCCGGCCACCACCCCAACCCTCACCCCCTCTTCCCAACCATACCCCCCAACCCTCCACCATTTAACCGCTCCTGCACCCCTGCCACCGCCCCTGCTCCACCGCCGCACCGCCGTGCTTCCCTCGATGCCGCCACATCTCCACTACCTTCCCTCTGCCCTATCCCTTGTTCGTACATGCACCAGGTTCCGTCTTACTGCGATTCCTCCTTGCGGTTCTTCAGTTCTTTTTCCAATTTTTGTTCCGAATAGGCTAGATAGAGATGCATGTTTGTAGTGGATTTTAGGTAGTTAGGTAGCTAGGATGTGGTTAGTGGATTTAAGCCTGATAATTGCACCGTTCTTGTTATCTGTTTATCTGTTCTGCAATTGTCATCTGGCTATGATGTTCATACTGTTCATATGCTGCTCTTAACTGTTCCATGCTGCTGTTACACTACTCTTTCATATTCATGTAATTTATGCAGCCTTATTTCCATTCATATGAACTGTTTTATTTTCTTGCTATTTGTTTTCTGGGACCATACAATTTTAGCCAGAATTCTGCCCAATTTTCTGCAAATTGTTTCCTTTTTACATTCAGAAATTGGTTTTGGTATTTCTCAATTTTGCACTACTCAACCAAACCAATTCTTGAATGCACGAGCCTGCTTCCTTATTCCTTTCAGCTTCCTGGTTAAAAAATTGCTTTATTGATAATTTGATTTTAATTTTTACTACTTTTGTATCTATCTGATTCATCATCAATACCCTGTTATCCCTGCTTGAATATGAGTGGATTATTCTTTAAATGTGTGAATTTATTGCTACCTAGGAAACCATTCTCATGCCACTTACCTTTCACCTTCTTTTCACTAACTCACTCTTTAACTTTCTAACTTCCTTTTTACATCCTAACCATTTTAACTTTCAAAACTTCTCCTTTCTGTTTTCCTTTATTTACTTTAACTTTCTAACTCAAGGCATGATTACTGTTTTTCCTTCTTAACGTGAATTCCACTTAGCATGTATTTTAGATTGTCATTTTTATTTTCAGACTTTTTCCTTATACACAATCCCGAATACTCACATCATTCACTCAATTCTCGCTTCTCTTGATCTTTTGCCACTCTATGCTTATATTGCTATTATCCTATTTGCCTACTTGTTTTCCTGCTTTTATTCCTCAATTATATCCTGGTAATTCTGTCTTTCAGGATGTTTGACTCTCAAGGCAGGGGAAAGGGCAAAGAAACCACTGGCAAAAGGAAAAGAGGCGAATCCTCTGCTTCCATCCTTGGCATCATACATGATGACTCCTGGTGGGAGAAGAACTTTACCCCGCAGGAAAAAGCTTATCAGTTGGTACCTGCGACTCACTCGGTTAAATTTGCAAACAAATACTATGAGCTGAAGTACCCCATTTTTGCCACATCCAGGAACCTATACCTGGAACGGACTCTCAAAATTCCAGAAGAACTCAAGCAGTACACTTCAGATCAGATCAAACAAAGAGGCTGGTTCTTCCTGGAGAGAAATTTGACTGAGATCAACTCATCCTGGGTCAGAGAATTCTACTGTAACTACTTTCTATCATCCCTGGATGCAGTACAGCTCAAAGGCAAACAAGTTCTGTTCACTGAGGAAGCAATTGAAGACATCCTCCAGCTTCTACCTAAATCAGATCAGCCAGATGGTTACCAGAAAGCTGAGGAGGATATAAGATTCATGAGGTTTGATTGGGATGCAATGAAATGGGATATCACCCTTGATCCTACTGTTCCATGGGTCATGGGAAAGAGCACAGTGGTACCCAAGGGAATCAGGCTAATTTATCTGAATGATGAGGCTCAGCTATGGCAACAGATTTTGAGTAACTATGTGATGCCGAGCACTCATGAGACGGAGGTGCCAGCTGTTATGATTACCTTCATCTGGTGCGTGATGACGGGTAAGGACCTATATCTACCCCGCTTCATCCGGCATTACATGACTAGAGTCCATGTTAGAGGCACCCTCCCCTTTCCATTCCTGATTACTCAGTTGGGTCGCCGAGCTAAGGTACCCTGGGAGGTTGCTGATGAAAAGCCAACCGCTGCGGACTGCAGAAAGATCATCCCTCATAGTCGGAAGTTTCAGGCTTTTGGCTATCAACCTCCATTTCTCATTGACTCTACTGAGGCAGCTACTTCTTCAACTGCTCCTTCTGCTTCCACTGGCCCAGCACCACCCACTGCACCCCCACCTGCTCCTGAGCCTGTCTACCTTCTGGTGCACCGACTCTTTGACCACTTAGACCAGATGGAGTGCCGTCACCAGCAGCACTTTGAGAGGTCTGAATGTCGCAACAGGCGATGTTATGAGAGGTCTGAGCATCGCCACAAGCAGGGCTATGAACACCTCAAGCTGATCATCTGATCTGGTGGCGACATCTCCTCCGAGCCCGACATGCCCTCTAACACATCTAAGAAGGAGGTGAGCGATCATGAGGAGGAGGCACCTACCCAGGCTGACCAGGGAGGACCCGAGCACACTGCACCACATCATGAGGAGCACCACCAACTATAGACTGCTGATCTGGACATTCCTCTGCAGACAGAGCCCCCGCTTCAGCAGACCGCTCCTCCTACCCTCACAGAGACTGCAGACCCTTAGCCTACCATCGAGACACCAGCAACCCATCCTTCCGGAGATGACACTTCCTCACGTCCAGTTTGAGTGAGCATCGAGGATGATGCTATTATTTAAGTGTGGGGAGGTCGCCATCTCTAGCATCTATTTCTTTTGGTGAACCACTACAGACTCTTATCTTATTTTGTCCATCTTCTGTATTTTATTTGCACATTTTTCTCTCTTTTGTTTTTGTTGTACTTTTGCATTCTGCACTTTGGACTATATATATCTTGGATATTTTAGCTTAATTTGCACCTTAGTTTACTAGTTATATATTAAGTGGATTAATTAGTATAGTTTACCCTTTTTTTGCATATGATAGCTGATTTGATTGAAAAATAAAAAGAGTAAGCTAGAAACCATAGTATAGTAAAACAATCCACACACCTTGTATATATAGCATTACATGTTAGTTAGTTAACAACATTTCTTTAAGGAGAAACACTAGGATTTTAAAGGGCACCTTAAAAGATTTACATTAAGTTGAATGGAAACTCTTAATTTCTACTTGCATGACATACATAACTGATATATGATTTATGAGCTTGAGAACACACAGCCCGTGAGTTTTGAGCTTAATTGTATGGTTGCATTCAAACCATAAATTTTATTCCTGTGTGTTTTGCCCTTCTTTTTTATTCTAGTGTTCTTTACTTTGCTTTAATTTATATGTCTAATATAGAATATAGATACATACCAAGATAGGATTGAGGCCATATTTTATTATTAACTCACTTATCCTAAATAAAGCCTACCTTTTATGCCATCCTTGTCAGCCCCCTTGAGCTTTTTAATCCCCCTTCATTTTATAATCACATTACTAGCCTTAAGCAGAAAAACAAAATAAAAATCCCAAGATGAATCATTGGTTAGCTTAAGATAGATAGTGTGTAAAATTTAAGTATGGAAAATTTTATGGGAACAAAGGATGGTAGAAAAAGTAGGAAATTAGAATAAGTTATTTGAAAATTTGGGAAGCATGCTCATGTGAAATCAAAATAATTAAATTACCATGTGCATTGATATAAAAAAAATTATTTTCAATAAGGGGATACAAAAATTCCCCAAACACAAAATAAGAAGAATCAATGCACATAGGACAAAAGTCAAAAATAAAATGCATGAGCATGTAACACAAAAAGTGGAAAGATTTGGGTAGCTAGGTGAAGAATTATGAAATTATATATGTATATGTTAGGTGAGATCTTAGACTAGTCAAAGATTCACTTATTAGCTCACTTAACCTTATACATATACCCTTACCTTTACCCTGGCCCCATTACAACCTTGAAAAGACCTCATGATTTTTGTATGTCTATATTCTGTATTTGTTGATTGGTTATATGAAGAGCAAAGTTATAGAAAGTAAGGATGGAAAGAAGAATAGAGTGATTAACCCAAATAAACACTGAGTGACTAGAGAGTAAACACAAAATCCAGTGAGGGTTCAATAGCTCATTCTCATATGTCCATGTTTAATTATTGATTGTCTTGCAAGTTGTGAACTATCTTAACTCAACTCAATTGTAATTGTGCTTTAATATGATTTGCCCCTAGTTGTACATACATGATTCCTTGAAGATATGAATTAATTTGACTACATGTATGCTTTATATATAGGTGAATAATAACTAGATTTGCATGACTCATTTAGGTAGTTGCATTTAGAGTAGATTGCATTGCATATGATTCCACCATTTTACCTTTACTTTTTCTCTTGGATTTAGCATGAGGACATGCTATTGTTTAAGTGTGGGGAGGTTGATAAACCACTATTTTATGATAAATCATGCGCTTAAATTGAATGATTTTATCAACTCTTCACCTACTTATTCATATGAATTTGCATGATTTTGCAATTCCTTCCTTATGATATAACATGTGAGAAAACATGTTTCTTATGCTTTAAAATTACCAAATTTAATTATCCTTTATTACCATTCGATGCCGTAATTTGTGTGTTGAGTACTTTCAGGTTTTATAGTGCAGGAATGACTTAAAGGATGGAAAGGAAACATACAAAAATGAAAGGAAAGCACAAATTGGAGTCCCTGGAGGAACTGGCAGTGACGCGTCTGCATGGACGACGCGAACGCGTGGTTCGCGCAAAAGAGAATCGACGCGAGCGCATGGATGAGGCAAACACGTGACGTGCGAAACACAACTGACGCGGATGCATGATTGACGCGACCGCATGAAAGAGCAAAACTCCAAATGACGCGACTACGTGACCCACGCGGACGCATGACGTGCGCAATCTGCAGAATTTGCAGAAGTCGGCCCCAGTGACTTCTAGGCCCTTTTTGGCCCAGATCCAAGCCCAGAGAACACAGATTAAAGGGTTATAAATGGAGGAATATATCCATTCATAGGGATACTAGATACAGCATACAACAGATATTCATAGATAGTTTTAGATGTAGCTTTTAGAGAGAGAGGTTCTCTCCTCTCTCTTAGGATTAGGATTTAGGACTTAGAATTTCTTTTAACCTTAGGATTATCTCATCTTCATATCAGGTTCAATATTCCTTTATTTTGACTTCTCTTATTTGTTAATTTTATATGTTGCCAAATTGGCTTATGGACCATTCATGTTATGATTTTCTTAATTAATAGACATTAAGGTATTTCAGACTTATGATTGCTTCCCTTTCTTTATATAAATAATTTAGATTTTTACTATTGGCTTTGGTTGGTTAATTGGTGACTCTTGAGTTGTCAAACTCATCGTGATTGATAATTATTATTCTTGCTGATTAATTTAGATTCCTATAACTCTAGTCTTTCCTTAAGGAGTTGACTAGGACTCTAGGTGTTAAATTAATTTTTCCACTTAACTGACCTTCATAGTTAGAGGTTGACTTAGTGGGAGTAAAAGTATAATTCTCATCACCATTGATAAGGATAACTAGGATAGGACTTCCAGTTTTCATACCTTGCCAAGAGATTTCTTCGTTATTAATTTATTAATTTCTGCAACCCATTTCTCTTGCTCAAAACCCTTTTCAAAACCCAAAACACTGTTTTCCATAACCAATAATAAAACACACCTCCTTGCAATTCCTTGAGAATACGACCCGAGGTTTGAATACTTCGGTTTATAAATTTTATTGGGTTTGTTACTTGTGACAACCAAACGTTTGTACAAAAGGATTTTCTGTTGGTTTAGAAGCTATACTTACAACGCGACTATTTTTATAAAATTCTTTACTAGCAAAAAAAATCCGTTCATCAGCATCCGTTCCTTGCATCCATTTCTTGTTGATGGTGTGCATAAATTTGTTTGCGGATATAGGAACAAAAGACTATATAATTCCCGGAAAAGTGTCGAATGTCAAAGTTATACTCAATGGTGGTCAGAGAGTTACATTTTTTAGACCTGATGGATATTTCTCATTGTATTCTTTAATTTACATCTTCATTTAAAACTCATTTCAATTTGCATGATAACTGCTATTACAATAATACTTCAGGTCATGTTTAATTTGATCTCTCTTTGCTGTCCTGGTATTGCTTTTGTAAAGTTATAGTTAATGATAGTATTTTGTTGTTGAGCAACAAACTAGTTCCTTAACATGTTTGATTTAAGCCACAATGTCCCAAATATTTCTTGATGGATGCTTCATGAGGTCTGAAAATTATAGCTTCTTTGATGAGTATGCAGGGCCAGGGGACAAGGCTGTTTGTGGCAACAAAACTAGGACGAATTCAAGTTTTCGAGCGGCCGCAAAGCATGTGCTTTTGGAAGTAGTTCAAGCTGCACCAAACAGCATAGGATACTATGCAAGAGGGAAGGTTGATGTTTCTAGAAGGGTAAATGAATCTGCTTATGTTTTGGCTAATTGTTGGAAGAGTTTGACAAGTAGTTCTTGCAAAGTATGTCTTGAGAATTCTGTAAATGCATATATTCACAACCCTTAACAAAATATATAGCATTGAAAAGTTTGAACAAAATCCAAGACCTATTAATATGTGTGGATCATATCTGAAAGGGTAAACTATAGTAAATGCTATAGTTTGGTTTCTGTGAATGTTAAGTGTAATTTTTTATAAGTACTGAGGAGACAGAATATTGCCCAACTCATCGGTATTCTTTCACATCAACATCTCTATGTCCAATCTTTTCCAAGACCAAATTGCTAATCTATGCCTTTGTTGCAGAGAACTACTTTGCTTGGCTTCTCAAAGTCTTGCGCCTCTGTTCTAACATCGACCTTCTTCTATTATGTTTCCTTATTGTTCTGACTGTGAGTTTCCTCTGCAACCGTAACTGTAACCGTAATTTTACCTATGTGATGGTTCTTGTGATCAATAACAATAACATATCATTTTTGTTGTCAAAAGGTTTTATTTTTTCTATTTTCAGAAGCTCCCCATGTCGCCAAAATCCCGAGGTATGTCTCTCTCTTGTTAAATTTTGAAACGCCAATCATTAATTTACAAATTTCAGTTTTGAGATCATGAGTTGGCGCTTCTCTCTACTTCCTTAGCTTGTTGAATTTTTAGAAACTTAAGATGGATCCCCCTTAAGGGAAGTATAGTTGATAATCAGTGAATTTAACTCCGCTTTAACTCAGCCTCGGTGCATGTGTGTGTACTTTTTTTGTTACAGATGTTTGTATTGTTGGTGTTGCAAGGACTCCAATAGGGGATCTACTTGGCAACCTATCATCTCTATCAGCAACACAACTAGGCTCAATTGTTAATAAGGGTACTGATCAATGTGCTTCGTCCAATTTTTTTTTGGTTTGGGGGTGTTTCTTTCTTATTAATTATTGAAAGGGTTTAGCACATGTACCTTTACCATTAGTAGAAAGTTTTAGATGTTTTTGTTTAATGCATGCAAAACAAATGCATTGGAAACTTAAATTTTTTATATTTTCAATGGAAACTTTCTTAATTTGTAAACTTAACATAAGATAGATAAACCCTTATGGAGTCAAATACTTGATCTTCTTGTGTTTTATGCTGTCATGTAAATATATGCAACTGCTCTCAAGAGAGCAGATGTTGATCTATCACTTGTGCAAGAAGTGTTTTTTTGGGAATGTTCTTAGTGCAAATTTAGGATAAGCTTCTGCCCGACAAGCCGCCTTAGGGGCACGCATACCTACTTCTGTAATCTGCATGACTATTAACGAGGTGTGTTCATCGGGGATGAAAGGTACATCTTTTAGTGGGTTTGGAAGGCTATTCATACTTCAATATATGATTTATTAGCGAGTATGTGATGAAATCACGGTCCTGTATTTTTTGTTGCAGCTACCATGCTTGCAGCACAGACCATAGAATTGGGTAGAAATGATGTTGTTGTGGCTGGTGGTATGGAAAGCATGTCAAATGCCCCTAAGTACATTGTAGAAGCAAGGTTTTCTTTTCATTCATGAATTGCCAAAATTATACACTTTTGCTGTGTTTAAATGATTTTCTTGTGGTGTTTCAGTAGATACTTTATCCCATCTAGTTTCACCTACTAAGTTGCTTGCATTTCATGCTGGGTTTTTCTTGTATATATTGCACTTGCATTGTATATTACCTGTGTTTTCTACTGTGATTGAGGAGGTTCGGAAGGCGGTGGCGATGGGATCGCATGAAGGATCGGTTGGTGAAGGCTGTGGGACAGCGGTGTTTGGTTAGAGTAGAAATCCCCTAGGATAGATTACCTGGTTTATTTAAGTTAATGTTGGTATATTTATGTTTATTTGTTTTAGAATGTTTTAAGTTTGAATCTTGTGATGGATATGGAGTTTAAGATTGCCTTTGGCGTTCCGGGGTCTTATATCCTACCTCACTAGGCACTGTTACCATACGGAGAACTTCCGGTTCTCATGCCATATCTTTGTTGTGTTTTTCAGATGCAGGTCGCAACCCACCTCGGTGAGTTGCTTTGGATGGTGACAGAAGCAGAGGATCTTGGATTCTTTTGGAGTCTTTTTGGTTTATTTTGTTTATACATCTCTTCTTTTATATTTTATTCTGCCTAGTGGCATGTATATGAGAGAACAAAATTTGTATAATCTGTTTTCACTGTATGGTCCTATATATCTGTATATGGCTGGCCGGCTTAAACTCCGCGAGTCGTGACTAGTTTCTTATGATATTATATACTTATCCTTTGTTATATCTTATCTGTCCCTTGTTCTTTAAGCGAGTAGCTTCGTTAGTACGTTTTGCGCTTTTCGAATCCTATTTTTGAGCTATATCCTTCATCAGGCTTCTAGAAGTATACTATTCTTTCTCTATATCATACGTACGAGTTTAGAGCTGTCGTAATCTCTGGTTAACATTTGCTTTATGATACCAGGTAAAGCTTAGGCTAATTAGGGTGTTACAAGTTACACCTATGATCCCTAGGTTTCTTAGCATGCAAGTAATTCCTGTGTCTTTTAAGGCTCCTAGCTTATTGTGTTCTTTCCTAGGTGTAAAGCTCTGTGTGGTAGGGTGTTACACTTGTTGCTTGTCCTTTCTCTGAGATCTCCTTTTGAGTGACTCAAGATTTGTTTTTGTGCCATGCGTGACCTTTAAGCATAGCAAGTGATGCGCTAGTTATTTAGTACACGTTTTGTGGATGCGAAAGGTGAAGCTTTTAAGTGTGCGACATCACAGGTTATTCTAGAGCCTTGTTTCACGTGAAAGAGTTTTATTGATGTTTGGTTTGTGACCAGTAATGGGTTGCAAAGTATTTGATGGGGTTGAGAATTCACGAATGATCTGTTTGATAAAGTACGGATTGAATGGTGAATATACGTCAGATTGAAGTTTGGGAACTTGAAACTCTTAAGTTAGTACGAGATCAGTGTGCGAATGTTAATCACATTATTTTAACGTCAGCTTGTTTTGTGACTGATAAACCACTATTTTATGGTTTATCTTATGCTCAATTGAGTGATTTTTATCAACTCTTTACCCACTTATTCATACTATTTGCATGGTTTTACATTTGCCTTCCTAATTATGTGCTTTGATTGAAAACTTGCTTCTTTGGCCTTAAGTTCCCTATGTTTAATCCTCTCTATTACCATTAGATGCCTTGATATGTGTGTTAAGTGTTTTCAGATATTATAGGGCAGGAATGGCTCAGAGGATGGAAAAGAAGAATGCAAAAATGGAAGGAATACAAGAAGTTGGAGAAACTGCTAAGCTGTCCAGCCTGACCTCTTCGCACTCAAACGGCTATAACTTTAGCTACAGAGGTCCAAACGACGCGGTTCCAGTTGAGTTGGAAAGCTAACGTCCGGGGCTTTGATTTGATATATAATATGCCATAGTTTCCCTGACACTAGGCGACGTGAACGCATGATCCACGCGGACGCGTCGCATCTGCGAACTTCAATCCGCGCGGCCGCGTGGGCGACGCCTCCGCGTCGCTTGGCTGCGACCTGTACGGACCAGAAAGCGCTGGAAGTGACTTCTGGGCTATTTCTGACCCAGTTTTTGGCCCAGAGAACACAGATTAGAGACTATAAAGTGGGGGAATGCATCCATTCATGATGATGCTTTTCATAATTCACTTTCCATGATTTAGATTTAGTTTTGAGAGAGGTTCTCTCCTCTCTCTCTCTCTTTAGGATTAGGATTTAGGATTTAGGACTTCTCTTAGTTTTAGGAGTGACTCTCAATCCCAGGTTCAATATTCCTTTTACTATTTAATTTCTCTTCTATTTTTGTTTACTCTGAAGCTTTTATTGTGTTTGATTGATGTTGCCTAATTGGCTGTTGATATTGTCCATGTTAGAATTGACATTTTTATTTAATATAATTTGAGGTATTTCAGATTTATATGTTATGGATACTTTGGCTTTATCCAATTTATTTTCATTCAAGTAGGTTTTACTTTTCCCCTTTTTGGTCTTGGTTAAGAAATCAGTAACTCAGGAGTTATCTTAGCTCAACATAATTGATAACTGTTATCTTTGCTAATTGAACTGAACTTCAATAATCCTAACCTTTTCTTAGGAAATAAATAGGATTCGAAGGTCAAACTAATTAGTCCTTTGACTTTCCTTTGCTTTAGTAAAGGTTAACTAAGTGGAATTAAGATTCAATTTTCATTATTATTGCTAAGAATAACAAAGTCTGGACTTCTAATTTCTCATACCTTGCCAAAAGCTTGCTTTACAGTTATTTATTTATTTTAGTTGTCATTTAAATTACTTGTCATACTTCTTCCTTAATTCCAAAACCCCCAATTTTACCTTTTTCATAGCCAATAATAAGAACATACCTCCCTGCAATTCCTTGAGAAGACGACCCGAGGTTTGAATACTCGGTTATCAATTTCAAAGGGGTTTGTTATTTGTGACAACCAAAACGTTTGCACGAAGGGATTTCTGTTGGTTTAGAATCTATATCTACAACGCGACTATTTTTGTAAAATTCTTTACTAGCAAAAATCCTAATGTCAGTGACCCTTCGCCACACTATCCTACCATCGCATGTTTGAACCATATAATTTTTTGCATCAAGTCTACCTTGTAGCTTCTACTTCGCACCATGCTTTTTTTCCTGTATATATTTTATGTCATATGAATATCATGGTATTTGAAACTATATGTATATATCTATATGCTGAGACATTTTCATTTTCAATAAGTTGTTTAAAAAGTAGAGTGCTGAAACTATGTAATGTTTTTTGTATTATGTTAATTTTTATATGCTTTAATTTGAATAATTAGATTTTAAAATTTATTTTATAATTTAAAAGAAATTAATTTAATTATCTCTAATTATTAAATTAGAGTATTTATTTGAAAATAATTTGTAAGTTGATAATTAAATAGAATTTTTATAAATATGAGAGAGAGAGAGAGAGAGAGAGAGAGAGAGCTGTTGTGAGCTCGCCAATAGAGGATCCCGTATCAGCATCGTTCATCCGCGTCTTGCTGTCGCCGTCTGTGGAGTCACCAGGAGCCGTTACTGTTGCTGCAGAGCCACCATCAATGCGAGGAATAGCGCGTGAAAGAAAGGAGTTGTCGAGGGAGAAGCAGGTCGCGCGGAGGAAGGAATCTTCACCGCCGTCAAGCTACTGTGGGCCGCAGGATCTTTCTGGAGCTGCCATCCCCTACCACCGCTGTCATGGGCCTCGTGGTTGTTCCCCTAAGTTTCCGTCGCCGTTGTTTGGATCGCAGTGGTCGAAACGGCTGCTGATGGAATTCACCGGAGCTGTTCGGGGGTTGTTACCACTCCGTTGTCTCGATTCTTTCTTAATACAATAAGTTGTTTTCCTTCAAAACTTTTATAGTCATTGTTCTATTATATGTTGCTGAGATTTTTACAACGTTAATGTCTTAAGGTTGAAATACAGTTCTTGCGTGCTGTGTTTAGAGGCTATGGCTGCTGTGGGAATGGTCGGTATTGATGCCACTGCTGCGAGATAAGAATAGAAACAGAGTCTGTCGCGAACAAGGTAGGGGCTCTTTCCTTAAACTCATTTTATTTTCAAGAATTGTTATAAATTGATATTGATGCAAAAATATATTTTTGTTAATTATGTGAGTCTTATGGATTGACTAAGTTATTATGAAAGAATGTGATTGTTTACTTGATTGAATTCTTGATTGATTGAGTTGTTGTTGTGATAGTTAATGAAATCTTGATTTGAAAATCTTATTGGTATATTTATATTGAGAATTGAGTTGTGTTGGAAGTCTGGTTTATATATATTTATATTGAGGAAATGTTTGGTTTGAAACTGTTTGAGAAGGTTGAGAATTCTAAGTTATTGGTTGATGCTGTTAAAGTTGGTTCAAATTGGGATTGATGAGATTGGATGATTGTGCATTCCTTGTATTGTTTTGACTATGTTTGAACAAATGAGAGATCCCTTATGCTGATGCTGGTGACACTGAAGGTTGTTCCTGATGTGATATTGGCTATAATTGTTCTCTAATTGATTCTATTTGAGACTGAGTTTTGATGGTGATTTGATTTGAGTTGGGCCGGAGGCCGTATTTTGGCTTGATTTAGGCCAGAGGTCGAGTTGATTTGATTATATGTTGGGCCAGAGGTTGAAATTGATTATGTTATGAGATATTAATTGAGTTTTGAAATTCTTTTAACTAAAGAAGTGAACTTTCAATTTTTGGATAATTAATTATTAATTTTTGAATATATTCATAAGACGAGCGATAATCACTATAGTTGAAATCAATTCTTTTCTTATACGTATCCTCTTATGACAATTCTTAAAAAGCCTCTACTGAGAACCAGCGAGGACTATGTTCTCACCCCCTACAGATTTCCCTTTTAACGACAGACAAAGAGTTTAAGGAGTTCCTTCTTCACATCTGATTGTGTTTTATATCATTGTATGTATTATAGTTTTTCCTAGCCCTTGTTATTATATCTTTATAAGAGGGATAGGAGTTGTAAAGACATATATGCTTATAATAATTTGTAAGTTAATTGTATAAGAAGTCTGGTTTGTTTATATCAATATATATATATATATATATATATATATATATATATATGAGAGTTGTGATTAAAATTTGGTTATATGCACATGTTTAATTAATTAAGAAAAGTATTTTCGGTTTTTCAAAGAAAACAGCGGTATGGTTTCGAGTCAAAGGCTCTTATTCTATTATTAAGTATATAGAAGAAGTCATAATATTCTCACCATCAAAGTGGCACAGCCAGAAGCGTGACATTCTGATAGTAAGGATGTTACAGCTTATTTATACAAATTATTAGATAGTGATATCTATATAAAAATTCCTGAAGAACTAAAGATATTTAAACTATCCAATGAATATTCATAAGAGTTATACTCATTCAAATTGAAAAGACCTTTATATGGTCTAAAACAATCTGAACAAATGTGGTATAATCGTCTTACCTAGTATCTAGCCAAAAACGGATTCAAGAATGATGATATCTGCCCATGTGTTTTTATAAAGAAATCTACATCTGGATTTGTTATAATTGCTGTGTACGTTGATGAATTAAATATCATTGGAATCCTTGAAGAGATTCCAACCATTATAAAAGCTCTAAAAGAAGAGTTTGAGATTAAAGATCTTGGAAATACCAAATTTTGCTTCGACTTACAGATCGAGCATACAAACAATAGGATCTTTATTCATCAAACAACATACACAGAATAGATCTTGAAGAAATTTTATATAGATAAGTCACATCCATTAAGTACCCCCAATGATCGTAAGGTCTTTGGATGTGAAAAAGGATCAATTCCGTCCTAAATAAGAAAATGAAGATATTTTTGGTCCCATATCTCAGTGTCATTGGAGCACTAATCTATCTTGCTAATAATGCATGACCTGGTATATCATTTGTTGTGAATTTACTAGCAAGGTATAGTTCCTCTCCAATCAAAAGACATGGAAAGGAATCAAATAAATCTTTCAATATCTTCATAGAACTGTTGATATAGGAATATTATATCCATATGAATCCAAGTCACAATTAGTTGACTATGCAGATGCAGGATAATTGTCTGATCCACAAAAAAGAAGGCATCAAACAAGATACCTATTCACATATGGTGATACAGCTATATCATGGAGGTCTACAAAAACATATGATAGCCACAACATCCTCTAATCATGCTAAAATACTAGCGGTACATGAAACAAGTCACGAGTGTTTTTGGCTTAGGAGTTTAATCTAATATATTCTGTTATATTTAGACTGATTGATCATAAAATAGCTCCAACTATTCTGTTTGAAAATAATACAGCATGTATTGCTCAACTTAACGGTAGATATATCAAAGTTGATAGAACAAAATGTAACACCCCAATTAGCCTAAGCTTTACCTCGCGTCGTAAAGCAAAGGTTAATCAAGGATTACGACAGTTCTAAGCTCATACATATGATATATAGAAGGAATAATATTATCTAGAAGCCCGATGAAAGATATAGCTCAAAAATCAGGATTTGAAAAGCGCAAAACGTACTAGCGAAGCTACTAACTTAAGGCACAAGGAATAGGTACGGTATAACAACATATCATAGTAAAATAGTATAATATCATAAGACGCTAGTCACGGCTCGCAGAGTTTAAGCCGACTAGCCATATACGGACAATACATGAACCCAAATAGTAAAAACAGCTTATACAAATTTTGTTCTCTCAGATACAAGCCTCTAGGTGAAAGAAAATACAAAAGTGAGAGACATAATTCAAAATAAATTAAAAAACCCAAAAGGAGTATCCATATCCTCCGCTTCTGTCACCAACTAGATAACTCACCAAGGTGGGTTGCGACCTACATCTGAAAACAACAACAGAAATATGATATGAGAACCGGGGTTCTCAGTATGGTAACAGTGCCCAGTGGTGTAGGATATAAGACCCAGGGACGCCAAAGGCAATCCTAGACTCCATATCCATCACAAGAATTCAAGCTTAAATCATTCTAAACCAAATAAGCATAATAGGTAAAACCTTAACAAAACTTAGAACCATAGCACCATAAAAGTGTAATCTATCTTAGGGGATTTCTAATCTAATCAAACACCGCTATCCCACAGCCTTCACCAACCGATCCTCCATGTGATCCCATCGCCACCGCCTTCTGAACCTCCTCAAACCCAGTAAAAGTGCAAGTATATACAATACAAGTAAAACACAAGTATAGGCATGTATATCAATTAAGTCAAATAGCAATTAGACATGTTATACAGATAGGAAAACAATATCAAGTCGGCAAAGCATACAAACAGATAGAAGATGCACATAATGAATGTCTGCCCTACAAGCTGTGATATCACATTATCGGTT